>NC_064923.1:220095820-220410162 GCF_023897955.1 Schistocerca gregaria | reverse complement strand
ACAGCTTCCAAGGTGCTTTTGATTCGTGGATTTTTTGTGTGTGCTACAGCGTCCAGGGCGCTTTAGATTCGTTTTCTTTTTCTGGGTGTGTTATAGCCCCCAAAAGGCTTTTGATTCGTGGACCTTTTTTTCAATTTTTAGTTCGTCTTCCAACCTTAAAGAATTCACATGCCAGTTGCCGATGCAATGAGACTGGGGAAATGGGCACTAACAATGGTTTTAAATGTTTGGTCACTACTTTGCCATTCAGACAATGTAAAGTACGTCTTAACAGCAGTCATTAACAAAGCAGAATATGTATTATAGTATTATCCACTCTACTTTCCACGATGAGCTTGTCTTAGGCTTTGTTGCTCAGGGTTCCAAGCATTTGAGAGAACCATGATTGACTGTTAGTAAACTGTCATAAGCAGATGTCCATCAAAAAGCTTCCTGCTCATAATGGCCTCTTATTTTTCATATGGGAGGTCACAGGCACTGACGGATTATTTCTCTATCTCACACATTCTTGGCAGTGGGAGAAGTAAAATCTCAAAGGTGTATGCTATAGAAGTAAAATGCGGCTCCCATGTTAGCAGTGAATTAATTTGTCATTTTCAAATGGACAAAAAGCGTCATTTCGATGTTACCATTACTGCGTGAGGAGATGACAACTCTCGAAGTTCACGGCCAACTGATTGTTGCTGTTTGCTGAGACGTATTTAGTAATGGTGCCTAACTCACCTTTCTGGTTCTTTTATTATTACATTGCAATAAACAACAACCACAAATTAGGAAAAACGGCAACGCAATTATTATAACATAAGTATTAGAACAGTAATGAATTTTAAGATATGTATGAGAAAACAGTTCTTGGAAGTGTCTGACAAGTGCAACGGAGCTGAAGTCAACAACTTGTTGCTAAAAGACTTCGGCAGTGAGTAAGAGGACGCGATCCAGGTAGATGGTCAGTTTCCCTATACCGACCTGACTAACGCCTGTGTCAACTAGGGAGGCGTCCGGAACACCAGAACGAAATGGGTAACTGCTCCTCAACTGAAAGATGCATAGCCCGCTGTCTCGCCTGCTTCCGCTAAGTATACGACGAAAAAACGCACAGGTCGGAGTAAGGTGAAGCCACCATCTCTCAGCCGATTTCACTATGGATAGGCTCCTGAACGGCGTTATGTTCAGTGTGTCATCATCCTGACGCCCATTTCGACAGCAGGAAATGGGAGGAAAATGTCTTTGGTTCTCTCGAGAATTAACGCAAGCTTTCAGTCTGAAATTGCTTGCCCTGCAGCCACACTTACTCCAGCTGCACATACGCGGTAAACATTGGAATTTCAAAAAAGAGTTTCACTCTTCAGCGGAGAGTGTGCAGCCACTGATTTCCGTAGCGCATTAAATATGTGTGCTGTGCTCATTGGCTGTCTTGCAGCATGTTTCATTGAAGCATAGCAAAACCGCTTACAGCAAAACTTTTTGAAAATGAAAGTGCCCCTTCCAACAGATGCTACGACTCTACTGTGTCATGAAGATACCGAAATATACAAAGCCCTTTATGATTCATGAGTGACACAGTATGTGTGTTCATAAAATCTCATGTACAGTTGGTGGTCACATAATCACTTTAATATCCAGATGTATGCTCCCCAATCTCTATAGATCTCTTTTTTTTTTACTTTATTTCGTGTATAGGTGATAACATGTCAGTATTCTTTAGCAATAAGTATTTTGCCTGTGTGGATACTGTTAAATAATTTTACATCATTGTTCAACTTTATATTGTGATTTCTCCCTGTAGGCGGTTTTATATTTGTACCAAGCTATCGGCAGTATCATTCAGTAAACAAACCAAAGCCAGATAAAAGTAGAAAAAGAAAAGCAGCAGCTTTTTCGTGGGTGGCAACGCTCTAACAAGTGAGCCTCCAAAAGAACTTGCTCATAATTTCGTTCTTCATCTGCTTCTCTCAAACGTCGCATGTAATCTCTTTCTGCCTACTGGATAATTTGAATCGATCAGTGAGGCTGCATCGATTCTTCAGTAGAGAGAGCGTTACACACGAAATAGAACGCAGACATTTGAGCCAAAATCCGGCTTATAATTTCAATCTGTAGGGTAAGTTAATGTTTACAAAATTAGGAGCTAGTTAATAAGAGTGAAAGAAGGAAGACAAATGAAAACTTTAGTAAAAGAGAAGAAGTTATATAAATCAGCGTAACACCTAATGGTGATTTGCTGTGTACAGATACGCAGTCCCGTCAGATTAATGTGATCAGCGTGTATGTTCGACCTAAACGTGCACTAACCACTTACAGACAGCTGGTAAAAGCACTATCAGTGGACGGTACATAAAGCACGCCAGGGGAACGCGAAAAACAGTTCAGTCTGTCGTAAACGGAAAAGGAGCAATTTATCTGATGTCCAGAACAGCACGATCATTGACTCTCGGGCCAATGGTGGAAGCATTTCCGAAACGGTTAAGTGTGTAAACTGTTCTCGTGCCGCCAAGGTTAATATATACTGTGCAGCCCAACATGGCACTATCCAAAACTGGCGTCGAGGTAACTGTGGTGCACCATGGCCCATAGGTGGCAGGAGTGAGCGACGGCTGCGGAGATGTTTACGGGCGAATAGACGCACCACTGCTGAGCAGCTCACCGGCCTCTTGAACCAAGGAGCTACCAACAGTGTTCTCAACAACTGTTTAGCGAATATTGGCACTACGTATGGGCCTCCGCAGTAGAGGTGCCTTGCCTTGTTAATGCACCCATTCTGAGTGCTGTTTATCGGCGACGAAGGCTAGAACTTGCACGCCAATATTGCAACTGGACGTGCTCTTAGAGGTGGCAGGTGGCTTCTCAGATAAATCACTTTTAATGCTCCACCGGACAGATGGCCGTTGACGTTAACTGTGTGAGACGTCTTAAAGCAAATACCATGTAACAATCGTCAGAAGGGTCCTGGCAGAAGAAGGGAGTTTTGTGGTCTGGGGAATGTTTTCATGGCATTGCCTGAGTGATGTCGTCATTCTGGAAGGGACATTGGATCAGCACAAGTATGCATCTATCCATGGGGATCATGTCCACTCCTACATGTATTTTGTTTTTCCTCAGCACGATCTACCAGCAGGAAAATGCGACACGTCACACAGCTCACAGTGTATACACATGGTTCTAAGAGCACCAGGATGAATTTACCGTATTCCTCTGGCAACCAAATTCCCCGGATTTAAACCCCGTCGAGAATCTTTGGGGCCACCTCAATCGGGCTGTTCGCGCCATCGATCCTCAAGCGAGGAACGTAGCGCAGGAGTCGACATGGCTCCGCATCCCTCTCGGTTCCTTCCAGGACCTCACTAATTCTCTTCCTGCACATCTCGCAGCGGTCTGTGATGTGGATATTTACTGTTACACATTCATACGTGCAGTTGACCGGGCGTTCCTTATTACTTTGAGCTACAGGACGTTGATGGAGGGCAGGTAGCTGCAGCATATGTGCCATTTCTGTTAGCGTTATCCAAACCAATAGCGCCAAGCCGGCACAAGAATATGTGGCTCGTAGTAAGACGTCTTCACTCAATAATAAACACTTGTCAGTGAAAATTACTAGTAGTCGCAAAGAAATGAGCTGATGAGCTATAGGTAACCTCAGAACACACCAGTGTCTAGAAAAACTTGTTTCTACGAACACAAGCCGATGCAAGCCCCCCAAACTGTTCAGCACTCAATGATGCAACTTGATATTGAACATTTAAGTAGAACCTTTTACAGACTTCCTTTCCAGTTATCGCCGATAGAATTAAGTCTACCAATGCATGCTACAGAACTATTCCATCAACTATTCACTACTAACAGTACTTGTATAGATCCAACTCGCAACAGATCGGCGATATATTAAATTTGATCCTGCGCCCTATTGCTCTGCTTACTCCAGGTATTTTCTTTTTTCCGACGCCCATAAGTCATGCTTATATGCATATTGTGTCTAAAAGCAGATTTCCTTAAATATGTTAGTTACTTATTTTACACGAATAGTTTCTTTACCGGTTAATGTAGGATGTGGAATTTTTATTTTCTTTTACGTTTGATTTAATGTTGTTTCGATGCAGGTGCGTTGCACAGAACACTGATTCGGACAAAGTAATATGAAAAGAGGATGGTGATGATAGACAGCGACGATAGATGATCTGCATCGTTTCATTATGGGAGAATTTACAAGCTATTTATGAGTAAAATACATATTTCTTCACAATGCTTTGTTGGGAATAGATGAAGGTCCCATTGTGAACATATGATATTTCTCTACCCAGTTTTCCTGGGACGAGAAACAACGCTTTTACTTCTCACAACATCAAGCTTTACTTTATTCGAGATAATATAAGTATACAGCTATTCTCTGGAAATTACTATAAGGTGTGTGGCAGAGTGTACTCTTCAATTTAAAATATATCATAATTTCTTTCCGTTATATTCACGAATAGAGTCTTGCCCTTCCATTGTGTGAAAGGTTATTAGTTCAGTTTTCATGACGGCAAAAGGATTTCCTATCAGACGTGAAAACCTATCGATAGTAGACATTACGCCTATGTAATGACGATTACAAGAACTTGCGTAACCCAACACATCAGAATTAATAAATCATTGTCCACATACAACCTCAAGATTCATTTTAGGTCGGTAATGAGAAGTGACTAGTATAGCCGGAATCGCCAGCGGTTTACACGGAGGTGACAGAAGTCAAGGGATGCCTCCTAATATCGTGTCGGACATCCTCTTGCCCGGCATAGTGCAGCAACTGGACGTGGCATCGAGTCCACAAGCCGTTGGAAGTCCCCTGCAGAAATACTGAGCTATGATACCTCTATAGCCGTCCGTGATTGCAAAAGTGTTGCCGGTGCACGATTTTGTGCACAAACTGACCTCTCGATTACGTCTCACAAATTTTAGACGCGATTCATGTCGGGCGATCTGCGTTGCCAAATCACGCTGGAATTATCCAGAACGTTCTTCAAACCAATCACGAACAACTGTGGACCGCTGACACGGCGAATTGTCATCCATAACAATAATGCTATCTTTGAATGGCTGAAAATGGCCTCCAGGTAACCGAACATAACTATTTCCAGTCCATAATCGGTTTAGTTGGACCAGAGGATCCACTCCAAACCATGTCAACACAACCCACACCACTATGGAGCCACCAGTAGCGTGCACAGTGCCTTGTTGACAATTTGGATTATGGCTTAGTGGGATCTGCGCGACACTCAGACCCTACGATCAGCTCTTACCAATTGAAATGGGACTCATCTGACCAGGCCACAGTTTGTGACCGGTCTAGGTTCCAACCGATATTGTCACGAGGGCAGGAGAGGCGGTGCAGACGATGTCGTGCTGCCGGCCGCGGTGGTCTCGCGGTTCTAGGCGCGCAATCCGGAACCGTGCGACTGCTACGGTCGCAGGTTCGAATCCTGCCTCGGGCATGGATGTGTGTGATGTCCTTAGGTTAGTTAGGTTTAAGTAGTTCTAAGTTCTAGGGGACTAATGACCACAGCAGTTGAGTTCCATAGTGCTCAGAGCCATTTTGAACCATGTCGTGCTGTTATCAAAGGCACTCGCGTCGGTCGTCTGCTGCCATAGCAGAATTAACGCCAAATTTCGCAGCACTTTCCTAACGGATAAGTTCGTCGTTCGCCTCACATTGATTTCTGTGGTTAATTCATGTAGTGTTGCTTGTCTGTTAGCACTGACAACACTACGCAAACGTCACTGCTGTCGGACGTTAAGCGTAAGCAGTCGACCACTGCATTGTCCGTGGTGAAGGTAATACCTGAAATTCGGTATGCTTGGCACGCTCTGGACACTGTGGATCTCGGAGCATTGACTCCCCTGGCGTTTTCCGAAATGGAATGTCCCATTCTTCTAGCTCCAACTACCGTTCCACGTTCAAAGCCCGTCAATACGCGTCGTGCGCGCTTAATCTCATCGGAATCCTTTTGACGTGAATCTCCTGAGTACAAATGACAGGCCGGCCGTTGTGGACCAGGGGTTCTAGGCGCTTCAGGCTGGAACCGCGCGAGCGCTACGGTCGCAGGTTCGAATCCTCCCTCGGGCATGGATGTGTGTGATGTCCTTAAGTTAGTTAGGTTTAAGTAGTTCTAAGTTTTAGGGGACTGATGACCTCAGATGTTAAGTCCCATAGCGCTCAGAGCTATTTGAACAGTTTTTGAACAAATGACAGCTCCGCCAATGCACTGCCCTTTCATACCTTGTGTACGCGATACTATCGTCGTCTGTATATGTGTACAACGCTGTCCCATGATGTTTGTGTGACATCAGTGTATAGGTGTTGTCACTCAGCGCCACACGACCTAATATGCAACTCCAGCAGCGTCTGTGCTTGTCTTTGAAACAGTCCTACGCGAACTATTGATATCGCCGTCATGGTGTTCGTAACTGTTTCTTTATGTTTCTGTAGAACGTCAAAAGTCTCGATCTGAGATTCATAAACACTGCCTGGCAAGAGATAGAAGAGATAGAGAAGATCCAACGGATAGCAGCGCGCTTCGTTACAGGATCATTTAGTAATCCCGAAAGCGTTACGGAGATGATAGATAAACACTAGTGGAAGACTCTGCAGGAGAGACGCTCAGTAGCTCGGTATGGGCTTTTGTTGAAGTTTCGAGAACATACCTTCATTGAGGAGTCAAGCAGTATATTGCTCCCTTCTACGTATATCTCGCGAAGAGACCATGAGGATAAAATCAGAGAGATTAGAGCCCACACAGAGGCATATCAACAATCCTTCTTTCCACGAAAAATACGAGACTGGAATAGAAGGGTGAACCGATAGAGGTACTCAAGGTACCGTGGCTTGCGGAGTATATATGTAGATGTAGAAAAGTGTAGCAACCGGAAGACAATGTCGGATGTCAAAGTAACTTCGTATACATATAAAGTATCAGCGGGTACGTAAATGATTAGTGTTGCAATTCTCTGTGATAGGGAGGATAGCTACCAGAGTGCATTAGTATTGTTCGTGTTTTTTGTTGCTTCCGGGCCTGGTAGGGCATATAAGTGGCGTGAAATGCTTCATATGTTAATGATAACTGCGAAGGACACTGAGATATAGTGTACTCGTCTGAGACAGCATTATCAGCACCTGACAGGAATTGAAAAGTGCCTTATTGTGAGTCTCCATTTGATCGGCTGATCTATCGTGCAATATTCAGATTTATGGGGCTATGGATGTGACAGTGACCCATTGTTGCACTGCGTGGGAAGGTGACGGCAGGCATACTCGTCGGCAAGGTTCCGTTGGACAACGGCTGGCGGTGGTCTCGCGGCTCTAGGCGCTCAGTCCGGAACCGCGGGACTGCTACGGTCGCAGGTTCGAATCCTACCTCGGGCATGGATGTGTGTGATGTCCTTATGTTAGTTAGGTTTAAGTAGTTTTAAGTTCTAGGGGACTGATGACCATAGCTGTTAAGTCCCATAGTGCTCAGAGCCATTTGAACCATTTTTGAACCATTTGACAACGGCTGACCTGTACAAGCATCGCCATATTTTGCACCAAGCACATAGTAACGCCTTCACATCCGGGTCTGATATCCAAGAAGAAGTAACATTCTGTGTGATCCTGCACCATCTGTCGGAGACTAGCGGCAGCCGCGCTAGGGAATTGCCGTCTCATCCACAGACTGCTGTTCACACCACAACACAAACGGCTGCGTTTGGAGTGTTGGAGTGACCATAAAGCAACGACTGCTAACGAATCTCAGTTCTGTAAGTACTCAAATGACCATCGTCGATGTTCTACCTGGAGACAGACCCCATTCTTCCAGTGTTTTAGAGAAGGACAGTGATGTTACTCTTAGCGTCATTGTTTCGGGAGCCATGCGTTATCACTTCAAGCAACGGCTGGTAGTAACTGAGGGAATTGACGTCACAGTGGCAAGTCATAGACCTACTGCGTCCTCATGTGTTACCTCTCATGCGACATTATATTGTCATTTTCACTAGGACAATGTTCGTTCACAAATGGCATGCGTCTCTGTGAACTGTCTGTGTCATGCTGAGATAGTCCTGCGGCCAACAAGATCTCCAGGTCTGGCCCCGATAGAACATGTCTGGGACCAGCTCGGACGTCAAACAACATCTTAGTGGCACTATTTAGGATATCGAGGACGAGCTACAACATCGTAGACCAGCTTGCGTCAGGAAACGGTAACGGTTGTATGACGCCTCAGGAGGATGAGTGCCTTGCGTACGCAGATCAGACAGCAGAAGTGGAAGGCAGGTTATTTTGATAATGAAAAAAAATGCAGGATGCAGAAATTCTAACAGCTAAGTAACTGATGTTAGAGACCAAGTTGGTAGAAAGAACGAATGTTCTATGCAACTTAGAGAAGCAGGAACAGCTACATAAGTGGAAAGGAGAGGGACGGATACATCAGAGAAAACAAAGAAAATAGTTGCACGGTAGGCAAGAACATTCCTACGGATTACTAAACGCTAAGTGTCAAAATATTTCATTCATTGGAGATGAGCCATGTCAGTGACTGAACAACTTCTTTACCTGAAACGAAATATAACTGATGTTTGGCATAACCTCGCTTCTAACATTGATATGGTTGAAATTTTCCTTCGGGTTGTCTGTTGGAGACGCCTGTAATTCTAATAGAAGAGGTGGAGTAACTAGTTTTTACAGATGGAATTTAACTTAAAGACCAAGTAGTGTTCTGCATTGCTCATTACTCAGACTCACTTTCCTTAGGTGAACTATCACTTTGGCGTGGTTGTCATGGACCACTGATGGTTAGCTTCTGGAACATTTCCCCTCTTCTGAGCTCGCCACAGGCTCCATCGTCTCAACACCTTTCTGGGATGTCTGCTGCAGCAGTTTCTCCTGATACCCATCCTTAATGCCTAAAATTCTTTTTTAAACTAAAGTAATCCTCTGTGGCAGTATACCTTATAAATTCCTATATTCAGAGCTTATTTCTACCTCCGAAGTTTTTCACATCCATGTGAATTTGGTATCCACTGACCAGAACCCATATATTTGTCCATCAATGGGTGAATTTGTCAACCGCTTTCTAATCGTGTACACTACGTACGACTAGAAAGGCGCAGTTTTTTAGTTCCAAAATTACACATGCCTTCCTGAGAAGATTCACTACAAGACTACAAGAAGACATTATAACAATTCTATGATCTATTATTACTAAGCATCACTGCGTGATGAATACGTTTTGTGTAAGAAAGTATTCACCATCGGCTATAAATTTACTTAAAAATAAAAGGTCTCTTGTGAAATTTTATACAGTAAAAGGAATTCTAATATACTACAAGATTTACCACAAAGTCGTATCACCCACTGTAACGTTCCTAGGATACACGTAAACTGTAGCTGTTCGTTTGTGGAAGAATGTATGCAGTAATTTCATTTCTGTAACTGAAGAAGAGAATACGGGAAATCATCCCTATGTACAAAATATAAGATTAGAAATCTCTTAAAAGACATAGGAACCACGCGACTGATTGTGGCACGGAATTCACTCCGGAACTCCATATGGATCAGAGGCCCTATTTTTGGGATGCTGCGCGTGATGGAGCCTAAAATAGACTAAGTCGCCAGGCGCCGGTCGCTTACGTCTACCACTGGTTGTGGGGATTTAAATGCTAGTAAACTTCAATGACAATCACGTGGATGACCGCTGCTCTGATAGACAGATCCGATTGCAGTTTCCTTCTGTTAACACGACCTCTCATTCTTCCTCTTTCATAGGTTGGGAATCATAGAAAACAAAGATGCTAATAAATGCAGTTTCCTTGAGAGATTTACATGCCAACAGTTAATGTATTTTTCTTCAGCTACAGTTGACAGAAAATTTTTCTGGAGATCTACCGGTTTCCTCGATTTATTGGTCATTTTTATTCCCCTGAATAAAAAGCGACTTTTTTGTAGCCCAAATTTAACTAGAATTACCGATACATCTCTTTAAATAGACAATATGTGCAATACTCTTACCAGTCTTCTTCTGATATTGGCATCGTCTGTTCAACGATATTGACGTCCTAGGCTGTCACTTAACGCCTAAAACTACGTGTAGATGGAATAGTGTAACTTATGAGGCGACAGTAGAATCGTACTGATGCAAGTGGCATTCTCATCATTTCGAAAAAACTAGGGAAACCCGTTTGTATTTGTTTTAAGAAAATGGGTCAGTTTTCATTGTTTAATCTTTGATGTAAGGTCGACTAATATGATAGAATAAATTTCAAAAATGTTTTATTGAAATCTTTTTGGGAAGATGTAAAAGTTGGTTTCTGCATTAAACAAATTGCTTGCTTCCAGATAATGTAATTAGAGTTGCATTACATCGAAACACCGAAGAAGTAAAGAGGTAAATAAACTTAATCGTCTCCAAATACGGAGGCTAGCACGTTTTTGTCGTCTTGAGCCTCATTATCCCTTAATTCCTTTTCTGGCTGCATGCGGAATTCATAGCTGGAACGAATGATCAGCTGGTGGAACAAATTTAATAGTTTTTTGTCTTGCATCTTTTTGCATGGTATTGGCTTTGCTATCCCAGCCTTTGCAGGTATATAATTTCGGAAGCTTAGCAGAAACGCTTGCAAATCTGTTACATTGGTGTTGAGGGTAGTCGCTTTATAATTTTCTGAATAGTCATCATTGTAATGCGAAAGGATGGAGCCCGTGAAGAATTTTAGTCTCGCATTTGTAATATCTTTGCGCCCTCTCCGAAAACAGTTTGGGGGTCTTTGTAGTCGTCTGATAGGCTTTCAAAATCCAGGAACTTGTCAGGCATGTCTCGAACTATGAAAGGTTTACGTTTTCGACAGCCACGCACCATTGTCGGCCATCCCTGAGGCGTAAAAATATATGTCCCCTTCTTTTGCACCTATTTTGACTTTAACATAACAGGTTATACGAACTCCAAACTATAAGTTACAATCATTATAATATTTAGCTCTTGAATCATTCGAGTTTCACACTAAATCAGAGACATAACTATCCAAGTGCGGTTTTTCACTTGGGTCAGCATGGCACATATATTTTTCAATGTAAGATCAGTCCTATAGTGGGAGATTGAGACGTCCTTATAGAAACCGCGGTTTTTGCACTTTGGATCAGTGTATCATGAAAATTTCTATTTTCTCCTAAGCATCCATGTGAAAATCTTGAATAAGGAAAGAATGTCACTTTGTTCATTATTGTGCTCCTGTCTCCATGTGATTCTATTTACATAACCAGTAATAATTTAAAGTGTCAACTTCACCGAACCGGAAATTAATTGAAATGGCCATTACATCCGGGTGATAATGAAAGTATTAAGTGAGATGCGTCTGTAACAAAGGATATATACTAGTGTGTTCCATATTGATTTACACTTTATCTTTTCCCATCATTCCTGGTGCACCACTTCGCTCCTAATGATTTGAAAGTATGTGGTGCTATTGCCTAACCGTAAGTGCCAGAACGATCACTAGAAGTGTAATCCCTACACAGTACAGCCCATTTCTCACCTGCAGTCATTATGTGAACGGACGACATGGAACATAATCGTCAAGAACAATGCAGGGCGTCGTGGTTTCTGTGGCAATAAAGTGTAAACACTGCGGATATTCACAGGCGATTGTTGGAGAATGTACGCCGCCACGAGAAGTGCTCGTGCAACACGACGGTACTCATCACCATACCCGTCGGATACTACAGTATGACGGCCATCACTGAAATGGGGTTCCAGGTAACGCACAGTCGCCGTATTCTCCTGACATGCCCCCTTCTGATAACCACCTGTTCGAGGCTATGAAGAAACCTATGTGCGTACATTACTACACAGACTTCCAGCTCCTGCGACTGGTGCGACAGGCTCCAGAAAAGTGGTTCCATGAGGGCAACAGAAGTTTAAGAGACCAAATGAGCAGAGTAAGTTGGGTGTGGCACTACCTGAAACCCTTTTTCAGCGATGGTAGCCGTGGGTGACCAACTCTTATCATTTACAATGATTGCCCTGCCACTTACGTTTAGAGCAAAGTACTACATACTTCCAACTGTAATGATGGGTCAAATGAATGATGGGAAAAAAAAGTGTAAATCAATATGGAATGCCCATCGTATATACCCTGTGTTACACACATCTCAATCTACAGTATCGAAAAGTGGTGAACACTCTACACTTATAGAACAAATTATGACTTCTGACGCTGCCAAGATCCACAACGTAAATCTACCTGCAGATGCTCTTAAACTTCTGTTGCCCTCATGGAACCACTTCCCTGGAGCCTGTCGCACCCGTCGCAGGATAGCTGGAAGTCTGTGAAGTATATTTTTGTATATTATCTCTGATATTCTACTCTTCACTAATCAAGATAATTTCTTTGTTATAGCTTTTACTGTTTTTATTATTTCTGTTGTTATTGTTTCTCAGTCTTAAGTTATTGTAACATATGAGCCATGATTAATGTAATAATGAAATACAAAGAACAGTTGAATAATTGTAAGAGACTGCCTTTTCCACTAGTCGCTTTTCCACGAGTCGCTAAGAACGTAATGTTGTCAACTGATCTAGTTCATTGAAGTATGGCGGACTCCGATGTTTAGAGTTCGGTGAGAATAGAATGTAGGTAGAATATACTATGTGTTATTTTGGAAAGCAACCTATTAGTAAAATTTATTTCCACAGTTTTTATGTGATCTTTCTGACCTTTAAAAGATAAAGAAATAAATAAAGACTCCTCTTTTGCAGGAACATTACTAAGGTCAAAGAGATACACTTCTTTAAATTCATAGTGATTCCAAAATAGAAATCCGTCTAGTAGATAGTACGGTAAATAGATAACTTCAGTGACATGCAAGTAAGCGTATGCTTTTTCAACAACTAATCGTTACGAAATGTTATTCAGTTGGATTTAAGATAGATAATGGAAAATAAACAACATCTGAAGGAATTTAAAATTTTCTGCTTTAAGTACTATATCAGTTATTAGCATACAAACTTTGTGAATCATGGAAAGTACAGTTCATGCATGTCAGAAAGCTTTTATTATTCATGAATAGTAAATTAATGGAGTTGTCCAGACTTTTTTGAGCACTTGACGCAACTCACCCTGACATATTTTCTCATCAAGATCACTAAAAGATGCTCTACAGGTAATGTTACTACAAGAGGTGAGGCAGGTAGAGTATCAATGGGATCCTTTACTTCTGTCTGGAAAGTGGGAAAGGGATCAAGTGAACTACAGATAATAACATCCTGAAACTAACGCTAGGAACAGGTAAATCTTCCATTTGTAGGGTATGCGACCATCCAGACTTGGCATGTAGTAATTCCAAGGAAACCATTATAAAGAAAGACATTATAATTTTTTATTGCCATTTTCCGAACAAAGCAGTCAAGCTTCAATCCGTGGAGACCAGAGATGGGTCATGGCAAAAAACAGAACTTATCACACAACAGTAACTTTTCCAGCCGTGTCAGGGTGCACTGGAAGTGGACAGGAACAGGGGGAGGGGTTGTAGACGAGAGGTGCGTAGCGGGAGGGGGTTGGAGATCCGACGAGCTGGAGGGTAGGGGAGAAGATATTACTCCAACAGCCCGTTTTCGCCCTTCTCTCCAGTTCCTCTGTCCTCCAACCTCCCTCTATCTTTGACTATTTTAATACTGTTGCTCCCCTGCAAACTAATTTAACATCCGTCTCATATGTCTCTGCCCTTCATATCTGTCCATATTCCTCCCCATAATACGCTTGGAAAATTTGTTACTTACGATTTCCTGTCTTTTAGACAGCTCTGTGTGCTCAGTAGGTTTCAGCTTAGTATTTCATATTACATTTTAACCGAACTAAAGAAGTGTACATCTCTTTTCTGTTATATGTGGGTTATGCACACAGTTTCCTCTTCAAATAATATGCATCTGAGCAATCTTATGTAGTTGCATATTAGCATAATGGTCTACTTTGAAAGAGAATAACGTACTGTTGTAATGTAATTTTGTGATTATGTGTGTTACATAACGTTTAGTGAAAATGTACTATTGGAGTAACATTTCCTCCCCCCTCCGCCTTCCTTCTCCATTCCCCTTCATCCCATCATGTTACCTTTCCTTCTTGTTCCTCATTCCTCCTCCCTCAACAACCCCCCCTCAACAACCGTCTACTATCCTACACAACTCCCCCCTCCCCCTCTCAAGTAATTGAACATCGGTCTTATTTGCCCCATATCCTGTCCTTGTTGCACCACCCCTCCTCCCCGTCCCCGTCCCACGCCCCAGAACCCTCCCCCTCCCCTCTGTTCCTATCCACTCCCAGTCCACCCTGACACAGTCGGAAAATTTGCTATTTTGTGACAGGGTTTGTTTTTTAACATACCCAATAATAGTAATTAAAAAGTGTAATGCACTTCTTTATATTGGTGGCCTGTACATTGCTCTCTCCCTCAATGGAATATTTGGAAATTGTGCCTAATTGCCTAGTGTGCTGTACGATCTTTGTATATGTCCCATGACAGGTTTTGGCTCATAATGTATTCTGTTTTATTTTTTTCACTGAAGATATGACGCTTACTGTAACAAAAAAACCAAATGTAATGTGGTAGGAATATTTACATTGTTTTGTATATTATAAAAGCTATGGCTTGGTTTGTCTCGATTTTTGACATCACCGCCATCTGGCGCCAAGTTGAAATAATACAGTTCTCGAACTTATTGTCTTCAGTCTGGCAAGCGGCGTCTCAGAATAAAATCTTTTGCAAATACACCTAAGAGCAACTGCACATGAGATTGTACGTTTCTCTTCTGTTGCTTGCTTGTATGAGCTTTCCTAAGCATACTGTAAATATTTGTACTTAGTACGTTCTTCCGTTCCTGGTGTTACATTGGCCGTGCAATATTTGCATAGTTGCTTTTCTAATTTGTCTTTTGTGTAAATGTTGCCACAGTTCCTTGATGATTACACGAAACGTATTATAAATAAAGTTATTAGTGTTCAGGGACGTTTTCATGGAACTACCACATGAATAGATAAGTGTTACAGGCTGCTAAATGCCTGTACATCTGTTAGGCATCAGGTAGCCAGAAACCTATGACTTCTCTCCGTTTCTAGATTAACAGTGTGAACGTATGTATTGCGCTATCTTTTAATTTTCTAGAAACCCTCTGTGATTGTACCGAATCTAGTGAAAGACATATTTTCTCAGCTCACGCTTCTCGTCTTATGGCAATCTCTTTGACAGTGTTTACGCCATTAATGAAACGTTGAAGTTTGCAGTAATTTGGATGTTCTATAGGTACTAGATAGTTGTAGATTTCTCTCATAGATTAGGAGATGATTTATACCCAGCACTTTTCAGGAGATGTGGTTTTCACAGAATAAATTTAGAGTCTTGTGCATTTTGTCTGACAGTAACGTTCGTCAGGTTGGTAAAACTGAACGTGCACGATCTTTACGGATAGCGCCTGACTCAGCCTGTGCAGGCAACTTGCCCCGCTTCTGCGGCGTTGGTGATGCATAAGCCACGGCGTCCTATCTCTGTGACTAGCTTTCCTCTGAACTACTTAATTGAGCCCGTCAGCTACAGATTGTGGCAACTTCAGAGAGAAATTCGAATGGCTGCACACAAATTGTAGGAGTTAACAAAGGAGTCGAAATACAACAACTTTTGAGAGGCCTGTAATGGCAGGAACAAAAAGGACAATCAATGTACACGCTCCTTAACTGTAGGTAATATATGTGCAGTTTACTAAAAAATGCTGTACATTACATTTTTTTTGGAATTATCAGTCTTCCAACTGGTTTGATGCAGCCCGTCGCGAATTCCTCTCCTCCGCCAACCCCTTCACTTCAGAGTAGCACTTGCACCCTACGTCCTCAGTTACTTGCTCGATGCATTTCAGTCTGTCTTCCTCTACAGTTTTTACTCTCGAAAGATCCCTGTAGTACCATGGAAGTTACTCCGTGATGTCTTAACAGGTGTCCTACCATCCTATCCTTTCTTTTTGTCAGTTTTACTATATATTATTTTCCTCGCCGATTCTGCGGAGAGCCGGCCGCGGTGGTCGTGCGGTTCTAGCGCTGCAGTCCGGAACCACGGGACTGCTACGGTCGCAGGTTCGAATCCTGCCTCGGGCATGGATGTGTGTGATGTCTTTAGGTTTAAGTAGTTCTAAGTTCTAGGGGACTGATGACCTAAGATGTTAAGTCCCATAGTGCTCAGAGCCATTTGAACCATTCTGCGGAGAACCTCCTCATTCTTTACCTTATCAGTCCATCTAAGTTTCAATATTCTTCTGTAGCATCACATTTAAGACGCTTCGAGTCTCTGCTGTTCCGATTTTCCTACTGTCCAAGATTCACTACAATACAATACTATGCTCCAAACGTACGTGCTCAGAAATTTCTTCCTCCAATTAAGGCCTATGTATGACACCAGTAGATACCTTTTGACCAGGAAACCCCTTATTTTCTGTGCTAGTCTGCTTTTTATTTCCTCCTTACTTCATCCACCATGGGTTATTTTGCTTCCAATATAGGACAATTCCTTAACTTCATTTACTTCTTGATCGTCAATCCTGATGTTCAGTATCTCACTATTATTATTTTTGCTACTTCTCATTACTTTTGCCTTTTTCCGAATTGCTCTCATTCCATATTCAGTACTCATTAGACTATTCATTCCTCTAATTTCTCTTCACTTTCACAAAGGGTAGCAATGTCATCGGCGAATTGTATCATTGATATTTTTTACCGTAGATTTTAATCCAATTTTTGAATCTTACTTTATTTCCGCCATTGCTCCTTCGATTGAACAATAGGGGCGAAGGACTGCATTCCTGTCTTAGACCCATTTTAATCCAAGCACTTCGTTTTTGGCCTTCCAGTCTTATTGTTCACTCTTGGTTCTCATATTGTATTTTACCCGTCTTTCCCTGTAGTTCACTTCCGTTTTTCTCAAAATTTCGAACATCGTACACCATTTCACACTGTCGAACGCTTTTTCTAGATCGACAAATCCTATGAACGTGTCTTGATTTTTCTTCAGTCGTGGTTCCGATATCAACCGGATTGCCAGGACTGCCTCTCTGGTGCCTTTACTTTCCTGAATCCAAATTGATCGTCGTCTAAAAGATTTTCTGTTTTCTTTTCCTTTCTTCAGTATATTGTTCTTGTCAGCAACTTGGATGCAAGAGATGTTAAGCTGACTGAGCGACAGTTTTCACACCTTTCTACCCTCGCTATCTTTAGAATTATGTGGATGACATTTTTCTGTAAGTTTGATGATACGTCACCAGCCTCTTAGATTCAACTTGTATAGTCTTTTGGTTGCCGTTTTCCCCAATGATTTGAGGAATTCGGATGGAATGTTATCTATCGCTTCTACTGTATCTGATCTCACGTCTTTCAGCGCTCTTTTAAATTCTGACTAATATTCGATGCCCTATGTCTTCCTTATCGACTCAAGTTTCACCTTCTATCAAGCCATCAGACAAGTCCTCCCTCTCATAGAGGCCTTCAAGGTACTCTATCCACCTGTCCCCTTTTTCTTCTGCGTTTAACAATGGAATTCCTACTGCACTCTTAATTTTACCACTCTTGCTTTTAATTTCATCGAAAGTTGTTTTGACTTTTCTATACGCTGCGTCAGTCCTTCCGACGATCACTTCTTTTTCAATTTTTTCACTTTTCCCTGCATCCATTTCACCTTGGCTGCCCTGAATTTTGTATTTGTTTTATTCCTTATCGATTTATAAGGCCATATTCCTCTCTTTCCCTGAAAATTTTTGTTCTTCCTTCTTTCGACGACCAATTGAAGTATTTTTTCTTTTGCCCAGTGTCTTTTCGGACTTGCCTTCCGTGTCTGACTGTCCAACATCTGTGGTTGCTCTTTTTAGTGATGTTCATTCCTCTTCAATGGAACTTCCTACTGTGATATTACTTATCGCATCCTTAGCGAACTTCAAATGCGTCCCATCTTTCTCAATACTTCACCATCCCACTTCCTTCCACACGATTCTCTTAGACTTCAATCCACTCTTCATCATTATTAAATTATGATTTGAGATTAATCTTGTCCTGGATACGCCTCACAATTCAATATCTGGTCTCGGAATCACTGTCTGACGTTGATGTAATTCAGTTAGAACCTTCCCGTGTCTCCCGGTTTTTTCCAAGTATACTTCCTCCTCTTATGGTTCCTGAACAAAGTATTCGCTATTGCTTGCTGAAATTTATTGCACAACTCAATTACTCTTTCTCCTCTTTCACTGCCAAGCCCGTATTCTCCTGTAATTCTTTCTTCTAATTCTTCCACTATAAAAGCGTTCCAAACCCCCATGATTATTAGATTTTCCTAGCCCTTCACATACGGAATTACCCGTTCAGTATCGTGGTATATTTTTTCTGTCTCTTCTTCATCTTCGGCTTGCGACGTCGGATTGTATACCCGAACTATCGTTGTCGGCGTTAGTTTGCTGTCGAACCTGATGAGTACAGCTCTATGACGTAACTGTACACATCCTACTGCCCTACTTTCCTATTCAAAACTAATCTCACTCCCGTTATACCATTTTCTGATGATTTTGATATCATATCATTTCTCAACGGTATTTTTATGTCGGTATGCCGTTTATCCCATATTACTTAATCAAAATTAATAATTGAGACATCATTATCAAGATTTCGTTCACCACTAATTACGCAAATAGTTTAAAGTTATTGTTATAGTTAAGAAGGCTTATTCTGGAACATTTTTATAAAAATAATGTATAACATGTTCTCTATTGCCAGTCTGTTTACCTAACATGCATGACAGCTGTTGCAGTGTTCAGCTTTTTTATGCAGGCAAAGTCTCTCACGTGATTTCGATCATTCACTTTGATGAAAAAAATTAGAAGGCACCATCCATTGGCAGTCTAATTTTACTATTATACGTAACAGTGGTTGGAGTTGTTTATTTCCTTTAAGTGAGCGTTGCGTCCAGAAGATTTTAAGAGACAGCACTCGCCACAAAAATCTAGACGAAGAACAGAAGGCAATAGCTGAGGAAGTTGTACGTCCAGTAAGAAATAAGATCCCTAGCTGTTACTTCGTTGTCGGACCGGGAAGATCCGGTAAGACATATGTCTACAAAATTTTGCGTTACATTTTACGGGGTGGAAACAAGGTTGTTTTAACAGTTTCATGGACGCGCGAAGCATTGTTGATCTACTTTTAGTGGACTTCATGAGTAAAACAACTCTTTTATAGAGGCAAAATAATTATGTTTGGTAGAGTTTTCCGTCAAGTATTAGCCGTCATTAGATATGTCAACAGAACAGCCGCTGTTGGAACTACAGTTAAACGTTCACCCTTACGGTCTCATGTTAAAATTCATGAGTTGACTCAAAGCCCAAATGGTGATCCCATTTTCACTGAATGGTTACTTAAACGGTAAACGGTGATTTGTAAGATCAAACATATTGGTTCAATGAAACGATCAAAATTTCGGAACATTGTTATTGTAATTACTACAGTTTATTACCATCATTTTCAATGCCACAGAGATCAATGAACAAAATATTTTGCTATTCTACTCAGCGTCGAGTCTATTCCCAAAATAAGATTATTGTACAACAGCTCATGAATGTGTCATTTCCAATTTGTTACCTGGAGAGGCAAAAGTTTACCTCAGTTCTGATTTTGTCCAACTTAAAAAAGTAAACAGCGTTGAGTTGTACCTCTTATAATTCTCGATGTCTTTAAATCCGTCCTGTTTACCACTTCATCAATTGCTTTTGAAGCAAAATGCTATTATTACGTTAATTAAAAGCCATAACGCTAATCAGGAAATAATTAATGGTGAAAGATTAGTGGTAACTCACTTAGGCGAGTACATCATCACTTCTAAATTCAGTGACTCCGACAGAAACATTAATGATGCACAAGATGAAGAGTCACGATAAATAATTTCAGTGGCAGATAGAATGTTATGATCTCTGTAGATAAGACGGTAGATAAGTTAAGGCTGGTCTTGTTTAGTCACATTCTGGTATCTTTACCTCTTTAGCGTTGAATAGAGCTTGGGCAAATGGGAGTATGTCTGTTCATTAATTAATAATAACCATTCAAGTGAAAAAATCGGTGAACATAATTATTATTGTCCTGTGGCTCCTATTACTGTAGAGAAGGCGAAGGAGTTTAACTGGAGGCTGTAAAAGGAGGTAAGTCAAAACGGATTAATTCCTGGCTGATTTGTACTGTTTCAAAACGGCCGCTTGCGCAGTACATAAAAATTAAGCGAGTATAATACTCACCCTTTCCAAGAGCTTGCCGTCTTTAACTTTTCATTTCACGGTCGAAACATAAAAATAAGGGTACTTTCCTCCAGATCAGCTCATCAGAGAAACGAGACAGGTATGTTTCTCTTCAATGTAAAACTAAACCATGATAATAAAATATGGCAAAAGGCAATGATCCGTTCGTACCTCTCTCGCTAATGTAAATCCCTTTTGTCTGCTGCGACTGAAGATTCCATCGAGAATCATCCTCAAGTTGCAGTAGTATCTCAATTTCAAAATTATTAAATGATTTTCTTCCACTAAGCAGTCAACAGTTTTTCTATCCCCGTCAGTAAACCCAAGTCACACAGAAGGCGATTTGACAAAGGGCAGACGTGGCTTTCTTACGACTTTGTACGTTCATTGATATTTATGTTTTTACTAAAGACACATGCGACCAAAAAGTAAACGGTAATCACATTGTAATTACTAATAGTGATTTTAAAAAAAATTCTGTAGAATAAAGAAATTTTAATAAATAAAATTATTCTGACTTTACAGTGTGAAAATATTTGTTACTATTATCCAAAATAAAATACCTTTTATTAATAAATTAATAAATACTTCCATTTACTTATTTCTCCATTACTATATTACTTATCAGTGACAGATCAGGATAGAGTGCGAATTACTCACACGGGTCAACTAGTTGCCCTACGTCGTCTGACCAGAAATCCTTATTTTCTTTCTATTTCACTTCACTGTCCCCCACTATGCCGAATTTGAACCTTCTGAATTTCCATTTTCATATTTTCTACCTAGCTTTGGTACTACGTTCAGACTTCTGACATTCCATCCTGCGACCCATAGAACGTTATCTCTTCGTTCATTATTCCATCTTTTTCTCATAATCACTTCCGCTTGGCAATCCCCTTCCAGAGATCCGAATGGGGGCTAACCTGAAATCTCTTGCCCATGGAGAGGTCATCACATTTTTTGAATTACAGGCCACATATACTATGGGTACCTGTTATGTATCTTTAATGCAGTGGTTTCCATTGCCTTCTGCATCCTCATGCCGTTGATAATAACCTATTACTCCGCATTTTGGGGCAGTTTAGCACCGCAAGGGCAAGAGAGTGCGTTGAATCTCTGTCCGCTCTTCCACCCTCACTGACAAGACCATTTGCAGAATGAGGTGACTCCTTACGCTGGAAGTTCATTGCCGTCATTGCTGAAGAATTTTATTCAAAATTTAAGCAGTGGTCGGGTTAGAACACAGGACCCGTGATGTTTTGATTACTAATCAGAGACGCTTCCCATTTTTAGTGTTATTTCGTTTTTTTTTTATAGTAACCCCCCCTTATTTATGGGAGAGGCACAGCAATTGTCTGCTGGTAGAGGGCGAAGAGGGCTGAGGACACAACCCGAGGTATGCCTTTGACTTCCCCATCATCTATTGCGAACGCCGTGTGACGTTAGCAAATGTATAGATTTCCTTTTCTTTTATTTATTTATTTAATTTTTATTTATTCATTTATTTATATTTGTATTTATTTTTTGTCCCAGTTTTAGTCAATGACAGTAAACTTCTCTAAGGACTCAAGGCCCACAAACATTGGAGGTATGACAAGAAACAGAAATGAAAAAGCGGTGATTTGGCCACTCCAGTGTGGTGAAGTCGCTGGCTTGCTAGGTATTTACCATTAATAACGAGGTATCATAGGGCTTGAGTATCGGTTATAAGGAAGGACACATGGGTGTTCTTCCACTCTGTTATTCAACGAATATCTGGGCGGAGGTTAACCAACTAATTGCGGGGTAGTGCTTTGCAAAAAAGTTTGTAAAAGACTTCCGCTCATGGTGCACAAATGATTGGAGGGGAATCACGTATGTAGCTGAATTCGATAAAGTAGGTCGATACTTTGGGAAAATAATGGGGCAATGTGGACCACATTGATTGGCGAGATAGGAGAGGCAGTGGCGAGACAGGAGAGGCAGGCATAAGAACCTCCAAGAGGCTGCGCATAAGTAACGCGGAAGGCTCATAGTAGTTATGTATAAAGCTAATGTCCTGGCTCTAACATGGACGAGACCGAGTCCTCCTGCTGTAGTGGGGAGGGCGAGGGTGTAGTAGCGGGTATTAAAGATGGTTCCTGCTGATATGAGTACCCAATGGCCTCTTGGAATTGTGACCCCCAAGGACAGTTGACAGAGAGAAGGTTTGATCAACGTGTACCAGCTTGGGCGCTACACAGGCGTTAACAGAGGCCGCTCGCAGGTGCGGATTCAAACTGCAGGGGAGATTGTGTTGGATATAAGCTTGTATTGTCTGAAATAAACGGCAGTAGGTGGACGCCACTGTGCGGTGGGTATATCTAGTAAATGTGATACCCAAGTGGGCGGACTGTCGACTGTGGGCGGAGGCCGTGCCCCTTCGTCTTGGAGTTCATAATCCCAGTGTGGGATGCTTCCCAACGTCCTTCCGTGCTGTCGGATCCAAGCGATGGTATTAAGTATTACCATAGGTGAGTGTGCCAGGAGCAGGTCGTCCACATATGCTCGGCAATGGAGGGTATGGCTGTATAGGGTGAGTCCCGTGTCCCGTAAGACAAGGTAGGAGGTTTCCAATGAGACGTTAGAGGGCGATAGAGAACAGCATAGTGGACAGGGAACAGCCATGTCTGATGGAATTCCGTATTGGAAACAGTCCCGCTAGTCGTCCATTGACTTGTTTTGAGGCACCGGTAAGCAGGCGTCTTAGAGTGTCGGCGAATGACGGAGGGAAATGCATATGCATCACCACCAATAGAAGGAACTGGAGTCAGACCCTATCAAAGTCACTGTCGCAATCGATTGATATCAGTGCTGCAAGGAGATGGCATGACGTGGAGAGAGCAGTGAGATCCCGACGTTTTTCCCCGGCAGTTCGTAGCTTGGCAGCACAGTCGTGTGTCATACGCTCCAGTAAAAGCATTGAGGCCAATACCACGTGTATGTGTAACGCCAATAGTACGAAAACAGGTGAAAGTTTGTGATCCCCGGACCTCGAGACGGTTTATGTACCGAAGTTAAAATGCCGGCCACGTTGGGAGTAAGCAGCTCCTGGAACATATCTGTCCACCGCTGGATCATCATGTCACCGAACGCCTGCTAGAAATCAACCGAAAGGCCATCTGGAAAAGACGATTTATTCGTTGCGCCTTTGGCGATAGCTTCTGGCACTTCGTGTATAGTAACTGCCGCCACCAAGGATGTTGCTTCTGTTGCATCGAAAGCACATGTGACATGTTGGAGAACATCCTCATATGTTGCATCGTCCGCAGTTCTGTCATCATAAAATTGTCACTAGTGGTCAGCTAAGATGGAGACAATAGTCGCCTGTGTAATGACACGGCTACAGTCTCGCTTGAGGAGGGCGGTGATAAGCTGTGACAACGACAACGATGGTCGGATGTTGTACGGAGTGTAGAAGGTGGTTCTTCGGCGTGTTATCATGTCTGCGTGATTTCACCACCATACCCTGTAGCTTGCTGCATGTCAACGAAAGGAGCTTGGTTTAAAAGGGTTGTTTCCTGTGCGCTATGCAATTGATAGAGATTAGTTGTCGAGTTCGCGCAGCATGGTGTAGTAATAACTCATGGTGTCACAGTGCCATTCTCTCGTGATTATTGTTTTGGTGCAGTTGAGCCACCACATCGGTGTACAGGGGTAACTGGAGTGTGACATTCACAGGAAGTCAACTGTTGTGACGTGCTGTCAACAAAAATTGGGGTGAAGAAGAGAGACATGTTAAGACTCCAGATTGACTGCTGTGGAAGTAGGAGGGAGCTGATGAGCGCGCAATGGTCGGAAAAGGCGAGTGGCCTCTTTCCGCGGCGAGCACTCCAGACTGGGTGGTGTTGGAGACGTAGATGTGATCCATCTTGCTCTCAGAATGACTTTTAAGATGTGTAAAGCCGGGGGTGTCGCTGTGAACCTTCTCCCAGGGGGCAGTAAGCCGGAGTTCTTTCACCACTGTACGTAGCTCCAGGCATAGTGAGCAGCCATTACGTTGGTCTTTCGGATGCAATATGCAATTAAAGTCGCCTCAAACGATAGTGTGGTCGAAACGACCAAGGAATAAGCGAGCAGTGTCTATATACAGTAAAAAGAAAAACGTTGAGATCAGTTGGATGTGCCCAACGGAGCATATAGATGGATGATAAGCATTCCGAACAGGGTAAGCGAGGTGGCGCAGTGGTTAGACACTGGACTCGCATTCGGGAGGACGACGGTTCAATACCGCGTCCGGCCATCCTGATTTAGGTTTTCCGTGATTTCCCTAAATATCTCCAGGCAAATGCCGAGATGGTTCCTCTGAAAGGGCACGGCCGACTTCCTTCCCTAATCCGATGAGACCGATGACCACGCTGTCTGGTCTCCTTCCCCAAAACAACCAACCAACTAACCAACCAACCAACCAACCGTGGTAAGAGCCGTGCCCCTTGCGGATGAAAGTATGGCCACGACTATGACTGGTAACCCTTCTAGGACATAAATCGCCACTCCACATCTGGCCTGATCACCAGTGGAGTGGTACAACTCGTATCAGTAAATATTAGGAATATGCACCTCTCGTAGGGTGACGTCGACATTTGACCCGCGAATTATGTCTCGGAATAATTTATCGCCCGTGTACTGATAATCATTTTGGTATCGATCGTAATCACTCTGTACACTTGAAGCAGGCTCTCTGGAACTTGATGTACGATCTCTAAGAGAAGAAATGGGATGGCCAACAGATGACGTCACCCTGCCCGGCCCGACCGCAGGGGGGACACTTGTAAGTCATTGGTGGTTGGGGTTAATTGGGTACGTCGACCTCAGTGGGATCGGGGAAGTGTTATCCTCATTCTTGCCGTTGTCACGGGGGAGTGTTCAGAGTCCATACCGTCTTTCCTTGAAAGGGATCCTAGACCACGAGTGCTCCCGCCAAGGTCTTCAAAATGGTGACTACTACATTAAACACAGGCGTGACATCTTTGTAGAATATACTGTCGCATTCTACCAGGTATTTCAATCGTCGCACGAACCTCACCAGACGCTCCAATTATCCAGGAAAGAAGTGTTCCTTTGTCGGGAATCGGCGTCACGCACATGAAGCTTTTTTATATGTCCCCACGCACATGAAGCTTTTTATATGTCCCCACGGTAAATAAATAAGAGGCGTCATATCAGGGAAGCATCGTACCCATGCAATTTAACCTGGATTCGCCCTTCTGATCCAACGCCTGGGATGTGTGGCATTAAGTACGGCTCATACTTGCACAGAAAAGTGTGCAGACGTTGTACCCTACCGTACTTTCACAGAAAGTGCTGAATTTAAGGCACATGTGAATTGATTGGCCTTGTTGTCTCTGACATTCCAGCGCTTTCACTGGCTCAGAATTTCTTCCAAGACCGTAAGTTCCTCTTCCAAAGTTGTACTTAGACTCCTCCACCAAGTTCTTCCATTTGTGCACAACATTTTGAATCACCTTGTATTGTTAAGAATCAGGGGAAATATTAGTCACTCCCTTAAGAGAGCACACTGGGTGCTTTGGAACATTGTAGATATGTAGAACTGGTACCAGGCGGCCATGTGACGCTCCACAGCTGACGTAAGTCATGGCAGTGAAGAGGTGTATATGTGGAGTCAGTCGTATGGAATCAGCACGGTAAGATAGGTCGTCGCACAGACGTGTCAGAATGACAGAAAGCAGCTACTGTGTTTGGTCTTGCCCTGACCACATCGTAAATGAAGTTGTCGATTTGCTGGTGTATCGACGTGGACTGTCTATCGTGTAGTCTTGTGAACAGTGGTCGTTGAAAGACACTAACCGACAGGAATCGGTGACGAATGTCACGCTGCAAGACAGTCGATGTCAAACACATCAGGTATTGCTGCTTTCAGTGAATGCTGGCCCATCTCAACCACTTTCCGAGCAAACATTGCGAAAGGAACTACATGCTAAGGTCGTTTGGAGTCGGATACCATGCAAAAAGACATTATTCACAGCAGCTCATAAAGCTGCAGGTCCGCTGTGGGCAAAACAACACCGAAACTGGACAATGATGTGTTTAAACGGCAGTGTGTGGAGGGTGTTGTTCAAGCCAGAAGAGGTTCTGTGATTTTTTGGCAATGTTTTTCGTACCAATCTTTTATTCAGGTTACCGTGAACATGCAACAGGATGTTTATTTTAACACTAGCAGTTTCCAAATTTCCTCTACATCTCACGACAAGTATTCTGTGGACACTCCCGTCTTCCAAGTAGACAACAGCCGTGTTCACAGAGCTACACGCGTTCGACTCTAGTGTGACAAACACTCGCTCACCGTGTCGGGCCTTGAGTGGCCCTCTCAATCTCCAACGCACAGAAAATAGGTAGCACTATTTGATACAGTGGATGTTGCAAGCAGTCAATATACTCGCAATCAGCAAATTTTTTCTTCGTTTGTGACTGCATTGTCAATATGGAAAACTACCGACGTTTCGGTCACTTCTTCAGGTCCTGAAGATAGTCATTTGCAACAGTGACCGAAACGTCTGTAGTTTTTCGTATTGACAATGCAATCACAAATCCAGAAAAATTTTATTGACTGTGACAATGCCCGCGGAAGCCTACGTTTATAAATATCCTCGCAGTCTGGTACGTCTGTAGGACATAATCATTAATGAATGGCTTCAGCGGGGTAAGGCATAACTGAAGAAAGTTATAGACTTTCTTCCTTGCCGAATTGAGGCAGTTATTAAGACCAGGGCCGGTGTTACACGATATTAACATCACGTCTCTTTCGGGTTGTTAATTTCTTGTCCTATCTCCTATACACAGAGCAGATAGTAGTAGTTAATTAGAGGAAACAATAGGTGGTGGTAATGGACGACAAATAAATTATTTTAAATTATGTGAGGAAGAAACTAGAAAACAATAAAATTACACTAGTTTGTTTTGAAGTGACATTGCCATGTTATCTTACATGTGCACGCTCAAATATCTTAAAAAGCGCGTCATGATTCTGTAAAATTTTACATTTCCCGATGGGAGGACAGAGGTATACTAGCGGGAAAGAGGCTTTCAGTTTACTTTGCATTTCTCACGAAGTAGTTTGCTGATTGCGATACCAGTCCAACGACAAAATTATGTGCCTCAAGTTGTCTTCTAATGTTGAGTCGCTCGAACAAGATGCACAATTCCTGACTGTCCTCTGGAGGTGACTGGGGAAGTTTGCGTAAAGCAAGTTCATCGTTATCACTGATGCTATGTGTCGTTTTAAGTAACAATTTATCGAAGAAATACTGTCAAGTTATACACCGCGGCCTCTTGTGTGGCTACGGTGGGCGGGCGAACTGCAGAGGGTTAGCCATAGCAATGTAGGTCACTCGCCTGCCTGTATCGACCGGCGAAGCCAAACCCTGAGGTTCCTCAGTCCTCCTGAACACGTCTGAAGCGCTGTCTTGTCAGGTAATCTGCAGTTTTTTCGCTCCATAACATTTGAAGGATAAAAAATATAAGGATGAATGATTCCTTTGTTTGCCGTCAAGAAAAGTCATCATAAGATCAAAACTAATTATAAAATGATTTGGACAAGATATCTTTGTGGTGCGAAAGTAGCAGTTGGCACTGAACGATAAGGTGTGGCGCTCTCCGCATGAGTACTAAACAAATTCTGTTATATTACACGATAAATCACATAGATTTGGAGGTCGTCGATTCAACTGAATACATAAGGATTACAATTACGAACAAATTACAATGGAACCAGTACACAAAAAGTGTTGTGGGAAAGGTAAACCAAAGACAGCGTTTTATTGACAGAATGAATAGAAAGTCCAACAAATCTACTACAGAGACAGCCTACACTACGCTTATCCGTCCTCATCAGGATTATTGCTCCGCTGTATAAGATCATTACCACATTTGATTGAAGGATTAGATCGAAGAAATTAAAAAGACATTTAGCTCGTGGGTGCCTTTGAGCGAGTTGTGGTATCAGTCATTAAAACAAATGTGTTTTTCGTTGTGGCGTGATCTTTTCTCGAAATCACTGTCATCATCTTTAATGTCAAAAGGCCAAAATATTTTGGTTACTCCTGCCCACGCAACGAGTATTGGCCATCATAATGAAATAAGAGAAATCAGAACTCACACGAAAAGGTTCCGGTGTTCATTTTACTCACGTGCTTTTCGATAGCGTAGTGGTAGAGAAATATCCAAAAATAGTTCTTTCCACCCTCTGCTAAAGACTTAAAAGTGAGTTGTAGAATAATCATTTATATGTAGATAATGAAGTCAACAAAAACGTAGACTCATATTTATTTGCCAAAGCAAAAATATGTATTACAAGTATTTTCCATTGTGTTCAAAGCATATGATTCAACAAGCACCCAACTTTTTTTTAATTCTTCAGAAAACGAATTTGCTTAAAACTCTGCACATGATTCGTCTGTAACGTTTTCATGTAACAAATATTTCTTACGTATAAGACCCCCACCAAACCTTTTGGTTACGAGGCAGGAAATTTCTTATAGAACTGAATTTTGGGAATACAGGAAACTGTTTAGAAATTCTGATGACAACCTCGGCCATCGCAACGGCTGATCTTTCAGTAGGGGCATCGTATTCACGTTCTGTTTACAGCACGTACCGACGCCAGAATAAGTATTACCCTTTACCGTCTCCGTACACGATCTTAAAATAATTGTCGTATAAACTTTCAGTTGCAACCTAAAGTTCTCGGCAGCCATGAAGAAATGCAATGCTCCTGCTACATCACTAATTGGCTTGTGTGAGCGCAAATTAAAATAAAGCACGAAATTAAGTGGAATGTGGCAACCATTCCCACATATTTTGTTGATCTTAGGGCCGCCACGCACTTTCATGGGACATTATTCTCTGTTGATTGAATTTAGTTACATCTGTGTTTATATCTTGAAAGTTGCAGGGAAGTACGTCTACTACAACGGTATCTTACCAAAACGATATGGAGTCATCGTCAAACTGGGTCCAGCTAACAAATGACCTACCAGACTGCTAATATTTCCCCGCCACGTTTTATTGTTCTTATTATTTACTTACATCAAAAATTAACTTAGCCTACAGCTACATGTATGGTCATGCTTTATGTTCATATGTTTTATGGCAATCAAAAATTCAACACAGAGAATTAAGAAAGCTCACTTCCATTCGCTCGCACACTTGTATGTAGGAGGACGAAACTTTTCCCACCTCATCTGTCAAGCAACTGGTATGCGATTCAGCAATGAGTAAACAAAGAATAACGAAATTAACTTCAAACCAGATATCACCGACATGTTGCGAACCATTGAGTAAGCTAAAAAAAAACGTTCCAAAATAAAGACGCAGCTGGTACAGAAAACCTTAATCTGGTCGGAAACAGTATATGTGCAAATACAATATTCATTAAAGAGAGATTCGTGGAAAAGCCCCCAGCACAGGATGTTTCAAGAAGTATCATTTGAATATACATGAACCATGGACCTTGCCGTTGGTGGGGAGGCTTGCGTGCCTCAGCGATACAGATGGCCGTACCGTAGGTGCAACCACAACGGAGGGGTATCTGTTGAGAGGCCAGACAAACGTGTGGTTCCTGAAGAGGAGCAGCAGCCTTTTCAGTAGTTGCAGGGGCAACAGTCTGGATGATTGACTGATCTGGCCTTGCAACATTAACCAAAACGGCCTTGCTGTGCTGGTACTGCGAACGGCTGAAAGCAAGGGGAAACTACAGCCGTAATTTTTCCCGAGGACATGCAGCTTTACTGTATGATTAAATGATGATGGCATCCTCTTGGGTAAAATATTCCGGAGGTAAAATAGTCCCCCATTCGGATCTCCGGGAGGGGACTACTCAGGAGGATGTCGTTATCAGGAGAAAGAAAACTGGCGTTCTACGGATCGGAGCGTGGAATGTCAGATCCCTTAATCGGGCAGGTAGGTTAGAAAATTTAAAAAGGGAAATGAATAGGTTAAAGATAGACATAGTGGGGATTAGTGAAGTTCGGTGGCGGGAGGAACAAGACTTCTGGTCAGGTGAATACAGGGTTATAAATACAAAATCAAATAGGCGTAATGCAGGAGTTGGTTTAATAATGAATAGGAAAATAGGAATGCGGGTAAGCTACTACAAACAGCATAGTGAACGCATTATTGTGGCCAAGATAGATACGAAGCCCACACCTACTACAGTAGTACAAGTTTATATGCCAACTAGCTCTGCAGATGATGAAGAAATTGAAGAAATGTACGACAGTCTCAGGACTGAAGACAACAACAACACGATGAAATAAAAGAAATTATTCAGATAGTGAAGGGAGACGAAAATTTAATAGTAATGGGTGACTGGAATTCGAGTGTAGGAAAAGGAAGAGAAGGAAACATAGTAGGTGAATATGGATTGGGGCTAAGAAATGAAAGAGGAAGCCGCCTAGTAGAATTTTGCACAGAGCACAAATTAATCATACCTAACACTTGGTTTAAGAATCATGAAAGAAGGTTGTATACGTGGAAGAACCCTGGAGATACTAAAAGGTATCAGATAGATTATATAATGGTAAGACAGAGATTTAGGAACCAGGTTTTAAGTTGTAAGACGTTTCCAGGGGCAGATGTGGACTCTGACCACAATGTATTGGTTATGACCTGTAGATTAAAACTGAAGAAACTGCAAAAATGTGAGAAATTAAGAAGATGGGACCTGGATAAACTGAAAGAACCAGAGGTTGTACAGAGTTTCAGAGAGAGCATAAGGGAACAACTGACAGGAATAGGGGAAAGAAATACAGTAGAAGAAGAATGGGTAGCTCTGAGGGATGTAGTAGTGAAGGCAGCAGAGGATAAAGTAGGTAAAAAGACGAGGGCTGCTAGAAATCCTTGGGAAACAGAAGAAATATTGAATTTAATTGATGAAAGGAGAAAATATAAAAATGCAGTAAATGAAGCAGGCAAAAAGGAATACAAACGTCTCAAAAATGAGATCGACAGGAAGTGCAAAATGGCTAAACAGGGATGGCTAGAGGACAAATGTAAGGATGTAGAAGCTTATCTCACTAGGGGTAAGATAGATACTGCCTACAGGAAAATTAAAGAGACCTTTGGAGAGAAGAGAACCACGTGTATGAATATCAAGAGCTCAGATGGCAGCCCAGTTCTAAGCAAAGAAGGGAAGGCAGAAAGGTGGAAGGAGTATATAGAAGGTTTATACAAGGGCGATGTACTTGAGGACAATATTATGGAAATAGAAGAGGATGTAGATGAAGACGAAATGGGAGATACGATACTGCGTGAAGAGTTTGACAGAGCACTGAAAGACCTGAGTCTAAACAAGGCCCCCGGAGTAGACAAAATTCCATTAGAACTACTGACGGCCTTGGGAGAGCCAGTCATGACAAAACTCTACCAGCTGGTGAGCAAGATGTATGAGACAGGCGAAATACCCTCAGACTTCAAGAAGAATATAATAATTCCAATCCCAAAGAAAGCAGGTGCTGACAGATGTGAAAATTACCGAACTATCAGTTTAATAAGCCACGGCTGCAAAATACTAACGCGAATTCTTTACAGACGAATGGAAAAACTGGTAGATGCAGACCTCGGGGAGGATCAGTTTGGATTCCGTCGAAATGTTGGAACACGTGAGGCAATACTGACCTTACGACTTATCTTAGAAGAAAGATTAAGAAAAGGCAAACCTACGTTTCTAGCATTTGTAGACTTAGAGAAAGCTTTTGACAATGTTGACTGGAATACTCTTTTTCAAATTCTAAAGGTGGCAGGGGTAAAATACAGGGATCGAAAGGCTATTTACAATTTGTACAGAAACCAGATGGCAGTCATAAGAGTCGAGGGGCATGAAAGGGAAGCAGTGGTTGGGAAAGGAGTGAGACAGGGTTGTAGTCTCTCCCCGATGTTATTCAATCTGTATATTGAGCAAGCAGTAAAGGAAACAAAAGAAAAATTTGGAGTAGGTATTAAAATTCATGGAGACGAAGTAAAAACTTTGAGGTTCGCCGATGACATTGTAATTCTGTCAGAGACGGCAAAGGACTTGGAAGAGCAGTTGAACGGAATGGACAGTGTCTTGAAAGGAGGATATAAGATGAACATGAACAAAAGCAAAACGAGGAAAATGGAATGTAGTCGAATTAATTCGGGTGATGCTGAGGGAATTAGATTAGGAAATGAGACACTTAAAGTAGTAAAGGAGTTTTGCAATTTAGGAAATAAAATAAGTGATGATGGTCGAAGTAGAGAGGATATAAAATGTAGACTGGCAATGGCAAGGAAAGCGTTTCTGAAGAAAAGATACTTGTTAACATCGAGTATAGATTTAAATGTCAGGAAGTCGTTTCTGAAAGTATTTGTATGGAGTGTAGCCATGTATGGAAGTGAAACATGGACGATAACTAATTTGGACAAGAAGAGAATAGAAGCTTTCGAAATGTGGTGCTACAGAAGAATACTGAAGATAAGGTGGATAGATCACGTAACTAATGAGGAGGTATTGAATAGGATTGGGGAGAAGAGAAGTTTGTGGCACAACTTGACTAGAAGAAGGGATCGGTTGGTAGGACATGTTTTGAGGCATCAAGGGATCACAAATTTAGCATTGGAGGGCAGCGTGGAGGGTAAAAATCGTAGAGGGAGACCGAGAGAGGAGTACACTAAGCAGATTCAGAAGGATGTAGGTTGCAGTAGGTACTGGGAGATGAAGCAGCTTGCACAGGATAGAGTAGCATGGAGAGCTGCATCAAACCAGTCTCAGGACTGAAGACAACAACAACATATGAAGATAGAAAACCGGTGAAAATTTTATCTTACACTAAACTAAAATTTTAATTTGGCGTCAATTACCATTTCATGTAGTTGCCGGAAGCGGTCTCCCTGGCGCATCTAGGTCGCTAGATCTTTACCGAGGCCACGCACGTGGCATTGCAAGCAGAACTTCCGTAGAAGTTTCAGGCCTCAGTAGCCAATGACAGTGGTTATGTGTGTGTGAGTTGCACTTGCGTGAATATGTGTTTTCTACTTTAGAAGAATGCCTTCTGGCCAAAAGCTTATGGCAGTCTTTGTTGTGCTTGTCTGTGACTCAACATCTTTTATATGGTGAGTTGCAATATGTCCTTTTCATAATGTTATATGAATCATTGAACAGACAGCTTCACAATATTTTGCAACACATTCGGGGTAAAGGAAGAGCTCTTAGCATTTGAGAAACAGTTGATATTGAAAGCATACATAGACAAATGCCATTTATAGTCTGCGGCGTTAGTTGTAAGGCAGAGACACATTTTTGATATGCTACGCATTTCCATGAACACCTTACGACTTCTTTCACTCCACTTCCTATTTGTAGTTTGCATTGTTAAATCTTGATTCACATGTATCTTTGCTAACACTTCTACTCAGTGTTGAAAGTACAAAAATGAGATAACATAAATAAGCATTTTGCAGATCTGCAAATTACATACAGTTGAATTTCTTAAAAGTACTTTGTCTCGTATCTTTAGACATACCTCCAAAACACTCTAATCTACATTGGCAGTTTTCTCCCATCTCAAATTAGTCTTTTTGCTAATCTGAGATAGCGGCCATGTTTTTTTTATTTTTCTTTGTTAGTTGGTGAGAAAGTTGGTACCACTTGTATGAATATGAATATCAAGAGCTCAGATGGAAACCCAGTTCTAACCAAAGAAGGGAAAGCCGATTGGTGGAAGGAGTATATAGAGGGTCTATACGGGGTCAATGTTCTTGAGGACAATATTATGGAAATGGAAGAGGATGTAGATGAAGACGAAATGGAAGATACGATACTACGTGAAGAGTTTGACAGAGCACTGAAAGACCTGAGTCGAAACAAGGCGCCGGGAGTAGACAACATTCCATTAGAACTTCTGACGGCCTTGGGAGAGCCAGTAATGACAAAACTCTACCATATGGTGAGCAAGATGTATGAGACAGGCGAAATACCCTCAGACTTCAAGAAGAATATAATAATTGCAATCCCAAAGAAAGCAAGTGTTGACAGATGTGAAAATTACCGAACAATCAGTTTAATAAGCCACAGCTGCAAAATACTAACACGAATTCTTTACAGACGAATGGAAAAACTAGTAGAAGCCAACCTCGGGGAAGATCAGTTTGGATTCTGTAGAAATACTGGAACACGTGAGGCAATACTGACATAACGACTTATCTTAGAAGAAAAATTAAGGAAAGGCAAACCTACGTTTCTAGCATTTGTAGACTTAAGAGAAAGCTTTTGACAATGTTGACTGGAATACTCTCTTTCAAATTCTAAAGGTGGCAGGGGTAAAATACAGGGAGTGAAAGGCTATTTACAATTTGTACAGAAACCAGATGGCAGTTATAAGAGTCGAGGGACATGAAAGAGAAGCAGTGGTTGGGAAGGGAGTAAGACAGGTGTAAAGGAGTAGGTATTACAATCCATGGAGAAGAAATAAAAACTTTGAGGTTCGCCGATGACATTGTAATTCTGTCAGAGACAGCAAAGGACTTGGAAGAGCAGTTGAACGGAATGGACAGTGTCTTGAAAGGAGGATATAAGATGAACATCAACAAAAGCAAAATGAGGATAATGGAATGTCGAATTAAGTCAGGTGATGCTGAGGGAATTAGATTAGGAAATGAGACACTTAAAGTAGTAAATGAGTTTTGCTATTTGGGGAGCAAAGTAACTGATGATGGTCGAAGTAGGGAGGATATAAAATGTAGACTGGCAATGGCAAGGAAAGCGTTTCTGAAGAAGAAAAATTGGTTAACATCGAGTAGAGATTTAAGTGTCAGGAAGTCATTTCTGAAAGTATTTGTATGGAGTGTAGCCATGTATGGAAGTGAAACGTGGACGATAAATAGTTTGGACAAGAAGAGAATAGAAACTTTCGAAATATGGTGCTACAGAAGAATGCTGAATATTAGATGGTTAGATCACATAACTAATGAGGAAGTATTTAATAGGACTGGGGAGAAGAGAAGTTTGTGGCACAACTTGACCAGAAGAAGGGATCGGTTGGTAGGACATGTTCTGAGGCATCAAGGGATCACAAATTTAGTATTGGAGGGCAGTGTGGAGGGTAAAAATCGTAGAGGGAGACCAAGAGATGAATACACTAAGCAGATTCAGAAGGATGTAGGTTGCAGTAGGTACTGGGAGATGAAGAAGCTTGCACAGGATTGAGTAGTATGGAGAGCTGCATCAAACCAGTCTCAGGACTTAAGACCACAACAACAACAACAACAGTTGGTGACCTCCCATACTTTCACAATAGGCATCACTAAGTGGGGCGTATGAATAAAACTGAAGCAAAAATCTTGGAAGATAAGGGCAGGAGTTATAGCATTTATTTTCCAGCAAAAGGAAGAACCGAAGCTTTTGCTTCAGATTATATGAACAATCTTTACCTTTTCCTCCTACGTTTTACTTAGAACACAAAAGCAAAAGCTTCTTGTGACCTGCTTCATCTGCATTGTTTGTGACCTTCATTGAGTAAGTACATCCATCCATTTTCGCTGTTTTGTTGGCCGTAAGACATCCTTTCGCTTCATTTAACCTAAGTGTTCAAATGTGATATGTCAATTAAAGGTATCCTCATCCGATTTAGATGAAAGCTTGATAAGCTTGACATTACAAAAACTAAAAAGCTGCAATAGTGTTCTTAAGAACTGGTTTATAACGTATCCTACATTGTTAGAGAAATCACATTTTCTGAAAACAAAAGAAGGAAACAGGAAGCAACTCCTCATCTGCAACAAGTTCATATGATAGGCCACTGTCCTCGAACAAAGAAAAATGTTTGCCAGAAACGGATGAAACGAAGGTGCTCAGTACCACGGAATTACACAGGATGATGCCACTGGAGCAACTGAAACTGGCGAGATGGCAAATGGAGAAAAAGCTATGATAATGAACTTTCTTAAAAAAGCTGAACTACGAAAATAATGCTGACGAGGAGGAAATGAAAATAGCTTTAGACTACTTATCTTACCAATAGCTTGTTGTAGGCGATAAGCAGTTTTGCATGTTTTCATAAATAAAATAATTCAAAATCTTGCATTTTGTTTTAAAGCTGCAATTTGTTGTCTTTTTTTATGTCCTCTCCTAAACATTTCCCTCTCAGTTGAAAGATTTGATAAGACAATTCCAGACACATACTGTAAAATAGGAAACAGCCTCTTCAGCTGACCAAAACAATGCTCTAACACAACCCCCTCTTTTTTTAAAAGCCTGTTGAATGATTTGTGACTCTCCTCTATTGGACTGCGATAGGGGATCATCGTCTTGGCCAGAGCCCTCATCACACAAAAGAACAGTGTTCTTGAATTCAATTAGCACTTCTCTGATAGCTGAATTTATCCACATTCGATTGCCACGTAGAGACCCAGGTTAGTTGGACTCAACGCTATTGAGCTTGTAAGTAGGCTGTTTAGGTTTTTATATTGTTAACGCCACATAGCGCTCTGTATGAAAAATCAGTGGCTGTGCTGTGCGCAGACTGTGGCTAGTTTGCATTGTTGTCTGCCATTGTAGTGTCGGGCAGCGGTGGCTGGATGCTAACAGCGCGTAGCGTTGCGCAGTTGGAGGTGAGCCGCCAGCGGTGGTGGACGTGGGGAGAGAGATGGGGGAGTTTTGAAATTTGTAAGAATTGGTGTCATGAATTGATATATATATATATATATTATGACTATAAAGGTAAATACATTGTTTGATCTCTATTAAAATCTTTCATTTGCTAACTGTGCCTATCAGTAGTTAGTGACTTCCGTAGTTTGAATCTTTTAGTTAGCTGGCAGTAGTGGCGCTCGCTGTATTGCAGTAATTCGAGTAACGAAGATTTTTGTGAGGTAAGTGATTTGTGAAACATATAGGTTAATGTTAGTCAGGGCCATACTCTTGTAGGGATTATTGAAAGTCAGATTGCGTTGCGCTAAAAACTATTGTGTGTCAGTTTAAGCACAGTCGTTTATAATTTTTCTAAGGGGACGTTTCAAGCTGTCCCTTCCCATACCATACAGCCTGCACATTTATACTTGCGTAACTCTTTCCATTCATATACTCGTTGCCATATTGCGTAGATTTCGGAATTAACACATATGGTACAAACAGTGAACAACATCTACAGCACTTAGAAATTTCGATTTTTCTAGCCATTCGCTTTTATGCCACAATCACGTCATGCGGTGAAGACGGAAATTTGATCCGCAATTCAGCTTTTTCCATTATCTTTTTACGAACTGCACTCACTGTTTAATTCATTGCAGTTTGATGAATCCCCATTTCTTCTGCTGTTCTGTACTGGAATTCTAGTTTAGCTTATACCTAAGGAATATCTCCACCCTCAATTCTGACTACAGTGCCCGATCTCTTCTCTTTCCTGTGTCTAATACGCAGTTTTGTAATGCTCTCCGTGTGGATATCGACTTGGTCTGTAGCATTTTTTACAGTGTACACAAGCTACTAGTTAGCCATATCTGCTAATCAGCGTTCACGTTTTAGAAGCTGTTCCTTCCAGAGTGAAGTCAGAGCTTCTCTTTAGTCATACAGTTCATCTAATGCCGAACGCACAGCTCAAGGCGATGGAAAAGCCTGTCTGTTTTGTCCTTACGAGCTACAGCTGTGGCTTCTCATTTTAAAAATAAATTTGGAAGCTTAAGCTTCGTAAGCCGAAGGAAAAGCGTTTGCTTCATTTTATTCATGCAGCCCAATGGCGTACCCCTCCCCCCTCCTCACCCCGCCCCCCCCCCCCCCCCCATATCAGTATTTTCACAAAATTGCAGAAACATCAGTACGTTATGTAAAGACATGCACACAAATTCTTAACGTACCAGCAGTGTATAGAATGTTTGATAACAACTGTTGCCTACTTTTATGTTGTTGTTGTTGTTGTTGCTGCTGCTGCTGCTACTGCTGTTCTGGTCTCCAGTCCAAAGACTGGTTTGATGCAGCTCTCCATGCTACGCTACCCTGTGCAAGACTCTTCATCACCGAGTAGCTGCTGCAACCTACATCCTTCTGAATCTACTTCTGTATTCATCTCTTGGTCTCCCTCTCCAACTTTTACCCCACACACAACCCTCCAGTTCTAAATTGGTGATCCCTTGATGGCTCAGAATATGCCCTACCAACCGATCCTTTCTTCTAGTCAAGTTTCACCACAAATTTCTCTTCTTCCCAGCTTTATTCGGGACCTTCTCATTTGTTACGTGATCTACGCATCTAATCTTGGGCATTCTTCTGCAGCACCACATTTCAAATGCTCCTATTCTCTTCTTGCCTAAACCTTTTATTGTCCATGTTTCACTTCCGTACATGGCTACAATCCACACAAATACTTTCAGAAAGAACTTCCTGACACTTTGTTAACAAATTTGTATTTTTCATAAACGCTTTTCTTGTCATTACCAGTCTGCATTTTATATCTTCCCTACTTCGACCATCATCAGTTATTCTGCTTCCGAATAGAAAACCACATCTACTACTTTGTCTCATTTTCTAATCGAATTCCCTTAGCATCGCCTCACTTAATTAGACTACATTCCATTATGCTCGTTTTGCTTTTGTTGATGTTCATCTTATATCCTCCTTTCAAGACACTGTCCATTCCTTTTGAATACATTGTGGGAGTGAACAGTGATCAATGTGCTACAAATATTTACTATCAAAAACAATCTTGATCATAATTCATTTTTATGGTGACCGGTTTCGACCGCTACTGCGGTCATCTTCAGACCAGTGAGTAAGAACCTCCTTCTGGTGGTAAATTACTACTCCCACTTTGGAGCGTGGTAGTCTTCTGTTACCAAGTGATTAAGTGTTTTATGAATATTGATCAGACAATTGAAGAGTATGAGTGGTTGATATTTCTGTGTTCTACAAGTTATTCCAAAGAATGAGTTTAAGGGGTAAATCTTATAACTAGCACAACCTAAACAACAAGAAAATTATATTAGGAGATTTGGTCTTTATCACAAAATTCACTAGTAAGAATCACTAAAGTATGGTTGAAGGCAGTCTAACCTAGAGCTTCATCTTACAATGATACCAGTAGGCATCGTGTCACCGTTGTTTGCCCTTGGCGAGCTTAGATTCATATATTTCCTGATATTTAAGGAAGGGAATATGGGTATGAAAGTGAGGCTACTTAACTGTGCTGTTAATAAAAAAGTCTTTTAAAATTACTTATTCCATTTGTCAATGAAGGCTTCAAGAAACTAAATAGTTGTAAAAATATTAAGATTCTCAAGATAACTTTTAACCTTAAATTATTGTGCATGTTGGGCTAAGGTATCTCAAAGTCATTTTGTGTGCTTTTTAATTTTTCGTTATGTGTTCTAAAGCAGTCACACACGTAGTTAATTTTCCTATGGTCTCAAACCACAGCCTCGTTTTCCATCTCTCTATGACAGATATTCATAATGTAAAACCAACTGTGTAACAAGGCAGGTTAATTACATAGCTCAGAGATATTAGTGAATCTTTTATTATTACAGAGGACTGTAGTATTGTGGAACATAGTAATATAAACAAGGTCATATGGATCATTGCTCATGTCTGAAATTAGCTCATATTAATGCAAAATACAAGAGAAGGAGAACATTAATGGGAAAATCCCGTCGACTGCGAGATCATTAAAGACAGAGCACAAGCTCGGGCTAGGGAAGGGTGGAGAAGGAAAGCAGCTGTGACCTTTCGAAGGAACCATGACGGCATTTGGCTTAGAAAATTTGGGGAAATCACAGAGAAACCTAAATCGGGATGGTTCTACGAGGGTTTGAATTGTCGTGCTCACGAATGCGAGTCCAAAATACAAGAGGTTTGCTAATCAAGTCACGTAGCTATTCCACAAAATACACAAACGCTGGTAAATAAACGAAAGAATCACAAAAAAACTATCCTAATCCGGAAGTAGGGCACTTCGTTTGTGAAGTCTTTGTATCGTGAAATGGAGTACATACATTTAATATCATCATGGCCACACTTGTGGCTTGTCCACAAAATAATACAAACGCACACTTAAAACTTACGTCTAAATACAATGTTTGGTGTGCGTGAGGGAGAGGAGGCTAGTCGTCCCTTCTCTTGAGCTGTGGGTTGATCAGTCGATCGTAATAGAAAGTTATCCGTGGGCGGCGGTGAGCTGAATGGACTGCTGTAGCCTGTTGTGGGGTTGAGAACCACTGAGGGCTACGGCGGGGACGAAGCCTCTCCGTCGTTTCTAGGTCCCTAGCTCAATACAATAGAAGGTAGGGTGGATTCTCGAATGGGGTAAATCATTTGCAAAATTGCTGTGATAACAGTCGTGATATTAGCTAGAGTATATAAAAATAATTTAGAGGGCATCAAACTGGGGCTAAGCTTGTATTGTAACCCTAGTCGGATCGTCATATACAACGCATTCACGTAGAATTGTGTGGCTATACAACGCATTCACGTAGAATTGATGTCATGGGAGCTATAGATGTAGATTTGCAAAGCTTCATCCATTTCTAATGCAGTGGCTATGTTACATAGTTGCTTGTGCATCCGTACTAGATCGCGCTCAGCAAGGTTCGTGGGTTCTTCGTACTGTTGCACAAGTCCTGTAACGCCGGCTCGAGTTTACCGAGTACTGACAGCCAACTTTTATAGTCCTGTCTTTCTCAGTTGCGTGTAATATTACGGTATATTGATAATTTTTACTTATGGATCGTCTGACAACTGAATAAAACACAATTTTAGTGCCTAAAATTGTGTTTTATTCAGTTGCTGTCAGACGGTCCATAAGTAAAAATTATCATTGTACCGTAAAACTGACAGGCAAGTTGTTCTCTGTGCCCACTAATCACAAGTGCTGTTAAATAACTGTGTCTTGGGCAGTAACATCAAGTGATGTGACACAATGGATGGCTTTACCCCATCGGTCGGCATTCAAATGATCGTGTGTTCCGAATACTATCTTGAGTACCGTTTCACCGACATTGAACAAGCTCTCTTTTTTCGACGTTGGTGAGCAGCATCAGAGAAGCTTTTCATGAATATTGTTAATCATTCGGATTGTATCCTACAAAGAATGGAGTGTCCCATTTTGCCCAAATCGCCTCAAAATTGAGTGACAATCTAACAGCTGCTTGATTATTGGGAAAATCTTCCCGAAAAAGCGTCAGGTAGACTTCAGCAGAAATCACTACTTGGTGGGGCGTATACAACAAATTGTTCACCTGAAACTTCCTGGCAGATTAAAACTGTGTGCCCGACCGAGACTCGAACTCGGGACCTTTGCATTTCGCGGGCAAGTGCTCTACCATCTGAGCTACCGAAGCACGACTCACGCCCGGTCCTCACAGCTTTACTTCCGCCAGTATCTCGTCTCCTACCTTCCAAACTTTACAGAAGCTCTCCTGCGAACCTTGCAGAACTAGCACTCCTGAAAGAAAAGATATTGCGGAGACATGGCTAAGCCACAGCCTTCGGGATGTTTCCAGAATGAGATTTTCACTCTGCAGCGGAGTGTGCGCTGATATGAAACTTCCTGTGTGGTCTAGAATGTCTTTTATTTTGTAATTGTGAAAATTAAATGTCTGTATGAGTATTAGGCTATGTAGCAAACTCCAATAAACGGAAACACATTGTGGATGGTTTTACATCTGGGCTGATACCAGTGTCATCTGTGGGTCAAAAATGGATGTGCTACTACCTGGCAGGAGACAGTGAGAACGCTGCACATTGATTGTGGGTAACTAAGCACAGTCAATAATGGCTTTTGGCATTTCATCTTGTCTTTTTTTTTCTTTATCAGTAATAGTTGCCAGTAAGGATAGAACTAACGGATATACCAGTCAGAGAGATTAAATGAGACTGTGACAATTCAACCTCGAGGCGTGAAGAGTGGGAAAAACGCTAAGCGTGTAATTGCAGATACCCACTCCAAACATTTTCAACTCTCGCTATTTATTGTCTCCAGAAAGTTAACTCTTATGTTGTCTAATAATATGGATTAAGTCAAGGGGCTAAATATTGCGTAAACTTACGTCGCTGAGAGGGAAGGTCGCGGTCCAATCCAAAAGAATTTTGGGCCCTCTAAAAGCTTTACAAGATGTGGCGTGCTTACAGAGTGCCTGTATGGGAGTTCAGCAAGCGGTCCGGCGTAGCAGGAGGCGGAGTGGTAATGAGTCGGGAACACTTGCCCCGAAAGAGCTCCCTGACTCCCTCACGTGTATGGTATCAGGCGCAGATAGCCTTGTTTATATTCTTTGAGGGACTGACAGACTTGCATTACTTGATTCTAGAAACAGTTTTATGGCTAGCTACGCAGCTTAGCCAACTCATGTTGTGGATCACTTAAAAAGTCCCCATGTACGGAGGTGGCTGCAGTATGAAACATAATATCTTGCTGGCATTCTTCACATAATCTAAAATTTAGGGCCAGTCCAGCTGAAAATGTTATGAATGGAAAGCAGCAAGGTGAAAGCGAAGTCTCTGGGACCTTCGCCTTGTACCTCGCCTGTTCAGGCGGTGACATTGCAATCGTCTGTTACACCCAGAATAATTGAGAGATTGTAGTCATATTCCTGACATGTTCCGTCTGGGGGCGATCTGCAGTATATGGTAACTGAGGAAAACTTCACAAACCAAGATCGATAAAAAAAGCATTTAATTGGATGAACAGTTTCGACAGAGCTATTCTGTCATCATCGCAGCTGATGCATAAGATGTGATGATAACAGCGTAGCTCTGTCGAAACCATTCATCCAATAAAATGCTTTTTTAACGATGTTGGCTTGTGAAGTTTTCTTCACTTACTATAGCCTAGAGTTGTTTTGAAAAGCTCACGTCCTAAAACCACTTCAAAATTAATATCAGCAAGCAACAAAGATGATACATTAAGTGGTACCCAGTGCTAATATTTCTGGAAAATGAAGAAAAATAGAAAAAGCAGGGAATGAAACTTAACTGGGAACGCAGGAATCGAAAAGGACATCATGCATAACTTAAGCTACCAGTAGGTACATCGTTCTGAGCGTGACGTCCTTGTGTTTTACGATTCGATCAAAGGCCCGCTGTTGCAATGTTCGTAATATACAAAGGAGAGTACAAGATGGTTCATGCACTGCCGGCATTACTGCTTGAGCAGATTATATAACTCATTTAGTTACTGATTACGAAAGGGTGGTGTGTTGCGTATAACAGAGGCTTTCTAAAGTGTACAGCACGATAGTGACGTAGTTGTGGCACGCGATCTGGGTTCCGTGTTGTCATTCGTCAGCATGTGCAGCGAGAAACTACCAGTGGCCAGCCGCACGCTGCAGCGCTGTTCCCGGACCTCCACTGCTGTATACTAAAATTTCCTCGTCTTTAACTTGTTTGGTGTGAATTATCGTGTATAGGTTTGGTTTGTGTAGGGGTAAATTCACAAAAGCGGTTACGAAATGGTAGGGGCGAGAAATAGACGTGTAAATGTAAAAGTGTAGCTAACCATGTAATGTAGTGTGTGTACTTGTGTAGGCGCACTGTCCCACACCACGTCGCGTCTCATCACAAGCTACTGTACTGGTTCCCACGCCAAATTAGTATCCGCTAACTGCGGGAACGTCCTGACCAACAGATAAACAAAATATTTTTCTCTGCAGTAGTTAGGCATTAGAGAGGAGCCCCTGTTAGCTGCGTTTTGCAATATTATTTTAGCAACGTAAGCTCTATGGATACATCAGGAAGGCCCGAAATTCCAACAAAAGGATTATCAAGGTGATCATAGTATGTTGGACTCTGGTCCAAGCTAATTCCCGGATCAGATCACTTCCACAACTTTTGTCTTCTGCGTACCTCCTTACACCGGGCCACACTCGCAAAACCCGTACTCGCGACTAGCTTGCCAGTCCATTCTCTGCGCTAAGCGTTCCCAACTCATTTGTCGCCGGGCGCTGCTCGCCAGAATACCCAATAATAACTCATTTATACAAATAAGACGACAGAATATAATTCACAAAGTACCAATAAAACTGAAGTAATATCAGGTGTTCCCCAGGGAAGCGTCCTGGGACCTCTACTGTTCCTGATCTATATAAATGACCTGGGTGACAATCTGAGCAGTTCTCTTAGACTGTTCGCAGATGATGCTGTAATTTACCGTCTAGTAAGGTCAGCCGAAGACCAGTGCAGTGTCAGTTGCAAAGCGATTTAGAAAAGATTGCTGTATGGTGTGGCAAGTGGCAGTTGACGCTAAATAACGATAAGTGTGAGGTGATCCACATGAGTTCCAAAAGAAATCCGTTGGAATTCGATTACTCGATAAATAGTACAATTCTCAAGGCTCTCAATTCAACTAAGTACCTGGGTGTAAAAATTACGAACAACTTCAGTTGGAAAGACCACATAGACAATATTGTGGGGAAGGCGAGCCAAAGGTTGCGTTTCATTGGCAGGACACTTAGAAGATGCAACAAGTCCACTAAAGAGACAACTTAAATTACACTCGTTCGTTCTCTGTTAGAATATTGCTGCGAGGTGTGGGATCCTTACAAGGTGGGATTGACGGAGGACATCGAAAGGGTGCAAAAAAGGGCAGCTCGTTTTGTATTATCGCGTTATAGGGGAGAGAGTGTGGCAGATATGATACACGAGTTGGGATGGAAGTCATTACAGCATAGACGTTTTTCGTCGCGGCGAGACCTTTTTACGAAATTTCAGTCACCAACTTTCTCTTCCGAATGCGAAAATATTTTGTTGAGCCCAACCTACATAGGTAGGAATGATCATCAAAATAAAATAAGAGAAATCAGAGCTCGAACAGAAAGGTTTAGGTGTTCGTTTTTCCCGCTCGCTGTTCGGGAGTGGAATAGTAGAGAGATAGTATGATTGTGGTTCGATGAACCCTCTGCCAAGCACTTAAATGTGAATTGCAGAGTAGTCATGTAGATGTAGAATATCAAATGCCTATTAGAGGTACTACAAGCAAAAAGTTTTATGTTAGAAATAGTTTAAAATTTCATTCATATGCTCCAGTTTCTCAAGCATGAGATCGAAAAGTAATAGTAGTACGACATTTTTATATAAATTTGGAACCGTCATATTCTTCCATATAAATTGTGTGATATCCCCGTTTCTTCTCCTTCCTTGTTCTAACAATCTTGTCATCACAAATTCTGTAACTATTCTTCCCATTGTCAAAACTTATTCTGTGGTTAACTACACTAACTCTGCCAGAATAACCAGTCTAGCTATCCCGTGTTTATTCTCCTGTTAGGCGTTATTACGTATTCGTACAATTAAGCAGATGCTAACTGGAGACTGCACAGCTGGTCCTTAGTACTGTAGCGATCTAGCAAAAGTTTTCTGTCAAAACTTCATTTCCTTGGATACACCGGGAAGATAATATGTCATCTTTCTTACCTGTTTGTTACTCCTGTTAGTCGTTCCTTTCCATTCTGGTAATCTAAATCTATGGATTTCGCTACTAATTATAAACACGCTTGTCATTCGCACACCCAATCAACCAGATAAACAAACAGCGATTGGCATTCACCCATTCGGGTTTATTCAGCTCACATCGAGTTGCCCCGTCCCCGTCTGTCTGCGGGAAAGGTTTTTATTTCTAGACGCGACGGGTACTCCCCAGGCGGAGACATCATGTACAGTATGTACGCATTCAAAAATCAACTTATGATTCGTTCAGAAATCAACTTAGAATGTGTTCAAAAATGTCCAAAAACCAACAAGGTTTCTTGCTTCAAGAACATGAATTTGGTGCCCCCTAAAATTGCTGCCAGTGGCAGATACCCCCGCTCCCCCCCCCCCCCCCCCCACTCTCTAGATCCGGGCCTGCCACTCATCACTGATGGAACTGGCCATAACAGCAGAACGAGTTGCAGAAGCCATAAAACTGGGCTGTTACAGCAATGGAAGAAAGTCATTAGGTCGGATAGATCTTATTGCACACTGTTTCCTATTTTTGACCAAGTTTGCGTACCAAGAGTGAAACAAGGCGGGAGTTCGGTGACGATTTAAGGAGCCAGTCGTGGATTTTCATGGACCCCATGGCTACTCTGCAAGGTCGCATTACTGCCACGGATAATGTGACCATTTTGTCTGATCAGCTCCATCCCATGGTACAATGTTCGTTCCCCAATGGTGATGCTGTGTTCGAATCGACAGGGCCGCTGTTCACACACCTCGCATATTCCAGGACTGGTTTTGTGAGCAGGAGGATGAATTGTCGTATCTCACTTGGCCACTACAGTCACCAGATCTCAATATTATGGAGTCTTTGTTCTCTATTGAACTTGCAAGTATTTTGCAGGAATATGGTATAAGATTTCCTTAAAAACAATACAGGCCCTGTATTTATCCATTCTGAGACGACTGGGAGCTGTTTTGATTCCAACAGTTCTCCTACGCCGTATTAGGCATGATTATGTGTCGTGTTTTGCTGTTTCCACATTTTTGTCCACCCCCCTGTACTACTAAGGTGGACGTCCTAGCTTCATTCTAATTAACTAAGAAAGCCCTTAACGGGAGGCGTTAACACGTCTTACATTCGTTCAAGGATTTTTTGCCACTCTCCTTGATGGTAGCATTTTGAGGGGAGTGTTAGGGGTAAGCTGAGAGAGAAAATCTGAATAAAGGGACGTGAGACGTGATATGTTTCGTAAAAGAGGTAACGAAGAAGCAGGAGGCTGTATAATGTCACGTATGCCATGCTACATTCTTTAGTGTTAATGTGCTACGGCGGCATTACGCTTGGCATGTCATGCAATGTCACCCATTGTCATGGCAGCGCTCCTACGACCCTAGTGATGTCTGTCATTTCTGCAGCGACTTTTACCTCCCTATAATTGTTAGCATCCCACTTAGTAAATAAATCGACTTCATTTACTTCCGTTACGATGGACGTGGAAGAATTATGGACAAATTTTAAACACATTGTAAATCATGCATTGGAGAAGTATGTGCCGAAAAAGTGGGTTACGGACGGAAATGACCCACCGTGGTTTAACAGAGCAATTCGGAGAATGCTCAGGAAGCAAAGACAGTTGCACTCGCGGTACAAGAAAGATCGGGAAAATGAGGACAGGCAAAAGTTAGTAGAGATTCGTGCTGCTGTAAAAAGAGCGATGCGCGAAGCAAATAACCACTACCACCGTCGTACCTTAGCAAAATATCTTGCTGAAATTCTGGTCTTACGTAAAATCGGTAAGCGGGTCGAAGGCTTCCATCCAGTCACCCACTGATCAGTCTGGCCTGGCAACGGAAGACAGCAAAACGAAAGCTGAAATTTTAAATTTAGCATTTGAGAAATCTTTCACGCAGGAGGATCGTACAAACATACCGCCGTTTGAGTCTCGTACAGATTCCCGTATGGAGGACATAGTGATAGACATCCCTGGGGTTGTGAAGCAGCTGAATGGGTTGAAAATAAATAAATCGCCAGGTCCTCATGGGATTCCAATTCTGTTTTACAGAGAGTACTCTACTGCATTGGCTCCTTACTTAGCTTGCATTTATTGTGAATCTCTTGCCTAACGTAAAGTCCCGAGGGACTGGAAAAAAGAGCAGATGACGCCTGTATATAAGAAGGGTAGAAGGACGGGTCCTCAAAATTACCGACCAATATCCTTAACATCGGTTTGTTGCAGGATTCTCGAACATATTCTCAGTTTGAATAGAAGGAATTTCCTTGAGACAGAGAAGTTACTGTCCATGCATCAGCACGGCTTTAGAAAGCATCGCTCCTGCGAAACGCAACTCGTCCTTTTTTCACATGGTATCTTGCGAACCATGGATGAAGGGTATAAGACGGATGCCATATTCCTTGACTTCTGGAAAGCATTTGACTCGGTGCCCCACTGCAGACTCCTAACTAAAGTCCCATCATATGGGACTGGTTCCCAAGTATGTGAGTGGCTCGAAGACTTCTTAAGTAATAGAACCCAGTACGTTCCTCGATGGTGAGTGTTCATCGGAGGTGAGGGTATCATCTCGAGTGCCCCAGGGAAGTGTGGTAGCTCCGCTGTTGTTTTCTATCTACATAAATGATATTTTGGATAGGGTGGATAGCAATGTGCGGCTGTTTGCTGATGATGCTGTGGTGTACGGGAAGGTGTCGTCGTTGAGTGACTGTAGGAGGATACAAGATGACTTGGACAGGATTTGTGATTGGTGTAAAGAATAGCAGCTAACTCTAAATATAGATAATTGTAAATTAATGCAAATGAATAGGAAAAAGAATCCCGTGATGTTTGAATACTCCATTAGTAGTGTAGCGCTTGACACAGTCACGTCGATTAAATATTTGGGCGTAACATTGCAGAGCGATATGAAGTGGGACAAGCATGTAATGGCAGTTGTGGGGAAGGCGGATAGTCGTCTTCAGTTCATTGGTAGAATTTTGGGAAGGTGTGGTTCATCTGTAAAGGAGACCGCTTATAAAACACTAATATGACCTATTCTTGAGTACTGCTCGAGCGTTTGGCACCCCCATCAGGTCGGATTGAGGGAGGACATAGAAGCAATTCAGAGGCGGGCTGCTAGATTTGTTACTGGTATGTTTGATCATCACGCGAGTGTTACGGAAATGTTTCAGGAACTCGGGTGGGAGTCTCTAGAGGAAAGGAGGCGTTCTTTTCTTGAATTGCTACTGAGGAAATTTAGAGAACCAGCATTTGAGGCTGACTGCAGTACAATTTTACTGCCTCCAACTTATATTTCGCGCAAAGACCACAAAGATAAGATAAGAGAGATTAGGGCTCGTACAGAGGCATATAGGCAGTCATTTTTCCCTCGTTCTGTTTTGGAGTGGAACAGGGAGAGAAGATGCTAGTTATGGTAACGAGGTAGCCTCCGCCACACACCGTATGGGCGGAGTATGTATGTAGATGTAGATAATCCACACCCACTCGGGCAAGCTCGCGTTTTAGAAGTCCCTCGTGAGGTGGCTCGAGTTAAAGACTTAGAAATCCGGTGATAACAAAATAAAAACTGAGACGCATCTCTCCTTGTGAAAGCCCTTACAAAATATTACCACTTATTGACAACGCAGGAACACCGTGGTCGGGGTTTCCATTACCCCAGGATTTTGTCAAAGGGGGGGGGGGCGAGGGGAGGAGGGGGGCGATTTGTCAAAGAGGGCCCAAAAAACGTTCATGTCCTAGCTTTTATTCTGAAAACACATTTATACAATTTTTAATTTTATGTTCATAATTTTCTTTTGGGAGGCCTTCATAAAAATAGTATTTGGGCTATAAAATTAACCAAGAAAAGTTTTCTTTAAAAAGTTTGACATTTATTCTCGTTATATATAAGAAATACCGAAATGCGTAATTTCTTTATTTGGCAATATAATAACTTCACTCTGTTGCCAAACGAATTAAAATTCGAATATAACGTATTGGCTCTTTGATAACAAAACATCGCTCAGTCTTCTTACATAAGATAACAGGAGACTCTTAAGACTGGCGTGAATAACTTACGAACTTAATCGTATTCAAATCTCTTTTGACAATAGCTAACTTACTCCTACTATATTCTTGTATTTAAATGTACAGCTTATCTGAAACCAAGTCAAAATTCCTTCAGCACATCAAAGAAACCCAAGTTCCTCAATTCAATCTCAACTTTTATGGAAGTATCTTACATTTCATTAAAATTCTTCATTTTCCGTAAGTGATGAAGAACTTTTTTAAATTATTATTTCAAAAGTCACTTTGAAACTACAACAACTAAAATTATTTGTAAAAAAACGGAATACACAAATACTATGAGCTACACTTTTGGGATCTAAACATTGATTTAAGCATTGATTTCAACTAGGCTTCTAATGTATCCGACTTCTTAAATGAGTTTGTATTTAGCCAGGATAATATAATTATACAGTCTTGGACGCTAATAAACTCCTCTACGACGTACTACACATTTTTTTCCTTTATATGACGTTTATTTAAAGATACCTGAAAGTTATGGCAGTTGGACTCACTGTTCCAAGGATATTACGAATAATACATTTCACAGTAGAACGTTGTTCTTTTCGTCAAACTGGTAGACGTGATATATCGCCGTCCCACAAGTAACTCATTTTTTGCATAGGTACATAGCACAAAACGACGATCGCTAGCTGCTTTCCAATGCTGTGAGTCTCCGAAGAGATGTTTTCATTTAAGCAGCAGGACAACATCTTTAAGGGAATTGGACTCTGTCAGGAAAGAAAGGAATTCGGAAGGAACTGGCTGTCGCGTATAGCAGGAGACCAACCTGGCATTTGTCGAAACTGAAAATGGAATACCACATTATACCATTTTCAAGGTTGCTGGCGGATGGATTCGAACCACCTTGCCTTGCAAATCCAGGCATTGTTAGGTCAGCGTCGCAATGTACAGGGCTACCCTGGATGGTGTAGAGTTAGGAAAAACATTTGATAATATATACATGCTTTCATAATTTAAGATTTAATTGTACATGGAATTCCTGGCTTCATTTATAATGTATATACAGTCTGGACGACAGGGGGGGGGGGGGGGTGAGGGGGGGGGGGAGTAGGCAGTGGCTCGGACGAATTCAAGCAGCCCGCGGAAAAAATCTTTTAGAGACGGACGAACTATAGAATGTGCTGTCATCACATACCCCTTCTGCTCTCAACAAACCCCTCCTCATCCTGACTGGTTTTCATAATTTAGTACTATCCAGGTGATCTGATAGGGTGATATTTTGCCGTTTAAGCTACTAACGACAGAATTTTGAGTAAAATTTTTGAAGGAATGGCCGTCTGGCCTTTTTACGCAGTTTTTGGGCGACACAGGCAATCCCAGTGTGTTTTTATTCACTGACTTTAATTTTATGTTATTTGTGATTATTTTTACATCTCCGTTGCCTTGTGAAATACTGAAATATGGCAGTCCCAAAGTTCTTCATTTTCCAAGTAAGGATTCCACTGCTAACATTAAGCTGCTATAGATAGGTAACCAGGCTGTAATAGTAGTGCATATATACTTTTAGCTTACCATCAAAATCAATTTTCTTGTTGCTTCTTGCTACAGACTTACCCATAATTATAAAGTATCATAACAGCACGAAAACAATAAATGGCAGCAATTACATTGAATTCAACCGCAAGTAAGAACTAAACTGAGTAACGAACCAACAGCTGAGCTCAAATAAACCGACTATTGTACAGTTGTTGGTCTCGGATGAAATTGTACACTATCGATATGTCAAGAGTTTAAATCAATTGATCGTCTTGTTGACTAACCTTTTGCGTTGAATGATTGAAAATCAAAATATCTTTCAATTGCAGTGCATGGCAGTAGATGAAATGGTTGAGATAATACGCAAGGACCTATTGAAAAACAAGAGAATATGCAGACCAGACATAACAGAGCTTACGTAATTTAGTACTCTCAGTTAAATACTTGTCTTTCAACAACAAACTTTACAGGTGGGGCCTAGGGCTAGCATTGCGAAGCCCTCTTGGTGACCTAACAGCACAAACATTTATCAAGCATATAGAAAATAAAATATTGACTCTAAAAATATCATCTGAAGTAAAGCCAAATTCTAAAACAGGTGTGTGGATGACGTTTGATACTACAGATGATGACGTAACAATCGTTATTAATAAATTCAATAGCCTGCACAAAAATATGCAGTTTATGCAACACCATACCATATCTTGAGATGAAAAAATTAAAACAGATCAAAGGTGTCTTTCAGCTTTTACAGAAAGTCTACTGGTAAAGAAACCACTCTACCAAATTCCTCTACACATCCACATCTCACAAAAAACTACATATCGATCAATGCTGTACAGAGCCCAGAAATTTGCTGTTCATCATGCAGAACTCCAACGAGAAATAGAAACCATAAAATGTACTGCAGTACACAATGCATATGCTCCTTCACTCATTAATACCATGTCACAACAGATAAAAATAAACTGAACAAACAGTATTAAATTATGCTCTCAAGTAATAGCACCACAGCAATTAAAAATGTAAAAATGCCATACCACGGTACATTGCTTAACAAATTAGCTAGGTTGTTCAAGGTCACAGAAGTAAAAATTGGCTTCAGCACCAACAACAATTTAAGTATGAAGCTTAATCACAACATAAAATCGCCAGATATAGATCGTGATGAGTCTGGCATTTACAAAATTACCTGCAACCAATACAACAAATATTATGTAGGCTAAACAGGCAGAAATCTCAGAACTCGGTTTAAAGAACATATAGACAACTGCAGACTGTCTAAAATACCTCATAACTTGCAATATACATTAAGGACGGAAGCCACCATTTGACAGTGGAAGACAGTCTGAAATTTTGCATATAATCAGAAATTAAAAGAATGGATGTCATTGTAGAAATGGAAATTTCATTCATAATACAAAATATGAAGATAATGTTAATGAGATAACCGAATCAAAAAATCAAAATTCTTCATCAGTCTTAAACCAGTTCCAATGCAATAGATTTAATATGTATAAATGTGAAACAAACGACTACCAGATTGCCAGCATCATGAACATCAATGTAAAATCGATCTCATACACACGCTGCAAGGCCGCCACATTGTATTAAGTGTACTGTGTTTACATATATGTATAAAGTTTTATGCTGTGAACTACGTCAAAAAAACAGGAGGAAAATAAATAGTACAGTACCATGTAACAGAACAGCACCGCCAGTGTACCAAGGATGAATAACGAAGCTTTAAAACTCCAAAATCGTAAGTGAAGAACTGCCAGATAAAACATTGTATCACACGATTTTCTCTAAATAATAACTGGTGCAAAAGTCTCTGCATTCCACACAGGCTGTGGTGTCAATAATAATAAACAACGAGCCATAGCTCCACATCGGCAGAAAACAGCACTAAACAGTCTCAGCCCATCCACTACCCCCCCTCCTTCCAAATATCCCAGCAGCGAACAATAAACAGTGCTATGTTAGAATAGATTAAGAAAATTTGTTTGCAAAGAAACAATTTTCTGTATACATAGAAGCCTCAAGGTGGGCAGAACAAGCTCAAAACGTATTGCTATTTGTTAAATTAAACATAAAACGAATAAAAGTGTCTTGTAACAGAAAATACAAATAAATAGTAGCTAGGTAGCGTGCAGTTTCGTTCAGGTGATTGGGGAGGAGGGTCCAGACCCCATTGTTTCCGACTTTGGCAACGTCCTTGCATCACGTAAACTCCATTTACACCGTTAGTACTAGGATTAGTTGCTTCTGAGTGAATGAAACTCCACTATGCTCCACCATTTTTGAAATACATTTGGCCTGTCTCACGTATTAAGTTCCCAGTACATGTGCACTAACGAGAGCAATTGTCGGTTCTGCATACTAACTTTATTCCCTTTGTTTTCAGTATGCTTCTTTACGAATTTTACGATATCCATTGTTTTGTTTTAAGATTCGTCCTTATCTGATAATAGTTTCCACATAGAAACTGTGCCTCGAAACCTGGCAGAAATCCAAAGAGATTCTGGTCGTATGTAAAGTATTCTAGTGACAAGACACAATCAGTGCCTTATCTGCGCGATAGCAATGGAAATACTATCGATGAAAGTACTGCTAAATCAGATTTACGAAACGCAGTCTTCCGAAATTCGTTCGACAAACAAGACGATGTAAATATTCCAGAATTCGAATCAAAAACAACTGCTAACGCGAGTAACTTACAAGTAGATATCCTCGGAGTAGTGAGCAACTTATATCACTGAACATAAGCTGGTCTTCCGTTTCAGTCTTTATATCAATTAGATTCACTTCAAGAATAGGCTAATGCAGTAGCTCCATACTTAACAATCATATACAACTGCTGGCTCGATAAAGATCTGTTACAAAAGACTAGAAAATTGCATAGATCACACCCATATTCCAGAAAGCCAGTAGGAGCAATCCACTAAATTACAGGCTCTTATCAATAACGTCGATATGCACCAGGATTGTGGAGAATATATAGTGTTCGAACATTGTAAATTACCTCGAAGAGAACGGTCCATTGACACACAGTCAACACAGATTTTGAAAACATTGTTCTTGTGAAACGTAACTAGCTCTTTACCCACACGAAGTGTTGCATGCTATTGACAAGGGATTTCAAATTGATGCCGATTTCTAGATTTCCAGAAGGTTGTCGACACTGTACCTCACAAGCAGTTTGTAATCATATTGTGAGCTTATGGAATATCGTCTCAGTTACGCGACTGGATTAGTGGTTTCCTGTCAGAGAGGTCACAGTTTGTAGTAACTGATGGAAAGCCATCGAGTTCCCCAAGGCGTTCCCCAAGGTAGTGTTATAGGTCCTCTGTTGTTTCTTATCTATACAAACGATTTAGGAGACAATCTGAGCAGCTGCCTTAGATTGTTTGCAGATGATACTGTCATTTATTGTCTACTGAAGTTATCAGAAGGTCAAAACAAATTGCAAAACGATGTAGATATCTGTACGGTGTGAAAATTGGCAATTGACCATAAATAAGGAAAATGTGAGATCATCCACATGAGTGCTAGGAGGAATCCGTTAAACTTCAGTTACAGAATAAATCAATCAAATCTAAAAGGTGTAAATTCAAGCAAGTGCGGAATCACAACTACGAACAACTTTAATTGGAAAGAACACGTAGAAAATGTTTTGGGGTAGACGAACTAAAGTCTGTGTTTTATTTCCAAAACATTTAAAAGATGCAACAGAGCTAATGAAGAGACTGCTTGCACTACACTTGTCCGTTCTCTTTCGGAATACTGCTGCACAGTGTGAGATTCTTACCAGATAGGATTTCATGCTACAGCGGGAACTTCTCACGAAATTTTGATCATCAGCTTTCTCCTTCGAATGCGAATATATTTTGCAATGAAATGAATACCTCTAGCTGCATACAGGCGTTGACATAAGTCAACGAGGACAGTTGAAAAAATGTGCCCCGACCGGGACTTGAACCCGGGATCTCCTGCGTACATAGCAAGACGCTCTATCCATATTTTTTTTTTCTGTTTGTTCGTTGTTGATCGTTGTGTTTGGACGTTGCGGACGTCGCATGACATCGGTTCAAGCCCGTTTTTTGATCCTTCCACTCAGTTTTTTTTATTACAAATGCCAACCAGCTCTCTGACCGAAAACATTGAGCTACCGTGCCGGCTGCCCATCTGAGCCACCGAGGACACAGAGAATAGTGCGACTGCAGGGACTTATCTCTGGCACGCCTCACTTGAGACCCACATTCCGAACATATTGTCCCGCACTATATTCATAGTGCCCCTGCCCATTATACTCATTACTCGAGACTTTTTGCCGATTTCCGTAAGAGTTCGGGCACTGTTCGTTCATCCGCACAGAAGAAGATGGTCAAATGGCCGGTGAGCCTTTACTACATATGTATATGAAGATGGTATCTGTTCTTTAGGACATGTCCGAAAGAACATATACCATCTTCATACACGAATATATTTTGTTAACGCCAACCTACATAGGGAGAAACGATCACCATAATAAAATAAGGAAAAATAGTGCTTGCACAGAAAGTTGCAGGGGTTCGTTTTTTCCGCGCGTTGTTCGATTGTGGTATAACAGAGAATTATTGAGAAGGTGGTTCGATGAACCCTCTGCAAGGCCCTTAAGTGTGATTTGCAGAGTATCCATGTAGATGTAGATGCATCAGTGTAACGAAACTGAGGAGTGAACACACAAAACAATGCTTTGTAAAAGGAGATCACATAAAATTCTTTAATTAAATGCACTCCAGCAGCATTCAGTAAGTTTCTGTTCGATAAAAACAGAGGAACAAATGAGGCATTGCAAGTGCTCAGTGTCGTATTCACATACAAATTGTCCTAGTATTTCACAGAGGAGACTGCGAATCAAAGTGATTGTAAGTTATGAGTCGCTAAGGTTGGATCTGCAGACGGTTGCCATTATACAGGGTGAGTCACCTAACATTACCGCTGGATATACTTCATAAACCACATCAAATACTGACGAATCGATTCCACAGACCGAACGTGAGGAGAGGGGCTAGTGTAATTGATTAATACAAACCATAAAAAAATGCTCGGAAGTATGTTTTTTAACACAAACCTACGTTTTTTTAAAATGGAACCCCGTTAGTTTTGTTAACACCTCTGAACATATAAACAAATACGTAATTAGTGCCGTTTGTTGCATTGTAAAATGTTAATTGCATCCGGAGATATTGTAACCTAAAGTTGACGCTTGAGTACCACTCCTCCGCTGTCCGATCGTGTGTATCGGAGAGCACCGAATTACGTAGGGATCCAAAGGGAACGGTGATGGACCTTAGGTACAGAGGAGGCTGGAACAGCAGATTACGTCCACATGCTAATACCTTTTTATTGGTCTTTTTCACTGACGCAAATGTACATTACCGTGAGGGGTGAGGTACACGTATACACGTGGTTTCAGTTTTCAATTACGGAGTGGAATAGAGTGTGTCCCGACATGTCAGGCCAATAGATGTTCAATGTGGTGGCCATCATTTGCTGCACACAATTGCAGTCTCTGGCGTAATGAATGTCGTACACGCCGCAGTACATCTGGTGTAATGTCACCGCAGGCTGCCACAATACGTTGTTTCATATCCTCTGGGGTTGTAGGCACATCACGGTACGCATTCTCCTTTAACGTACCCCACAGAAAGAAGTCCAGAGGTGTAAGATCAGGAGAACGGGCTGGCCAATTTATGTGTCCTCCACGTCCTATGACACGCCCGTCGAACATCCTGCCTGTCAAGGGTCAGCCTAGTGTTAATTGCGGAATGTGCAGGTGCACCATCATGCTGATACCACATACGTCGACGCGTTTCCAGTGGGACATTTTCGAGCAACGTTGGCAGATCATTCTGTAGAAACGCGATGTATGTTGCAGCTGTTTGGGCCCCTGCAATGATGTGAGGACCAATGAGGTGGTCGCCAATGATTCCGCACCATACATTTACAGTCCACCTGTCTGAGCCAGCGAGGATTGTCCACGGACCAGTAATGCATGTTCCGTAGATTCACTGCCCCGTGGTTTGTGAAACCCGTTTCATCGGTAAACAGGTAGAACTGCAACGCATTCTCTGTTAATGCCCATGGACAGAATTGCACTCGATGATTAAAGTCATCACCATGTAATTGCTGATGTAACGACACATGAAACGGGTGAAAGCGGTGACGATGCAGTATGCGCATGACACTACTTTGACTCAGTCCACCGGCTCTCGCAATGGCCCGTGTATTCATGTGTGGGTTCATGGCAACAACAGCTAACACACCAACTGCACCCGCTTCTCCTGTGACGGGCCTGTTAGGGGGCCGTTTGCGTGCTACGACCATACCTGTTGCATACAGTTGGCGGTAGATGTTTTGCAATGTGCGGCACGTTGGATGCTCTCTGCCCGGATAACATTTTGCATACACCTTGCAGGCTTCAGCTGCATTTCGTCGACACTCGCCATAGATGAGTATCATCTCCGCCTTTTCAGAGTTCGAATACACCATGGTCACAGTTCCTACAACACTACACTATCACCGACGTCTGGTAACACGGTGCACTACCGTTGGTCTGCGTGCGGAGACGAATGCAGAATAACAATAGCAGCAAGCGCTACATGCGGACACTGCGACAGCTAGACCAAACCACAACAGCGCACTACAGCCACACTCGTAAACACGGTCGTCATCGTAAACATGTCCCTGCAGATGTTGCTCGCCGACCGTGGCCCATATTTGTTACAACACACTACTGAATGTCGGAGGTTTCAAGCGTCAACTTTAGGTTACAATATCTCCGGATGTAATTAACATTTTACAATGCCACAAACGGGTCTGATTACGTATGTGTTTATATGTTCAGATGTGCTAACAAAATTAACGTTATTCCCTTAAAAAACGTAGGTTTGTGTTAAAAATACTTCCGTGCATTTTTGTATAGTCTGTATTAAACAATTACACTATCCCCTCTCCTCACTTTCGGTCTGTGGAATCGGTTCGTCAGTATTTGATTACGAAATATATCCAGCGGTAACATTAGGTGACTCATCCTGTATATGTGCTAAATGTAAATGCCCGTGTGGCTAGGGCCTTCCGTCGGGTAGACCGTTCGCCTGCTGCAAGTCTTTCGATTTGACGCCATTTCGGCGACTTGCGCGTCGATGGGTATGAAATGATGATGATAAGGACAACACAACACCCAGTCTCTGAGCGGAGAAAATCTCCGACCCAGTCGGGAATCGAACCCGGGCCGTCAAGGATGACATGCCGTCGCGCTGCTCAGTCAGCTACCAGGGGCGGACATATATGTGCTGAATTCCGAGGATAAAAGCGAAGCATATGTACGTATAATACCCTATAGCATATGGTTCCAAGGAGGGAGGAGGGGTGAATGCACTGAGGGCATTATATCCTCATTCAGGTGACGGCCTTTCAGCTCTTTAACAAGTAATATATGGTGGCAACAAGAATAAATAGGAGTGGATGTGGCCTTTCTTGTAAGTAAGTGTTAAAATCACCATCAAAAATTTTAAGGACAACAATGAACGAGCCAGCACAGAAAATGAACCTATTGGAGAAATACCAGTTACTGATGAAATGCAGCAGGCGAAGGAACAGGTACCCTTCAGTTTCACTACTCATGTTGAAGGTGAGGTAAGTTGTTTATGTGAGGGAAGCATGTTGGGTATATGACATACACTGAGGTGACAAAAGTCACGGGATAGCGGTATGCACATATACAGGTGGCAATAGTATCATGTGCACAAGGTATAAAAGGGCAGTGCATTGGCGGAGCTGTCATTTGTTCTCAGGCGATGCATGTGAAAAGGCTGCCGACGTTGTTGTGTGCACACAAAGGGTACTAACAGACTCTGAACGCAGAATGGTAATTAGAGCTAGACGCATGGGTCATTCCATTTCGAAAATTTTTAAACAATTCAATATTCCGAGATCCACAGTGTCCAGAGCGTGCCAAGAATACCGTATTTCAGACATTACCTCTCACCACGGACAACACAGTGGCCGGCAGCCTTCAGTTAACGACCGAAGGCAGCAGCTTTTGCGTAGAGTTGTCAGTGCTAACGGACAAGCAACACTGCGTGAAATAACCACAGAAATCAATATAGGACGTACGACTAACGTAGCCGTTAGGACAGTGCGGCGAAATACGGGTGTTTATAGACTATGGCAGCAGACGATCAAGACGAGTGCCTTTGTTACGAGCATGACATCGCCTGCAGCACATCTCCTGTGCTCATGACCATATCAGTTGGACCCTAGGTAACTGGAAAACCGTAGCCTGGTCAGATCAGTCTCAATTTCAGTTGGTATGACCAGATGGTAGAGTTAGAGTGTGGTGCAGACTCCATGAAGCTCTGGACCCAAGTTACCAACAAGGCACTGTGCAAGCAGTGGTGGCTCCATAATGGAGTGGGCTGAGTTTACGTAGAATGGACTGGGTTCTCTGGTCCAACTAAACTGTTCATTGACTGGAAATGGTTTATGTTCGGCTACTTGGAGATTATTTGCAGCCATTCATAGACCTCATATTTCCAAACAGCGATGGAATTTTTATGGGTGACAGTGCGCCATTTCACCGGGCCACAGATGTTTGGGAATGATTTGAAAAACATTCTGCACAATTCGAGCGAATGATTTGGCCACACATATCACACTACATGAGTCCATCAAACATTTATGGGACATAATCGACAGGTCAGTTCATGCTCAAAATCCGGCAACACTTTCCCATCTATGGACAGCCGTAGAGAGGTAATGTGGCTCAATATTTCTGCAGGGAACTTCCAACAAGTCGTTGAGTCTAAGGATGTCCGACACAATGTTAGCAGGTATGCCGAGAGCTTTGTCACCTCAGTGTATTTTGTGATAATATGATGTGCAGAAATTCTACCTACCACACTTAGTTATCAATGTCGAGGGCTTCCCACTGTTACCCTTGATAAGAGTAACGAAACTGGAGGGAGTAGTAACGTATTGCACGATTGGCGCAGAACAGGAATTGTCCCTATGGTCTATAATGAAGTTCTGTTTCACTATAATACAAAACAAGTGTATTAAATCTGAATTAGGCATTCTACCTCCCCACATCTCCTCTAGTCAACAATGCTAACACTTGCTGCAGCAATTACACAAGTAGGAGGGAGTGGGTAACACAAAGGTCTAGGTGAAGTTAAGTAGCTAGATATCTTTATACTATGTCTGAACAGAATTTATATTAAGGTGGTCTGCCGCTACAGAAACCTTGAGAGCTGACACATTCCTGTATGCCAGTCAATGAAGCTGCCAAGTTTTATTTGATAAAGAGACGTTAAAAAATCGTTTATCGTTACAATCAGATCTTAGTTACCACAACATGTTAAGATATTGTCATATCATGGCAATAATTTCTATGTTGTTGTTGTTGTTGTCTTCAGTCCTGAGACTGGTTTGATGCAGCTCTCCATGCTACTCTATCCTGTGCAAGCTGCTTCATCTCCCAGTACCTACTGCAACCTACATCCTTCTGAATCTGCTTAGTGTACTCATCTCTCGGTCTCCCTCTACGATTTTTACCCTCCACGCTGCCCTCCAATGCTAAATTTGTGATCCCTTGATGCCTCAAAACATGTCCTACCAACCGATCCCTTCTTCTAGTCAAGTTGTGCCACAAACTTCTCTTCTCCCCAATCCTATTCAATACCTCCTCATTAGTTACGTGATCTATCCACCTTATCTTCAGTATTCTTCTGTAGCACCACATTTCGAAAGCTTCTATTCTCTTCTTGTCCAAACTAGTTATCGTCCATGTTTCACTTCCATACATGGCTACACTCCAAACAAATACTTTCAGAAACGACTTCCTGATACATAAATCTATATTCGATGTTAACAAATTTCTCTTCTTCAGAAACGCTTTCCTTGCCATTGCCAGTCTACATTTTATATCCTCTCTACTTCGACCATCATCAGTTATTTTACTTCCTAAATAGCAAAACTCCTTTACTACTTTAAGTGTCTCATTTCCTAATCTAATTCCCTCAGCATCACCCGATTTAATTTGACTACATTCCATTATCCTCGTTTTGCTTTTGTTAATGTTCATCTTATATCCTCCTTTCAAGACACTGTCCATTCCGTTCAACTGCTCTTCCAAGTCCTTTGCCGTCTCTGACAGAATTACAATGTCATCGGCGAACCTCAAAGTTTTTACTTCGTCTCCATGAATTTTAATACCTACTCCAAATTTTTCTTTTGTTTCCTTTACTGCTTGCTCAATATACAGATTGAATAACATCGGGGAGAGGCTACAACCCTGTCTCACTCCTTTCCCAACCACTGCTTCCCTTTCATGCCCCTCGACTCTTATTACTGCCATCTGGTTTCTGTTTTACAGTAAAGCTGCATGTCCTCGGGAAAAATTACGGCTGTAGTTTACCCTTGCTTTCAGCCGTTCGCAGTACCAGCACAGCAAGGCCGTTTTGGTTAATGTTGCAAGGCCAGATCAGTCAATCATCCAGACTGTTGCCCCTGCAACTACTGAAAAGGCTGCTGCCCCTCTTCAGGAACCACACGTTTGTCTGGCCTCTCAACAGATACCCCTCCGTTGTGGTTGCACCTACGGTACGGCCATCTGTATCGCTGAGGCACGCAAGCCTCCCCACCAACGGCAAGGTCCATGGTTCATGGGGGAGGAATAATTTCTAATGGGTCGTATATATTAATGGTCTGCGTGGAAATATTGTGTATCTTCAAGCTGAAACTATATTATTACTCTGAACATATACTCATAGGATACAGTAGCCAAACTACTGAGATTATTGTAAATGTAGACAGAAATCTCTGTTATCACCACCACAGTAATTGCAGCAAAAGAACACACCAGCTGCAGGTGTGCACATGGAACACCTTGGCAGACAAATAATGTGTTACAGGCGAGTGAGCGCAGCAAACAGGGCGAAAGAAGACATGTGACGGCAACGTCATACACGACTTCCTGAGGAGAAGGGGAGCAAAAAGCAACATAAAAGCAAACAGCGTGGCAAGGCGGAGCAAATGAAGACATTTGATAGTGTCACAAAAGGATGCAGAGGAGCCAAGTCGTCAAACCCCAGCGTGAGAACCACCCACAATGAAACAATTTAAGGAGATTACCTTTTCAAATTTGGTTTCTGTGTTGGCACAGTGCCAGAAAAGATAACAGACATTAGGACAGACCACACCAGGAGCAAAAATTGTAAAACCATTGTGGTCTTCTGGGATATTCTGTGGACACCAACAACATCCTGCTAGTTGCAAGTCCCAGGAGGATTTGTTTGGCTTTTCTGCCAGGAGAATATTGGTAGTTAAGGAAATGAAAGGCAAATGAAATGTTCTTAATCTCAAAGTTGCAAGGCCCAAGGGTTCCTGGAATGCAAAGTATATCTAGACTGCTCCAGGAATGGAAGAGTCTTTAGCTTGTGCACAGCCTTTACAGAATTTAGCTTGGCTCATGGTGGCTCTGCAGCTAAAATAGATAGGAATAGTGTGTGCTGCCCGTAATAGCGTTTCGGGCTATCAAAATGGACCATTATGGAGCAGTCTGCCACCTGTATTTCGGCATTGACTGGAAGTGTCAAATGCATGATTTGTGTTCTGGCGTAACCACAAGCGCCAGAACGAAGAAGATGCCGGGCGCAAGAGCAGAGAAGGCGGTGAGGAAACGTCGGCCAATGGTGTGCGCAATTGGACCGTGTCGCGCCAGGAGCGACACCTGGAAGAAGTGAATATAAACGCCGTTCCTGCTAGCCTTGGCTGCTCAGATCGCCCCAGTCTGCGACGGACATTTATGCTACGCCATCAGATTGTCGTGGTCCGTATCAAGTGCTTATTTGGACTTCGTACAAGCAAGAACTTTACAGTTTTCATGTCGCCTCTCGCTAGCGACATTTGCTGTAATCACAATTAAGTATAGTCAATTTGCTTTCTAGAAATAAAACTACTAATGTTTTTTGGTTGAATTGTTGTATAGCATTCCGAGAATGCTGCATCCCTTAAGCCCCCTATTAGTGACTAGTGGACAAGGCCCCACAACTGGCGACAAGTCTACAAACAGACCGACGTGCCGACAGCCATGATATTTTTTTGCTGGCATCTTAATTCTCTCTTGTCTTTACTTTGCAGGGGCGCATACTGCTTTCTTATCGTTTTTGCTAATCAGTGTTTCCAGGTGAGCATTGTAGACCATTTCTTTGCTTTCGTCCTAATTCTTTGTCTATTTTTACATTTGTGTCTTCCAAAATGCTCACCAACCCTGTCCCGCCCCCTGCTCAAGCGCCGCAGCCGCAAGCGTTAGGTACAACACGGCTAATGCAAATCTTTCAGTTTGATGCCACAGATATATAGCCTGCTAAGCACGGTGCAGCAGTTACTCGCCAGCGCTGAGCGCCGTACGGAACAAGTGTCGCCTACTACAGCTGCTATACCACCTTTTCAACAGTTTTGTGAACAGGAAGTTGAATGGCACAAGTGGCTCTCACAGTTTGAGGTGCATGTCATCACCCACAACATACCAGATACTGTGAAATTCCCCCTATCTATTATCAACCGTAGCAAGTGCAGTGTTCCGCTTCATTCAATAACTTTTTCTTAACGCCACTCTGAGTGAACTCGATTACGATCATGTGGTGCAGGCCCTAACAAACTATTATGACTAACAAGTGAATGTGGTAGCATCTAGGTATCAATTCTTTAAATGCAAAAAAACGTTCTGAACAAACTTATCGCGAGTGAGTAAGAGATTTTCAAGGTATGACAAGGAAATGCAAATTCAAATGTGCCTGCGGGCTTTATATTCAGATAATATGTTGCGTGATGTGATTGTGTACAATGTGCCTGATTTCGAAATCGGAGAACAAATTTTGGAAGTCTGATCCATCATTTCAGCAGGTCGTGCAAACATTGGATCAGTATGATTCTGGTGCCTTGTCGGCTCATACATTTGAGCATTCAGCCACTTGTCGGTTTGAGTCCCTTAGTTGTGATCGCCCCATTGCGCACCGCCAGAGTGCGCTATCCATGCCGAGAAGACACCTGTCCACGCCGCCTAAGCAGCTCGCTAATCAGGCGGCTACACGGGCGAACAGAATTAAGTCTTGCCCTCGCTGTTATACGTGGCACAAACGCCAAGACTGCCCTTCCAACAAGCTCACTGTTATGCTTGTGATAGGAAAGGGCATGTGCAATCCCTAAGTTTGCAACAGAACAAAGATAAGAATTCGGCCTACTCACAAAAATCTCGTCTTTAATGCAACATATTCCACGTCTGCAACTAGCAAGCGTGCAGTTTCGTCAGTGATACGTCAAACTAACTTTTTGTTCATTTGCTTATTTGTGGGACATGTGTGAAATTCCAGTTGGACACGGGTGGCTCTATCATGTTGCTAAATCATCGCACATATGAACTGTTAGGCTCCCCTAGCCTTTCTAAAACTAGCACGCTTCTGACAGCTTATAATGGACAAGACATTCCTGTTCTCAGAACATGTACTTTCCCTGCCATGTATCACTCGCATACGCGAACAGTGACTTTTACAGTGCTACAATCACGCAATTGTGAGAACATATTGTCTTGATTCTTTTGACTTGTTTAGTGTTAACATTGAGGACAGTAGCACACTGTCCTCAATGTTAACACTAAACAAGTCAAAAGAATCAAGACAATATGTTCTCACAATTGCGTGATTGTGTCTGCATTCGATGCAAGAAACAGTGTAGCTAGTTTGCTAAAAGAATTCCCGGAACTCTTTTTCCGAAAGTTTAGGCAAAGCTAACAATTTTGTTGCACATATTACCATGAAGGACAATGTTCAGCCGAAATTTCCCATTGCATTTTGGGACAAAGTCGCGGCTGAACGTGAGTTGTAAGATAATGGAGTTATTACGCCCGTATCAGCTAGTCAATGGGCAAGTCCACTGGTTTTGCTCCCCAAACCTTCAGGTCGCATTCGCTTCTGTGTTGACTTTGTCAACAGTCAACCCACAAACAGTAATTTATACTTATCCATTGCCACTCCCAGAGAATCTTATGGACAAATTAGGCGCTGGACGCTACTTTTCAAAAACTGATTTGCGCGACGCATATCTTCAAATACCGATCGATGCAGAATCTCAAACAAAGTGTGTGTAGCAAATATTCATTTGGGGTTGATTAAATATTTGCGTTTGCCTTTTGACAGTGCTTTCACACCCGCCATTTTCCAACGGTATTTGGAACAGCTAACTGCGTAAGTGCCAAACTGATCGAACTATTTGGACGATATTGTCGTATCAGATTGTACAGCTGAAGAACATATTACAAATTTGTGTGCTTTGTTTCGTGTAATATCTAATGCAGGACTAAAGTGCAGACTGGACTAGTGTGATTTTTTAAACCTGAGTTTCAGTATCTAGGTCATGTCATAAACAGTCAAGGTGTACATCCTTTGCAGTCGCATTTGTTAGCCATACGAGATTTGCCGATTCCTTTCGCACAGAATTGGTGGTAAAAACAGACCTAATGCATTCGCATAAAAAGTGTTGCCCAAAGATCAGTGCAACTACTCACAAATTGAAAAAGAGCCATTGGCTATTGTACGGCGGAAAATTCAACTTAGTAACGGATCACAAGCCTCTGCTCCGCCCCGGTAGCTGAGTTGTCAGCGCGATAGACTGTCTAGCCGGCACGGTAGCAGCGTGTTCGGTCAGAGAGCCGGTTCGCCTCTGCAATAAAAAAACTGAGTCGAACGATCAACTACCGAACTTGAACAGGATATCTTGCGACGTCCGCAACGACCAAACACAACGATCAATAACGAACAAAATGCAAAAAAAAAAAAGAAAAGAAAAGACTGTCAATCCGAAGGGCCCGGGTTCGATTCCCGGCTGGGTCGGAGATTTTCTCCACTCAAGGACTGGGTGTTGTGTTGTCCTAATCATCATCATTTCATCCTCATCGACGCGCAAGTCGCCGAAGTGGCGTCAAATCGAAAGACTTGCACCAGGCGAACGGTCTACCCGACGGGAGGCCCTCGTCACACGACATTTCATTTCATTTTACAAGCCTCTGCAGACCTTGTTTCACCCAACGAAATCGGTTCCTGTACGAACTGCCCAAAACTTCCAAAGATGGGCTTCATTGTTGTCTCAATACCAGTACGAGATCGTGTACCGTCCGACAGCTTAACATGGTAGTGCACACGCCCTTTCACGTCTTTCGATTGGCCCTGATATAGGCTTTGACGCTTCTGATGCATCTTGTTGTCACATCGATGATCATGATTCTGAATTGCTTCTGTCTTTTTCCCTAAACTATAAGAAAATTGCAAGGCCACGAACGGTGATCCAGATTTGAATATTTTACTCAACTATATTCACACATCTTGGCCTCAGTCAGTGACTAACATAAAGAACTCTGTAGTGCGCTGACACTTTGCACGTTGACATAGCTTCGCTTTACAGAAAGGTGTGATTCTTATTCAAAATGACAATGGACAGTCACATGTGTTGATACCTAAAGCTTTGCAAAAAGAAGTGTCGCAGTTACTTCAAGGACACTGGAGGATTGTTCGCACAAAAGTTTGTTCGTCGACAGTACTTGGCAGTGTATGGACGCCCACATAGAATAGATGATATCACAGCATATGTGGAAAATCAGTCTGTTTCGCCACAAAAATTCTTTGCTTGGCCTAAGTCACAATCGCCATGGTAACGTATCCCCATAGACTTAGGGACCTTTTTGGAACACCCTTTGGTTCATTGTTGTTGACTCGCATAGCAAGTTTCATTTTGCTGTGCCAATGAACTCGACAGCATCACGTAGCACAATTCAGGTGTTGTCATCGATTTTTTGCCTAGAAGGCTTACCTGAAGTAATAGTGTCAGACGACGGCCCTCAGTTCGCGTCACATTAACTTAAAACATTCTGTGAGCGCAATGGCATACAGTATCTAACTAGGGCACCGTTCCATCCACAGCCAAACGGTGAAGCGGAACGTTTTGTCAGAACATTCAAGCAGCAGATGGCCAAACTTCACTCCGCACACACCAGGAATCAAGCATGGCAACTGTTTCTCGCCTCATATCGTTCGCACCCACGAGATGGGCCATCGCTTGCGGAATTGCTTTATGGCCGCTGCCATCGCACACTGCTCCACCTGCTCCATTCTCCTCAGCATCTGGCGCCACACGAAGGCTGCAAGTTTCTTTTCAAGCCGCATGATATTGTCTTCTACAGGGTTTTTAGCGGCAGCAGACGGTGGGTGCTAGGCGAGATCGTCTGTCGACTTGGCGCTTGCATGTATCTTGTTTCAGGTCCAGATGACTTACAGTGGCACCATCAAAATCAACTTCGCCTCTGTCACGTAAACGATGATCTTTCAGTCTCCCTTCCCCCAGATTCACAGGTCCAGAAGACAGTGTAGCTACAGCAGCCACTAGACGGTATCATCATGACACTGCAGGAAGACCCCATGGAGACGGAGCCTTCACCTCCTCTGCCTCCTCTCGTCCTACCAAAAGAGCTGAACCCACCCACATCACAGCAGTTGCCGCCTTGTTCGTCTGGTCCATGGCAGCAGAAGGTGGACGCATACCCTTCTGGTCGTTTTCTGGAGGATATTTCCACCATGGCACAGGTCGGATGGCAGGGTATGGCCGGAAACTTGATGTCCCCTGCAGCCTCAGCTTTTGGCCTATCGAGGCACCCACAGGCCCCCTTATCCCCCATACATGGCTACAGTCCGTCGCTTTGGGGGGGGGAGGGGGGGAGGAGAGGAGGAATGTTCTGGCATAACAACATGCACCAGAAAGAAGATGCGGAACACAAGAGCAAAGAAGGTGGTGAGGAAACGTCAGAAAACGGTGCGTCTCCATGCTGTGCCAAGAGCGACACCTGGAAGAAGTGATTATAAATGCCGCTCCTGCTAGCATCTGCCACTCAGGTCACCCCAGTGCGCATCAGACATTTGTGCTACACTATCAGATTGTTCTGATCTGTATCAAGTGCTTGCCTGGACTTTATGTATAGCAATAGCTTTACTGTTTTCATGTCACCTCTAATGACATCTGCTGTAATCACAGCTAAGTATTGTCAATTTGCTTTCTGGAAATAAAACTACTAATGTTATTTGTTGAATTGTTGTATAGCATTCCGAGAATGCCGAGAATGCTGCATTCCTTAAGCAACCTATTAGCGACTAGTGGGCAAGACCCCACAATTTGTATTAGCGACTAGTGGACAAGACCCCACAATTCGGTATGGCCCTTCATAGGGTAGAGTGAACTACACAGTCTATCCTTTTTAACCATTGGGTTCCATAACAAAGCCCAGTCACCTGGTCAGTATGGGGGGGGGGGAGGTAGTACTGCTCCTTTATTGCATCTTTGAACCTGCTTTGCTGTCACCTTTAAATAACTCTGTTGCACCTTTCTTACAATCATTTTCAGTCATTGTGGTAAAGTTTTCATTTTACCTGATTAACTTCTGGTGGCAGTTTATCTCATTGACAAGAGGGGCTTGTAGAGCATCCATATACTATCTCATAGGTGTATATCCTGTTGATTTGTGAATTCTACCGTCATAGACAGACAAGATATACGGCAGATAATAATGCCAACCATTGTGTGTCTTATTACTGTAATAAGGCAACATTTGGATAGTAATTTTATAAAAGCATTCAACACAGCCATTGTCATTGGGCTGGAAGATAATGGTTCTCCAATCTTCAACAACTTGCACATTTGTACAGATAGAGTAGACATAAAATATGTTCCTTGATGCATCAGAATAGCATCAGGGCTTCCAAATGATAATACTAAGTAACTACAATTGCTTTTGTCACCGTTTCCACCATCTTATCAGCAGGTAATGAGAAAGCTGATCAATAATTGTTAAGTGTACCTATTTTCCTGACGTTTTTTGGGGAATGGTCCCATGGTATCCAAGCCACAATTTCAAATGGCCTAGGCCCTAGAGCCTTCTGTCAAAGCTTGCTATGGAATCTGTGGCCGTGTTTGCTGTGCTCTCTGCATACATGGAAGACAAGTGAACATGTCATTCTCAGCAATACAATGCCAATTTCTCCACAGTAGCTTGTGGCAATTTGAGTGTTGGGGACACGTTTTCCAGTATGGCATGCCAGAATGGTGTCACAACAGGCAAATATTCTCTCTCCCAAACAACCATGAAAATTCCCATAATACAGGATTCAAAGTGCTTTGGTGTGATACTGACAAATGTGACGACTTCTCCTGCAAGAGAATTTTAAGGGGAGGTGTGTTTGTATAAACTTTTCTTATGGATAATGGATTCTCTTTCTTATTCTTCTAAAACTGTTTTATTTCTGTCAGAGGCAACTCCTCATTAGACATCTCCTTTATACTGGCCAGTACAGTTCCACATGGTATTACATGAAACTTATCCATACAAGGGGCACATATAACTTTTTATGTACTGCCTCAGCCTTGCAGACAGCCCTTTCTGTATGAACCTGTAGCCAGTTGAGTACCCTGTTTTTGACAAATGAGCCAACCAGAAAGGGGCAGTTCTGTCAGGCTCTCAAATTTTGGTTGCCACCCAGAGAACTTTTCTGATACCATCACTTACCATTAGAGGAGATTGGCTTTCAACAGCGAGATACATGGCTCAGTTTCTCACATGTGTGCATACACTGAAACTGAATTGCTTCATTAGATTGAACAGTATGTGACAGACAGCCAATTGCAAAATGGTTCAAATGGCTCTGAGCACTATGGGACTTAACATCTGTGGTCATCAGTCCCCTAGAACTTAGAACTACTTAAACCTAACTAACCTAAGGACATCACACACATCCATGCCCGAGGCAGGATTCGAACCTGGGACCGTAGCAGTCACGCGGTTCCGGACTGAGCGCCTTAACTGCGAGACCACCGCGGCCGGCCAGCCAATTGCACCCTGGAACTGGTGCAAAAAATGATCACCCATGATGATATCACAATCCTGTCCACAATGCTTTCATTTCAAACTTATAAGTACTTCCACCAATTAACAACTCAACAAAACAAGTTCCTATGGGTTTAATTACTTCTGTCTGCAAATCACTTATAGAGCAACAGGACAGATTTAGTGCCCACTTATCACCAAGGGGTACAAAACCGAAACAATAAGCTCCAATATCTACCAAAATTCGTTCTTTTCCGCCTTAGTGTTTTCAGTGGAGTAGGGTGGGATGGTGGTGCCTGCCTATGTCGATTTCCCTGACTAGTTCTCCCATTCCTTTTGTAGTTCTGAAAGCCATCTGAGCTTCAGTGTAATCTGCCCATGACTGTGGGCAATTTATGCTTAAATGTCTGACTTCTCTGTAGTTTAGCCATCAAGGGGTCTGACTGTTGTTGGCTGTGTGTCCTGAACGTTTACATCATGCCCAGTTTGCATAATTGGTGGATGTATGACATGGATCATTACCTCATAAAAGGATAGAAACAAATAATCTTGTATGTGCTCGTAACAACACTCAAACGACTGCCCCACATAAGGAGGAACGTGATTCAGCTTGACTTCAACACAGATTTGCGAGATAATCCTGTGAATGGATGCATCCATTGACTTAACTTTAAACAGCTGCTGACAACTTCAGTTGCACCGTATTTAACAGAAAACCACCTGGCCATGAACAGTTGCGACCAGCATCATGGACATTTTGCAAGAAAGTATATATGTCTTTAGTAAGTCTCCCTGAGCATGAGTGGATGATCGGGCAACTGCTCACAGTAGTAGGCTGTGAGTTAGCCATACTGGCCTCAGCTTCCTTAAACCCCTTAAAAGCGGCGTGAACTTTTGGATCTGACTTCGATACAGTTGCCAGTGGCTGTACCTGTTCGTGTCTCTTATCCAACTGCAAATCTCTGTGTGTGAGTTTCTGTACCTGCTCCTGCAGGCCATTATAGTGTCGTCGTTACTGCCTTCACTGTCACTTACTCGCAGGGAATGTGTCAGAAACTTGGCTACAAACAGAGGGACCCAGAACGTAGTGACTAACAACAGTGCAATTGAAGAAAAGACGACAGACGACAGCTATGAGGAAAGCAGTTCTCTAATCTTCTGTGCCGCAATGCTCTCATAGCTGTTCACTGGAAGACAGGCGACAGCAAACAAAAAGGCAAATGCTGGTGACACTTACTTTAGTTGTGGAACGTGGAGAAAGCTACACATATTTTGTGGCAAAATGCGATGCAGAACCCATGACCCTCAGGCAGGTAGCTGACTGGCGACCATGATGACAACTGTGGCTGGAGGCAATATGACCCTCACAGGGATGGCAGAAGTGGAAGTTGGTGACAGCAAGAACATTCCAGCATTCGGTGGCGAGGCAGCTGCAAAAGGAGGCAAGCCACAGAGGAGCTTTCACAAGGCAGTGAGAAGGCCTGCAACTGAATGGAATATAGTGTGGGCTGGTGGCAGCAGCTCGTGTGGTTGGTGCTCATACCCAGCATACATGGATGCACCAGACAAATGACACTACTGGAATGTGGCACGTAGCACAGACAAAGTCCACGTATTGCAGTATTGGCCGACAAGAGCCAGGTGTGCCAAAGGTGACAGGGTATTTAGGAGACTACAGCTCCCAACCACTGATAAACCTGCTTATGCTAGAACCCATCTACGAAAATGTAAACTGTCAAGATCCAATGGTGAGTCTGATCCCACTGTACTGACACCAGATGTGCAGGATGGGAGAGGTCAGGCCAGGAAGTGACTATCTAATGTGGGTAGTTTTTTTTTAAAGAAACAACAGAAAACCTTTACACAAAGTGTCAGGTTTATTTTCTGTTAAGGGTTACAAGGGGCCATTTTGGCAAAAGTAACAAGTGAATCATAAAAGAGTAGGAGTAAATATTATTTTGAAGTGAGAGCCGGAAGCAGCAGCAGAGAGAGTGTGTTCGTCTTGGGCCAGCAATCTGTTCCCATCTACCGAGACCTGATGTGAGCAGTTTCCTACACTTTCATTGGTTGGGGGTTGCTGGTAATGTTCATGAGGTGCCTATTCATCAGCAATTCATAACTATGAGACAGATATACCAGCCCAGCAACACAGGCTGGTACTCCAAGCGAGCCACTATTGTGGTCTCCCAGCTAGCAGCACTTGTAACCAAAGAAATCAATTTAAACCATTTAAGAAACTATCTCAGTTCCCTGCAAAGGGTTGGCTACCTGCAGACATTTTCAAACCACAACCCCCCACCTACCTTCCACAATATACTGACAACACCACCTATATATCTACCCACTGTACCTCCAACTCTCCCAATATCACTCGAACCCACAGAGGGCTCAAGTCACCAAATTTGGTCACATCACTCGGCGTTTCTGTCGTCAAGATTTTCACCGACCCATCCTTCTGACAAAACGAGTTACGTATTTAGGACTAAATCAATAACACTGGAAGAATGGTATCCCTCCCCATGTCGCCACTAAATTCGCCAACGATGCACATCTAAGGTAACGCAGAACTATGATTCACGCTTCTTGGGCACGTGAGCACTCCAGCTGTAGTCATTTGTGTTGAGGTGTTAACAGAACCCTACACATGCGACAATATTTACCTAGTGCTGCTGCTGCTGCTAGTCTCCAACCAATGGTGCACGTTGGCACAGAACGTTACTTGGTCTCACTTGGCAGACACAGATGGAAGGGGTTACGATGTGCTTTGTGCACATTGTAGTGGTCAGTGGTCAACTGGAACCTTAGCAACGAGTATGTCTGCCACCACGTTCACATATATTACAACACTGAGCCAGTGTCACATCTGAATGCCCGACAAAGCACGGTATTGGACGAGTTCAACAGCCGGCTAATTGGAGACAAAAAAAGAGGCCGTTTTCAAATTCTGTCAGGTGCTAACTAAAGATCAGAAATGGAGGAAATATGAATCGAATTTTGAGGGTTTCATACACGCGAAATAAGGTGCAGCTGCTATGACAGTGCTGTATCAGCTTACTTCCTACCCACTCTAGTTTCGTTGGTACAGCGTGTCAGAATGGTGATACTATGGCCGCTTCCCACTCGTCGACTCATTGCCTCTTTCTGAAGTGTGCTAGTGAGGCTAGTCGTGACTTGGTACAGAAGTTGATTGTACGATCACTTTCTTGTAAATTATTACTGACAGAGCGAAATGACCGATTGTTGGCATCAGACAGCCTTTAATGAAGGCATATTTTTGTGAGATTGTGGTTAGTTTACGACGAAAATTAGGTGACTCAATGTATATAGTGTATGTATGTAATGTATATACATTCCATTAGGGGAAGAGTAATAATATCTGGAAAAAAAATTTTGATGCTGTAGTCCACGCTTCAGACGAAAAACGTACAACGTTCGTCCTTTGAAAGCAAAGTGGTTGTGGTCGTATTTATGCCATCTCCACCACATGTGCTCGACGTCACTGTTATGTGCCTGCGATCAGAAAGCGCGCTATTTGTGTACTCTTTTGGTCATGGCAACCTGCATTTACAGTCTAGTAGCAAGCTGTGTAGGTTATCATTGATCATTGTGCTCTGTTTCTTATTCTGTTATCACAGACTCAGTAACATGTCGAAAGTGTGAGTATATCAACGTAACTGGAAGACGTTCCCTGATTAGAGACTGAATATTAAAACAAATTTACAGCAGTTTTCGAAAAAGTTTTATACATATACATCGATCAAACATCCATATATATTATAAAAATGTACGAGGGGCGCTCAATAAGTAACGCAACACATCTTTTTTCTCGGCCAATTGCGGCTGAAAAAAATGGGAAATTTGTGGTGGGATATCATGGAATACTCCCGCTTCAGTCCCTACATTTGACGATGTCCCAATAGGTGGTGGCACTATATATAGCCTTGACAACTGTGTCTGTAACGGAGATGCGTTTGAAGCAGAGAGCTGTCATAGGGCTTTTTTTTTTGGCGGAAAACCAGAGCATTGCAGATATTTATAGGCAGTTGCAGACTGTCTATGGAGACCTGGTAGTGAACAAAGGTACAGAGAGGTCTCTGCCATTATAGCACCAAGGTTGTCAAATCCTGTCTGATCTCCCACGTTCCAGCTGGCCGCACACAGCTGTGACTCCTGCAATGTTGGAACGTGCGGACACTCTCATTTGAGGTGATCGACAGATCACAAATCAAACACCTCGATGCTCAACTGGATGTCTCTTTTGATAGTGCTGACACACTTACTCACCAGTTGTGGTATATCTACATCTACATAACAATTCCACAAGCCCCCATAGGGGTCATGGTGAAGGGTGCCCTGTATCACTATCAGTCATTTCCTTTTCTGCTCCACTCGCAAATATAGCTAGGAAAAAGCGACTTTCTATATGCCTCCATACGAGCCCTAATCACTCTAATCTTATATTCATGGTCCTTATAAGACTGTATATTGGCAGCAGTAGGATCGCTCTGCAGTCAGCCTCAAGTGCCAGTTCTCTAAATTTTCTCAATATTGCTTCTCGAAAAGAACGGCGCCGTCCCTCCAGTGATTCCCATTTGAGTTCTCGAAGCATCTCCGTAATACTTGCTTGTTATCCAAACCTACCAATAACAAATCTAGCAGCCTGCTTCTGAATTGCTTCGATGTCTTCCTTCAATCCGACCTGGTGCGGATGCCAAATACTTCAACAGTACTCGGTAATGGGTCACACTAGTGTCCTTCATGAGGTCTCCTTTACAGATTAACAACACTTTCCTAAAATTCTTCCAATAAACGAAAGTCGACCATTCGTCTTCCCTACTATAATCCTTACATGCTCTTTCTCATCCACCCCACAGCCTGGATCTCCTACCTTATGACTTCCATCTGTTTGGTTCAGTGAAGGAGGCATTCCACATGAAGCAATACGTGGATGATGGGGGGTTATTGATGCGGAAAGATGTTGGCTCTGACGTCTAGCAGTAGAGTGATACCACGCACGCATACAATCTCTCCCAGTAGTATAGCATAAGGTCATCACAATGAATGGAGATTGTGTTGAAAAACAGCGTTTTGTTGGCAAAAGCGTGGGATTGATATGGTGTACTCTAATTCGGACAGACACCAACCTGGGTTCAGAAAAATAAGTGTTGCTTTACTTATTGAATGCCCCTCATAAGCGCGCCTGTTTGTTTGTTTGTGTTTGTGTTTGTGTGTGTGTGTGTGTGTGTGTGTGTGTGTGTGTGTGTGTGTGTGTGTTTTCGTGTTCTACATCTCCTTCTAAACCTCTGGACTGATTTCAACCAAACTTGGTACACATATCCGTTACTGACAGATAAAAATCGCTGTTAGGATTGACAGCCATCTTCTTATCGTACTTATGGAGATATGACTTTATAAACAACGAGATGCGTGAAAAATTGCCGCATTATGCATAATGTTTAAGTTTATTATGTCTTTCTAGTAACTCTATTCGCAACATATTTCACAGACAGACATATGCCTCCGCCCTCCCCCCTCCCCTGTGCACCATGGACCATGCCGTTGGTGGGGAGGCTTGCGTGCCTCAGCGATACAGATAGCCGTACCGTAGGTGCAACCACAATGGAGGGGTATTGGTTGAGAGGCCACACAAACGCGTGGTTCCTGAAGACGGGCAGCAGCCTTTTCAGTAGTTGCAGGGGCAACAGTCTGGATGATTGACTGATCTGGCCTTGTAACATTAACCAAAACAGCCTTGCTGTGCTGGTACTGCAAACGGCTGAAAGCAAGGGGAAACTACAGCCGTAATTTTTCCCGAGGGCATGCTGCTTTACTGTATGGTTAAATGATAATGGCGTCCTCTTGGGTAAAATGTTCCGGAGATAAAATAGTCGATCTCCGGGCGGGAACTACTCAAGAGGATGCCGTTATCAGGAGAAAGAAAACTGGCGTTCTATGGATCGGAGTGTGGAATGTCAGATCCCTTAATCGGGCAGGTAGATTAGAAAATTTAAAAAGGGAAATGGATTGGTTAAAGTTAGGTACAGTGGGAATTAGTGAAGTTCGGTGGCAGGAGGAACAAGAATTCTGGTCAGGTGACTACAGGGCTATAAACACAAAATCAAATAGGGGTAATGCAGGAGTAGGTTTAATAATGAATAAAAAATAGGAGTGCGGGTATGCTACTACAACAGCATAGTGAACGCATTATTGTGGCCAAGATAGATACGAAGCCCACACCTACTACAGTAGTACAAGATTATGTGCCAACTAGTTCTGCAGATGACGAAGAAATTGAAGACATTTATGATGAGATAAAAGAAATTATTCAGATAGTGAAGGGAGACGAAAAAATAATAGTCATGGGTGACTGGAATTCGAGTGTAGGAAAAGGGATAGAAGGAAACGTAGTAGGTGAATATGGATTGGGGCTAAGAAATGAAAGAGGAAGCTGCCTGGTAGAATTTTGCACAGAGCATAACTTAATCATAGCTAACACTTGGTTTAAGAATCATGAAAGAAAGTTGTATACATGGAAGAACCCTGGAGATACTAAAAGGTATCAGATAGATTACATAATGGTAAGACAGAGATTTAGGAATCAGGTTTTAAATTGTAAGACTTTCCAGGGGCAGATGTGGATTTTGACCACAATCCATTGGTTATGAGCTGTAGATTAAAACTGAAGAAACTACAAAAAGGTGCTAATTTAAGGAGATGGGACCTGGATGTTGTTGTTGTTGTTGTTGTTGTCTTCAGTCCTGAGACTGGTTTGATGCAGCTCTCCATGCTACTCTATCCTGTGCAAGCTTATTCATCTCCCAGTACCTACTGTAACCTACATCCTTCTGAATCTGCTTAGTGTATTCATCTCTCGGTCTCCCTCTACGATTTTTACCCTCCACACTGCCCTGATACACTTCCTGATACATAAATCTATATTCGATGTTAACAAATTTCTCTTCTTCAGAAACGGTTTCCTTGCCATTGCCAGTCTACATTTTATATCCTCTCTACTTCGACCATCATCAGTTATTTTACTTCCTAAATAGCAAAACTCCTTTACTACTTGAAGTGTCTCATTTCCTAATCTAATTCCCTCAGCATCACCCGATTTAATTTGACTACATTCCATTATCCTCGTTTTGCTTTTGTTGATGTTCATCTTATATCCTCCTTTCAAGACACTGTCCATTCCGTTCAACTGCTCTTCCAAGTCCTTTGCCGTCTCTGACAGAATTACAATGTCATCGGCGAACCTCAAAGTTTTTACTTCGTCTCCATGAATTTTAATACCTACTCCAAATTTTTCTTTTGTTTCCTTTACTGCTTGCTCAATATACAGATTGAATAACATCGCGGAGAGGCTACAACCCTGTCTCACTCCTTTCCCAACCACTGCTTCCGTTTCATGCCCCTCGACTTTTATGACTGCCGTCTGGTTTCTGTACAAATTGTAAATAGCCTTTCGCTCCCTGTATTTTACCCCTGCCACCTTTAGAATTTGAAAAAGAGTATTCCAGTCAACATTGTCAAAAGCGTTCTCTAAGTCTACAAATGCTAGAAACGTAGGTTTGCCTTTTCTTAATCTTTCTTCTAAGATAAGTCGTAAGGTCAGTATTGCCTCACGTGTTCCAACATTTCGACGGAATCCAAACTGATCCTCCCCGAGGTCCTCATCTACCAGTTTTTCCATTCGTCTGTAAAGAATTCGCGTTAGTATTTTGCAGCTGTGACTTATTAAACTGATAGTTCGGTAATTTTCACATCTGTCAGCACCTGCTTTCTTTGGGATTGGAATTATTATATTCTTCTTGAAGTCTGAGGGTATTTCGCCTGTCTCGTACATCTTGCTCACCAGCTGGTAGAGTTTTGTCATGACTGGCTCTCCCAAGGCCGTCAGTAGTTCTAATGGAATGTTGTCTACTCCGGGGGCCTTGTTTCGACTCAGGTCTTTCAGTGCTCTGTCAAACTCTTCACGCAGTATCGTATCTCCCATTTCGTCTTCATCTACATCCTCTTCCATTTCCATAATATTGTCCTCAAGTACATCACCCTTGTATAAACCTTCTATATACTCCTTCCACCTTTCTGCCTTCCCTTCTTTGCTTAGAACTGGGTTGCCATCTGAGCTCTTGATATTCATACACGTGGTTCTCTTCTCTCTAAAGGTCTCTTTAATTTTCCTGTAGGCAGTATCTATCTTACCCCTAGTGAGATAAGGTTCTACATCCTTACATTTGTCCTCTAGCCATCCCTGTTTAGCCATTGTGCACTTCCTGTCGATCTCATTTTTGAGACGATTGTATTCCTTTTTGCCTGCTTCATTTACTGCATTTTTATATTTTCTCCTTTCATCAATTAAATTCAATATTTCTTCTGTTACCCAAGGATTTCTAGCAGCCCTCGTCTTTTTACCTACTTTATCCTCTGCTGCCTTCACTACTTCATCCCTCAGAGCTACCCATTCTTCTTCTACGGTATTTCTTTCCCCCATTCCTGTCAATTGTTCCCTTATACTCTCCCTGAAACTCTGTACAACCTCCGGTTTAGTCAGTTTATCCAGGTCCCCCCATGAACCATGGACCTTGCCGTTGGTGGGGAGGCTTGCGTGCCTCAGTGATACAGATGGCCGTACCGTAGGTGCAACCACAACGGAGGGGTATCTGTTGAGAGGCCAGACAAACGCGTGGTTCCTGAAGACGGGCAGCAGCCTTTTCAGTAGTTGCAGGGGCAACAGTCTGGATGATTGACTGATCTGGCCTTGTAACATTAACCAAAACAGCCTTGCTGTGCTGGTACTGCAAACGGCTGAAAGCAAGGGGAAACTACAGCCGTAATTTTTCCCGAGGGCATGCTGCTTTACTGTATGGTTAAATGATAATGGCGTCCTCTTGGGTAAAATGTTCCGGAGATAAAATAGTCGATCTCCGGGCGGGAACTACTCAAGAGGATGCCGTTATCAGGAGAAAGAAAACTGGCGTTCTATGGATCGGAGTGTGGAATGTCAGATCCCTTAATCGGGCAGGTAGATTAGAAAATTTAAAAAGGGAAATGGATTGGTTAAAGTTAGGTACAGTGGGAATTAGTGAAGTTCGGTGGCAGGAGGAACAAGAATTCTGGTCAGGTGACTACAGGGCTATAAACACAAAATCAAATAGGGGTAATGCAGGAGTAGCTTTAATAATGAATAAAAAATAGGAGTGCGGGTATGCTACTACAACAGCATAGTGAACGCATTATTGTGGCCAAGATAGATACGAAGCCCACACCTACTACAGTAGTACAAGATTATGTGCCAACTAGTTCTGCAGATGACGAAGAAATTGAAGACATTTATGATGAGATAAAAGAAATTATTCAGATAGTGAAGGGAGACGAAAAAATAATAGTCATGGGTGACTGGAATTCGAGTGTAGGAAAAGGGATAGAAGGAAACGTAGTAGGTGAATATGGATTGGGGCTAAGAAATGAAAGAGGAAGCTGCCTGGTAGAATTTTGCACAGAGCATAACTTAATCATAGCTAACACTTGGTTTAAGAATCATGAAAGAAAGTTGTATACATGGAAGAACCCTGGAGATACTAAAAGGTATCAGATAGATTACATAATGGTAAGACAGAGATTTAGGAATCAGGTTTTAAATTGTAAGACTTTCCAGGGGCAGATGTGGATTTTGACCACAATCCATTGGTTATGAGCTGTAGATTAAAACTGAAGAAACTACAAAAAGGTGCTAATTTAAGGAGATGGGACCTGGATGTTGTTGTTGTTGTTGTTGTTGTCTTCAGTCCTGAGACTGGTTTGATGCAGCTCTCCATGCTACTCTATCCTGTGCAAGCTTATTCATCTCCCAGTACCTACTGCAACCTACATCCTTCTGAATCTGCTTAGTGTATTCATCTCTCGGTCTCCCTCTACGATTTTTACCCTCCACACTGCCCTGATACACTTCCTGATACATAATTCTATATTCGATGTTAACAAATTTCTCTTCTTCAGAAACGGTTTCCTTGCCATTGCCAGTCTACATTTTATATCCTCTCTACTTCGACCATCATCAGTTATTTTACTTCCTAAATAGCAAAACTCCTTTACTACTTGAAGTGTCTCATTTCCTAATCTAATTCCCTCAGCATCACCCGATTTAATTTGACTACATTCCATTATCCTCGTTTTGCTTTTGTTGATGTTCATCTTATATCCTCCTTTCAAGACACTGTCCATTCCGTTCAACTGCTCTTCCAAGTCCTTTGCCGTCTCTGACAGAATTACAATGTCATCGGCGAACCTCAAAGTTTTTACTTCGTCTCCATGAATTTTAATACCTACTCCAAATTTTTCTTTTGTTTCCTTTACTGCTTGCTCAATATACAGATTGAATAACATCGCGGAGAGGCTACAACCCTGTCTCACTCCTTTCCCAACCACTGCTTCCGTTTCATGCCCCTCGACTTTTATGACTGCCGTCTGGTTTCTGTACAAATTGTAAATAGCCTTTCGCTCCCTGTATTTTACCCCTGCCACCTTTAGAATTTGAAAAAGAGTATTCCAGTCAACATTGTCAAAAGCGTTCTCTAAGTCTACAAATGCTAGAAACGAAGGTTTGCCTTTTCTTAATCTTTCTTCTAAGATAAGTCGTAAGGTCAGTATTGCCTCACGTGTTCCAACATTTCGACGGAATCCAAACTGATCCTCCCCGAGGTCCTCATCTACCAGTTTTTCCATTCGTCTGTAAAGAATTCGCGTTAGTATTTTGCAGCTGTGACTTATTAAACTGATAGTTCGGTAATTTTCACATCTGTCAGCACCTGCTTTCTTTGGGATTGGAATTATTATATTCTTCTTGAAGTCTGAGGGTATTTCGCCTGTCTCGTACATCTTGCTCACCAGCTGGTAGAGTTTTGTCATGACTGGCTCTCCCAAGGCCGTCAGTAGTTCTAATGGAATGTTGTCTACTCCGGGGGCCTTGTTTCGACTCAGGTCTTTCAGTGCTCTGTCAAACTCTTCACGCAGTATCGTATCTCCCATTTCGTCTTCATCTACATCCTCTTCCATTTCCATAATATTGTCCTCAAGTACATCACCCTTGTATAAACCTTCTATATACTCCTTCCACCTTTCTGCCTTCCCTTCTTTGCTTAGAACTGGGTTGCCATCTGAGCTCTTGATATTCATACACGTGGTTCTCTTCTCTCTAAAGGTCTCTTTAATTTTCCTGTAGGCAGTATCTATCTTACCCCTAGTGAGATAAGGTTCTACATCCTTACATTTGTCCTCTAGCCATCCCTGTTTAGCCATTGTGCACTTCCTGTCGATCTCATTTTTGAGACGATTGTATTCCTTTTTGCCTGCTTCATTTACTGCATTTTTATATTTTCTCCTTTCATCAATTAAATTCAATATTTCTTCTGTTACCCAAGGATTTCTAGCAGCCCTCGTCTTTTTACCTACTTTATCCTCTGCTGCCTTCACTACTTCATCCCTCAGAGCTACCCATTCTTCTTCTACGGTATTTCTTTCCCCTATTCCTGTCAATTGTCCCCTTATGCTCTCCCTGAAACTCTGTACAACCTCTGGTTCTTTCAGTTTATCCAGGTCCCATCTCCTTAATTTCCCACATTTTTGCAGTTTCTTCAGTTTTAATCTACAGGTCATAACCAATAGATTGTGGTCCGAGTCCACATCTGCCCCTGGAAATGTCTTACAACTTAAAATCTGGTTCCTAAATCTCTGTTTTACCATTATATAATCTATTTGATACCTTTTAGTATCTCCAGGGTTCTTCCACGTATACAACCTTCTTTCATGATTCTTAAACCAAGTGTTAGCTATAATTAAGTTGTGCTCTGTGCAAAATTCTACTAGGCGGCTTCCTCTTTCATTTCTTAGCCCCAATCCATATTCACCTACTATGTTTCCTTCTCTCCCTTTTCCTACTGCCGAATTCCAGTCACCCATTACTATTAAATTTTCGTCTCCCTTCACTATCTGAACAATTTCTTTTATTTCATCGTACATTTCTTCAATTTCTTCATCATCTGCAGAGCTAGTTGGCATATAAACTTGTACTACTGTAGTAGGTGTGGGCTTCGTATCTATCTTGGCCACAATAATGCGTTCACTATGCTGTTTGTAGTAGCTTACCCGCATTCCTATTTTCCTATTCATTATTAAACCTACTCCTGCATTACCCCTATTTGATTTTGTGTTTATAACCCTGTAATCACCTGACCAGAAGTCTTGTTCCTCCTGCCACCGAACTTCACTAATTCCCACTATATCTAACTTTAACCTATCCATTTCCCTTTTTAAATTTTCTAACCTACCTGCCCGATTAAGGGATCTGACATTCCACGCTCCGGTCCGTAGAACGCCAGTTTTCTTTCTCCTGATAACGACATCCTCCTGAGTAGTCCCCGCCCGGAGATCCGAATGGGGGACTATTTTACCTCCGGAATATTTTACCCAAGAGGATGCCATCATCATTTAATCATACAGTAAAGCTGCATGTCCTCGTGAAAAATTACGGCTGTAGTTTCCCCTTGCTTTCAGCCGTTCGCAGTACCAACACAGCAAGGCCGTTTTGGTTAATGTTGCAAGGCCAGATCAGTCAATCATCCAGACTGTTGCCCCTGCAACTACTGAAAAGGCTGCTGCCCCTCTTCAGGAACCACACGTTTGTCTGGCCTCTCAACAGATACCCCTCCGTTGTGGTTGCACCTACGGTACGGCCATCTGTATCACTGAGGCACGCAAGCCTCCCCACCAACGGCAAGGTCCATGGTTCATGGGGGGACCTGGATAAACTGACTAAACCGGAGGTTGTACAGAGTTTCAGGGAGAGTATAAGGGAACAATTGACAGGAATGGGGGAAAGAAATACAATGGAGGAAGAATGGGTAGCTCTGAGGGATGAAGTAGTGAAGGCAGCAGAGGATAAAGTAGGTAAAAAGACGAGGGCTAGTAGAACTCTTTGGGTAACAGAAGAAATATTGAATTTAATTGATGGAAGGGGAAAATTTAAAAGTGCAGTAAATGAAGCAGGCAAAAAGAAATACAAACGTCTCAAAAATGATATTGACAGGAAGTGCAAAATGGCTAAGCAGGGATGGCTAGAGGACAAATGTATGGTTGTAGAGGCTTATCTCACTAGGGGTAAGATAGATACTGCCTACAGGAAAATTAAAGAGACCTTTGTAGAAAAGAGAGCCACTTGTATGAATTTCAAGAGTTCTAAGCAAAGAAGGGAAAGCAGAAAGGTAGTACGAGTATATAGAGTGTCTTTATAAGGGTGATGTACTTGAGGGCAATGTTACAGAAATGGAAGAGGATGTAGATGAAGATGAAATGAGGGATATGATACTGCGTGAAGGGTTTGATAGAGCACTGAAAGACCTAAGTCGAAACAAGGCCCCGGGGTAGAGATCATTCCATCAGAACTACTGACAGCCTCGGGAGAGCCAGTCCTGATAAAACTCTACCATCTGGTGAGCAAAATGTATGAGACAGGCGAAATACCCTCAGACTTCAAGAAGAATATAATAATCCCAATCCCAAAGAAAGCAGGTGTTGACAGATGTGAAAATTACCGAACAATCAGTTTAATAAGCCACACCTGCAAAATACTAACGCGAATTCTTTACAGACGTATGGAAAAACTAGTAGAAGCCAACCTCGGGGAATATCAGTTTTGATTCCATAGAAATATTGGAACACATGAGGCAATACTGACGCTACGTCTCATCTTAGAAGCTACATTAAGGAAAGCCAAACCTATGTTTCTAGCATTTGTAGACTTAGAGAAAGCGGCTGTCAATGTTGACTGGAATACTCTCTTTCAAATTCTAAAGGTGGCAGCGGTAAAATACAGGGAGCGAAAGGCTATTTACAATTTGTACAGAAACCAGATGGCAGTTATAAGAGTCGAGGGGCATTAAAGGGAAGCAGTGGTTGGGAAGGGAGTGAGACAGGGTTGTAGCCTTTCCCCGATGTTATTCAATCTTTATATTGAGCAAGCAGTGAAGGAAACAAAAGAAAAATTTCGGTGTAGGTATTAAAATCCATGGAGTTGTAATAAAAACTTTGAGGTTCGCCGATGCCATTGTAATTCTGTCAGAGACAGCACAGGACTTGGAAGAGCAGCTGGACGGGATGGGCGGTGTCTTGAAAGGAGGATATAAGATGAACATGAACAAAAGCAAAACGAGGAAAATGGAATGTAGTCGAATTAAGTCGGGTGATGCTGAGGAACTTAGATTAGGAAATGAGACACTTAAAGTAGTAAAGAAGTTTTGCTATTTGGGGAGCAAAATAACTGATGATGGTCGAAGTAGAGAGGATATAAAATGGCTTTGGGGGGAGGATAGTTGTGCTTCGAAATTCAGTTTAACAGCACACATTAAACTCGGAATTTTCTGTGATTTATATTGGGTAAAGCTTAACTATTAAATCGGTTACGCTAAAAGTACCATAACGCCATTAATTCATTAAAATAGTAAGCTGTACTGCAGTCAGCGCGTGGTAGTTCAGGGTCCAATGCCATTAAAAATGAAATATTAGGGCAATATGCTTTGATGTTTGCTAATATACAAAAAGCGTTTTCACAAGTGCAGTGGGACACAATAACCACAGTCGGCCAAAACCGCACTTCTAGGCGCACCCAAACACTTTCTCTCATTGGACAAACTACTGCCCGCTCGGCGTTGACGGACCGTCGTTTTATAGTCGTAGCTCCACAGCGATGCACTTCACCTATAGCTGCTTGGAGAAGTTTGCTCGATTTGTGTCGAGTATTATTACGATTGCACCTGGCCCGAAACTCATCCTGTGTCAAGACCTTTAATCTGAAAATTTTAGAAATCCAGTGAACTACACCCTTCAACACTAGTTTCAAACGCTCCCTGACAATTATTTTGAAAGTCAGCGAAATCGGTGGGTCGCGTGGCTCTCCCTCTCCTTGACGTTGCAGCGACAGCTAAACTAGCTGCTAGACTGATTCGTCCAACAAGCTCAAGCGAAAAGCAGCAGCTGTATGGTGCCATGGAAACGCCGACCGTGCTTTCGCAGCGTTGAGGCTTTCACTGCTGTTTTACTCACAGCTGTCCGCACTCACATGGAACCTAAATGGAGGACATTAACGCACGTTAGAGCCACTAATGACATTGTCTCCGCAACTAAAGACTACTGTGAGCCAAGTCCGCTAGTCAGCTGTCTACTAGCGCCCGTACTCAGATGTTTCCAAAAGGTCATCTTGTGAAACCAAAGTGCAGTGTAACGTAAATTTATAATCAGAAAACCCTTACCAACATTCGCTACTACAGGTATACTACTCATAGCAGAATATGAAATGTCCACCTATTTACATTATAATTACAAATGGAAGACTTACCCATTGCTTAACAATATAACTTGCTTATCAGTGGATGTTGTAGGTCCTTCTGTGACTGGACGGGAAAATAGGTTCAGAGGTCGGAGTGAGGTGTGGTAATATCATCTTCAACAGCATTCCTAGTAAAGTACTCGGGCGCTAAAACCGGCCTTCAGGTTAAGGATAACTTTAGCTGTTGTTAAGGAGTCCGGAATGCTGCTGTTTTGTCTCTAGTAACACCATTAGTTGCCTATGTCTGTATGTTGTCAGAATGCAGTATGATGCGGGTGTGGTAGCTACATCACGCACAACCTGGAGGGAGGGAAGTTTCAGTCATTATGGAAGATAAAATTTCATTCTCATTATTTTGTTTGGAGAGCGAAGGAGAGATCACCCTGTGCAGTTCTGGCCTACCAAACTGGACACAGCTACTCCAGCTTAAATTTCAATATGTCTGCATTATGACATTATTGACTATTGTCTGTCTGTGAATGGAGACACTATAAAATCAATTGAAAAGTTCTAGACCTGAGACAGAGGTGGAGTTGAAATAAACAGAATTTTATTTTTGTTAAATTGGTGCATTAGATGCTGAAGTTCATCTGCACCTAGACAAACAGTATGTCATCAGATAAACGAAGGGGGTTAATGTTTGTTCCATTATTTTCCCCAGTATGAAGATCTTAAACAATCAAATTATTGAATGAAATAATAATGAAACATTCTAAGACATTGTAAAATGCTTTTGTAGTTGTGTCGTAAGGAAATAAGATTCATTGATAATTTTAGTGTTTTGTAGCCTTACTGTAATTGGTTTTTTATATCACCATCAGTACTCTCAGTAGTCCTAGAGAAAATTTTAATATAACCACACCATGTGTCTATGAACTACCTGCCCCCATATTGTATTACTTTCATTAATGTAAGAGTAAAATCTGAATATTTCTTTTGCGAATGTAAAGTATGTAGCTGGGTGACAGGGACATACTGAAGAGACGACGGACACGACACCACCAAGGTTCCGGGCACCACAGAGGGCGCAAGAGCGGACCTGAAAGAAACAAAGAAAGGCGCTTTAACAATTAACCACTGAAGAGCGCGGGATCTCCTGCACCTCGTATTCCTGCCTTCTGCCGACAAGACAAAAGCTTTCGCTCAATCTGCGTCTGTTTTCACAGTCCCATTTATACAATAATTTAGTGCAAGTTACATCAAAAAGAATATCATACAACCATACAGACGTCTAGCACTAACTTGGTGATGTCACGGCAGTGCGTTGGTTCACATGGCACAACTGTGTTCGACAGTGGAGTTCTTACTACTTCGCAACAGAAATGTAGGATCTCAAAGATTTTTTTTTAACGACGGGTTAAGAGATGTTTACCAGAACAATGGAATTAACTGATTAGTTGTGCGGCTATTTATGGCGATGCCACTGACGGCAACGTCTTGTGAATGCAGCAAATTCAGCAAATTAAAAATGTATACATGTATATGTACAAACGTATGTTGGCCTCGGTGATAATTGATAACTGTGCTCTTTAGCATAACAGGTATTAGGGGGGAATGGACAGTGTCTAGAAAGGAGGGTATAAGATGAACATCAACAAAAGCAAAACGAGGATAATGGAACGTAGTCGAATGAAGTCGGGTGATGCTGAGGGAATTCGATTAGGAAATGAGACACTTAAAGTAGTAAAGGTGTTTTGCTATTTGGGAAGCAAAATAGATGATGATGGTCGAAGTAGAGAGGATATAAAATGTAGACTGTCAATGGCAAGGAAAACGTTTCTGAAGAAGAGAAATTTGTTAGCATCGAGTATAGATTTAAGTGTCAGGAAGTCATTTCTGAAAGTATTTGTATGGAGTGTAGCCATGTATGGAAGTGAAACATGGACGATAAATACACTCCTGGAAATTGAAATAAGAACACCGTGAATTCATTGTCCAAGGAAGGGGAAACTTTATTGACACATTCCTGGGGTCAGATACATCACATGATCACACTGACAGAACCACAGGCACATAGACACAGACAACAGAGCATGCACAATGTCGGCACTAGTACACTGTATATCCACCTTTCGCAGCAATGCAGGCTGCTATTCTCCCATGGAGGCGATCGTAGAGATGCTGGATGTAGTCCTGTGGAACGGCTTGCCATGTCATTTCCACCTGGCCCCTCAGATGGACCAGCATTCGTGCTGGACGTGCAGACCGCATGAGACGATGCTTCTTCCAGTCCCAAACATGCTCAATGGGGGACAGATCCGGAGATCTTGCTGGCCAGGGTAGTTGACTTACACCTTCTAGAGCACGTTGGGTGGCACGGGATACATGCGGACGTGCATTGTCCTGTTGGAACAGCAAGTTCCCTTGCCGGTCTAGGAATGGTAGAACGATGGGTTCGATGACGGTTTGGATGTACTGTGCACTATTCAGTGCCTCCTCGACGATCACCAGTGTAGGAGATCGCTCCCCACACTATGATTCCGGGTGTTGGCCCTGTGTGCCTCGGTCGTATGCAGTCCTGATTGTGGCGCTCACCTGCACGGCGCCAAACACGCATACGACCATCATTGGCACCAAGGCAGAAGCGACTCTCATCGCTGAAGACGACACGTCTCCATTCGTCTCTCCATTCGCGACACCACTGGAGGCGGGCTGCACGATGTTGGGGCGTGAGCGGAAGACGGCCTAACGGTGTGCGGGACCGTAGCCCAGCTTCATGGAGACGGTTGCGAATGGTCCTCGCCGATTCCTCAGGAGCAACAGTGTCCCTAATTTGCTGGGAAGTGGCGGTGCGGTCCCCTACGGCACTGCGTAGGATCCTACGGTCTTGGCGTGCATCCGTGCGTCGCTGCGGTCCGGTCCCAGGTCGACGGGCACGAGCACCTTCCGCCGACCACTAGCGACAACATCGATGTACTGTGGAGACCTCACGCCCCACGTGTTGAGCAATTCGGCGGTACGTCCACCCGGCCTCCCGCATGCCCACTATACGCCCTCGCTCAAAGTCCGTCAACTGCACATACAGTTCACGTCCACGCTGTCGCGGCATGCTACCAGTATTAAAGACTGCGATGGAGCTCCGTATGCCACGGCAAACTGGCTGACACTGACGGCGGCGGTGCACAAATGCTGCGCAGCTAGCGCCATTCGACGGCCAACACCGCGGTTCCTAGTGTGTCCGCTGTGCCGTGCGTGTGATCATTGCTTGTACAGCCCTCTCGCAGTGTCCGGAGCAAGTATGGTGGGTCTGACACACCGGTGTCAATGTGTTCTTTTTTCCATTTCCAGGAGTGTAGTTTGGACCAGAAGAGAATAGAAGCTTTCGAAATGTGGTGCTACAGAAGAATGCTGAAGATTAGATCGGTAGATCACATAACTAATGAGGAAGTACTGAATAGGATTGGGGAGAAGAGAAGTTTGTGGCACAACTTGACTAGAAGAAGGGATCGGTTGGTAGGACATGTTCTGAGGCATCAAGGAATCACCAATTTGGTATTGGAGGGCAGCGTGGAGGGTAAAAATCGTAGAGGGAGACCAAGAGATGAATACACTAAGCAGATTCAGAAGGATGTAGGTTGCAGTAGGTACTGGGAGATGAAGAAGCTTGCACAGGATAGAGTGGCATGGAGAGCTGCATCAAACCAGTCTCAGGACTGAAGACCGCAACAACAACAATATTAGGGGGGACACTTTAGTTTAAATGCGCTCACCTCTGCATACTCATCGCTGATTGGCTGTCTTTTTTGGGTTCAGCTTCACGACAGTGCATGGTTATCTGGATACTTTTGCTCGGCTCGACGTCCCTGGATGTACCGAGCCCACGTCCTAATAAATATTGATTTAGGCCCTTCTAGTTTGTCCTTGAGGAGAGAAGCCCCCATGCTAACTACGAGGGGCATTTGAAAAGTCTATGCAAAGTCCGAGAGATGGTACCACCAGTGCATATCGAGGTCGTGTTTAGTCAGTAGCATCTTTGGATAGAACACACACCAAGTATCAGCCATATTGGTCTATTTCTTTATGTTCAGCATTCGTGCGAATCAAGGAAGTCGAGTGATTGTCAAAAACTAGACGAAGAAGAATTTCGTGTGGTGAGTAAACCTTACTTTATGAAAGGCAAAACGCCTCAGGAGACAGAAGAGAATCTTGATAAACATTACGGTGACTCTGCACCTTCGATTAGAACAGTTTATAAGTGGTGTCCAAATTTTCAGAGTGGCCATATGGGCACAAGTGATGCTGAACGTTCTGGACGCCATCTGGAGGTTACGACTCCAGAAATCATTGATAAAATCCATGATATGGCGATAGATGACAGTAGAGTTAAGGTGCATGAGATTGTTAGTAGTGTGGGCATCTCGAATGAATGGGTACATAATATTTTGCATAAACATTTGGATATGAGAGAGCTATCTGCAAGATGTGTTCTCTGATTGCTCATGCTTGACTAAAATCGGAATCGTGTGAAGTGTTGCAAGGATGGTTTGCAGCTGTTCAGGAAGAATCCACAAGACTTTAAGCGTCGTTTCCTCACTGTGGGTGAAACATGGATACATTACTATACTCTTGAGACCAAACAACAATCTGAACAATAGGTTACCACAGGAGAATTTGCACCAAACGAGGTGAAGACCATTCCTTTGGCTGGAAAGGTTATGGCGACTGTCTTTTGGAATTCGCAAGGGATAATCCTCATCGACTATCTGGAAAATGGTAAAACTATTATAGGTGCATTTTATTGATCGTTATTGGACCGTTTGAAAATCGAGCTGCAAGAAACGGCCAGTGATCGGACTGAAAAAAAGTCCTTTTTTATCACGACAATGCACCAGAACACACATCAGCAGTTGTGGTGGCAAAATTAATGGAAATAGGATTACAGCTCGTTTCGCATCCCCCCTATTCTCCATACTTGGCTTCCTCGGACTACTATTTGTTCCCCAATTTGAATAAATGGCTGGTAGGACAAAGATTTTATTCAAACGAGGAGGTGATTGCAGCAACTAGTAGCTATTTTGCAGACTTGGACAATTCCTATTATTTGGAAGGGATCAACAAATTAGAACAGCGTTGGACGAAGTTTATAAGTCTAAAAGGAGACTATGTCGAAAAATAATATAGATTTACCCCAAACACGTAAGTAGTTTTTATTTTTGCACGGACTTTTCAAACGCCCCTTGTATGCCTGAGGCCGAGTCAGATAAACTCTGCAATCAGCGGACAGTCACATTCATGTGCGTGGGATGTAATACACTACTGGCCATTAATTTGCTACACCACGAAGATGACGTGCTACAGACGCGAAATTTAACCAACAGAAAGAAGATGCTGTGATACGCAAATGATTAGCTTTTCATAGCATTCACACAAGGTTGGCGCCGGTGGCGACACCTACAACGTGCTGACATGAGGAAAGTTTCCAACCGATTTCTTATACGAAAACAGCAGTTGACCGGCGTTGCCTGGTGAAACGTTGTGATGCCTCGTGTAAGGAGGGCAAATGACTACCATCACGTTTCCGACTTTGATAAAGGTCGGATTGTACCCTATCGCGATTGCAGTTTATCGTATCGCGACATTGCTGCTCGTGTTGCTCGAGGTCCAATGACTGTTAGCAGAATATGGAATCGGTGGCTTCAGGAGGGTAATGCGGAATGCCGTGCTAGATACCAACGGCCTCGTATCACTAGCAGTCGAGATGACAGGTATCTTATCCGCATGGCTGTAATGGATCGTGCAGCCATGTCTCGATCCCTAAGTCAACAGATGGGGACGATTGCAAGCAAGACAACAACCACCTGCACGAACAGTTCGACGACGTTTGCAGAAGCATGGACTATCAGCTTGGAGACCATGGCTGGAGTTACCCTTGACGGTGCATCACCGACAGGAGCGCCTGCGATGGTGTACTCAACGACGAACCTGGGTGCAAAAATGGCAAAACGTCATTTTTTTGGATGAATCCAGGTTCTATTTACAGCAGCATGATGGTCGCATCCGTGTTTGGCGACATCGCAGTGAACGCAGATTGGAAGCGTGTATTCGTCATCGCCATACTGGCGTATCACCCGCCGTGATGGTATGGGGTGCCATTGTTTACACGTCTCGGTCACCTCTTGTCCGCACTGACGGCACTTTTAACAGTGGACGTTACATTTCAGATGTGTTACGACGCGTGGCTCTACCGTTCATTGGATCCCTGCGAAACCATACATTTCAGCAGGATAATAGACGACCACATGTTGCAGGTCCTGTACAGGCCTTTCTGGATACAGAAAATGTTCGACTGCTGCCCTGGCCAGCTCATTCTCCAGATCTCTATTCAACTGAAAACGTCTGGTCAATGGTGGCCGAGCAACTGGCTCGTCACAATATGCCAATCACTGCTCCTGATGAACTGTGGTGTCGTGTTGAAGCTGCATGGATAGCTGTACCCGTACATGCCATCCAAACTCTGTTTCACTCAATGCCCAGGCGTATCAAGGCCGTTATTATGGCCAGAGATGGTTGTTCTGGGTACTGATTTCTCAGGATCTATGCACCCAAATTGCGTCAAAATGTAATCACATGTCGGTTCTCAGTTCTAGTATAATATATTTGTCCAATGAATACCCGTTTATCTTCAGCATTTCTTCTTGGTGTAGCAATTTTAACGGCTAGTGGTGTAGTAGTTCTTGCAATATTTTAACACATTGTCCTCAGCCATATATATAATCAGTTGCCAACTCCAGTATTGTACATGTTGTTGCCATACACATGGTATGTTTCGAAATTAACCCCAAGGAGAAGTGTATGTTACATACTGAGTGTAAATAATGTGTGCACAGGAAGGAACACAAAACACACAAACAGACAGACAGACAGACAGACAGAGAGAGGATAGTCTAGTGTTAGTTGCGTAACAGTTATGTTTCTCTTTTCAGCTACACACCATGTAAAAAAATTATGCAGGCTGTGCTAGTCAGCCTCTACGGTGGGTGGTGGAAAGGGGTGGTTGGAGGTCAGGATGCCAATACACCACCACCCTGGGTGGGGTAGCAGTGGAACAGTGAGTGGATGCATGGTAGTCGTTCGAAATGTTGTCATTGAAATATCATTGCAAAAAATTCTTTTATTGTACCTCGGCTACAACAACTGTGTTGCTAAGGGAGGAAGTCAATGCCCCTAGGATGTAAACTGTGGATGGCCTATGGAGAGGCACAGCTGGCAGCAGGCAGCCTGACAGATTGCAGTGTCAGGCGCCCTTTGATGATAATGGCAGTAGTTCAGCGAGAATGCTGATGGCAGCAATACATGGAGACTAGAGGTTGCCTGGTAGCCTAGGATGTAGTGCGCAGAGACATGCAGAATCACTTCAGGGCTCCAAGGTGGATGAGATAGCACCTAGGAGCGGTGTTGGGTACCCACACTAACAGAGGCAGATAGCAGTGACTTTGCCTGTACAGGTGAAGGAGGTTGAATGACTGCACAGCCCCAGGGTCGAGCTGTAGACCTCCAGGGAGAAGGCCAGCTGGATCAGGAGTAAGCCCTCAGCTGAAATAATGCAGAACTAATTTTACACCTCAGACCGGAATTTACATGCACAAAAATTTTACATGTGCTTCAGCAACACAGTATGGGGTTCTCAGAGCCCTTCTGATGATAACAGACACTTTACCGTATATTTCTACATGCTACGTTACTTTATAAACTACGTTTTCGCCTCATACCGGATGTTTCGTGCGTGGATAGAGATTTTTGAAAACGGGAAGATGGCACTTCTGGATAGATGCCTAGAGAATATAACGCGAAAATTTGAGCAGATTGCTGCCTTTACTTTTCTTATATTTCACCCTACACCTGACTTTAAGTGTAGTCATAAGGTAACTTCGAACCTCTGCACCTCAGAAACTGATAAAGATATCAGTAAAATACTCAAGATTGTTCGAGATCAGGATCTTAGGAGTATACCGCAAAAATTTCACGCATCTGCTGTGCATAGCCATATTGGAATCTGTGGCTCGGGTTTGGTACGCAAACATGGTAAAAATATTTTTTTTATCCACTAATGAACTAATGATGCTTTCATATACGTCTTAAGGCCCGCTGCACACCACATCGAATGCAGAAAGAACCAACCGATTTGCTCCATTTGCCTAGGGAGGAGGAAGTGTGTAATATTCATACTTCGACCCTCTGCTGTACTGCAGGGGCGCTGAAACGATCCTTTTGTTGCGTATTCAAATGATCCCTAGCCCACGGGCAGTCCAGAACACTTTACCCTGCCTTTCTGTCACCAACAGAACTCGAGGTGTAAGCTCCAGAAGAATCCCGCTTTTATTCGTGACGTTTTGGTGCATGTAAACCGATTAGTTGTAATTTTTGCCAAAGAGCGAAAATTTGCAACTGTGCCTGCCATTTTAGCCCTCAGGCATGGAATGTAACTTGTGATTTGAAAGCGGGTCTAACAAACTGGGCCGTAGCCCCATGTAGAAAGTTGTATCCTCCTCAACTATACTTTCTATCTGCAAAGGATAGAGAACATTAATACCCAAATTTCTCGAACACTATTAAGTTGCGAAGCTAATATGTACAAATATTGTTTCCTTGATTTCGCGTGTTTTAGGGAAAGCACCTGCTCTGAAACAGACCCCGTGTCATGAAGCAATATTTAGATTTTTTTTATGTGCGTCGACCAACAAGCCGAAAGTTGTCGAAGTCGCTGTGATGCTTGTTCTTATTACACACACTCAGACTGCAACTGCAGCTCTTCGCTCCTAAGTTTCTGCACCTCATTGTCAAAAGCAGCTACTGTGGTCCACTTCAGTGAACGGTGAAGTACGGTGCACAGCAGTGCTCATGTGAGAGAGTTACTCTTGGTGACTATTTTTCGGTGAATCATCTTCAGTGCAATGTTCATCCATAATGAGGTGGCAGCATTAATGAAGCAGTACTACATACTAAGCTCCTGTCAGCTATGTAAAATAAACAACTTGTACATCTTGTAAGCTGCCACCTCGTGATAGATATCCAGTTGGTCTGAAGATTGTTTAACCGAAACTAGTCATAAAAATAAATAAAAAAGCAACTATTAGGTTAGTTAGTGTTACAAGCGTTTACGGTATTTAAGGGTTTGTATTTAGTCAGGACACAAAACCAAATCAAAATTCAAGTACCCACATGTAGAACACCAAACTTTTGTCGCAACCTGATCAGTGGATAAGACAATTAGCTAAGTTCAATTGTTCTTGGCTGAATTCCCAGAACGAGCAGCTATTGAGACAATTTGATTTGCATGTCCACTTCCTCTAGTATGTTTTCTACTCTCATCTTACTGTTGACAAATTTCTGGAATGTAGGAGCCATTCGAATATTAGTATTCTTTTTTGTCCCACTCAGGTCATTAAGTCAATTTTTTGATTATCTTTTACACACAGATATCCTGTGGCTACTAGATCTGAGAATTAATCAGTGTGTGACTGAGTTTGGAGTATTTTAAACTTATGGTAACATGACTTACCGATCAGACTGCAATGGCTTTTTGTTGGGATTCTACGTGCATCTAGTTGAATTCTGATTTTATTTCCCATTATGACTAGGTAAACAGTTTCAGACACATTAACCAACCGCACACAACACCAACTATTCTTGAAATAGTTGAAGTTACCTTTTTGGGCTGCTGTAACGACCGAATCATGGAAGCTTGCCAGAAGAAAAGAAAAAGTCAACCAAGTATGAATGCTAGCTGTAAACTTCCAATGAGGTGCACAGTGCAAGCCACTTTCGTCAGTCATTAAGAGGTAGTACGCATTGAGAAGACGGTGATTTCATGTGCACTGACTGCAAACTGGAGCTAAAAAGTAATGCAGCCATTTACCTTCCATAAGTAAAAAGCCTCATTGCCATATTTAGAGGCCCTCAAACGCCAAGCAAGGCAGAGTCTGTAAATTACAGTGAAATTTGTTGCAGTTATACACATATTCGAAAGTATTTCTTCGTGAATGAGTTGTAATTTTTGTCATCCAATCAGTGAAACTCCGCTATTTAAATTTATTTCACGATAATTCATGTCCCTTGGTAATTTACTTTTGCATGGAATGGAAAAATATAATAATCATTTCGGTAATTAGGTAGACCCCCATGAACCATGGACCTTGCTGTTGGTGAGGAGACTTGCATGCCTCAGTGATACAGATGGCCGTACCATAGGTGCAAACACAACGGAGCGGTATCTTTGAGAGGCCAGACAAATGTGTGGTTCCTGAAGAGGGGCAGCAGCCTTTTCAGTACTTGCAGGGGCAACAGTCTGGATGATTGACTGATCTGGTCTTGTAACATTAACCAAAACAACCTTGCTGTGCTGGTACTGCAAATGGCTGAAAGCAAGGGGAAACTACAGCCTCAATTTTTTCCGAGAGCATGCAGCTTTACTGTATGATTAAATGATGATGGCATCCTCTTGGGTAAAATAGTCCCACATTCGGATCTCTGGGTGGGAAATACTCAAGAGGACATCATTATCAGGAAAAAGAATACTGGCATTCTACGGATCAGTGCATGGAATGTCAGATCCCTTAATTGGGCAGGTAGGTTAGAAAATTTAAAAAGGGAAATGGATTGGTTAAAATTAGATATAGTAGGAATTAGTGAAGTTCGGTGGCAGGAGGAACAAGACTTTTGGTCAGGTGAATACAGGGTTATAAATACAAAATCAAATAGGGGTAATGCAGAAGTAGGTTTAATAATGAATTAAAAAATAGGAGTGCGGGTAAGATACTACAAACAGTATAGTGAACGCATTATTGTGGCCAAGATAGACACAAAGCCCATGCCTACTACAGTAGTACAAGTTTATATGCCAACTAGCTCTGCAGGTGATGAAGAAATTGATGAAATATATGATGAGATAAAAGAAATTATTCAGGTACTAAAGGGAGACGAAACTTTAATAGTCATGGGTGACTGGAATTTGGTAGTAGGAAAAGGGAGAGAAGGAAACATAGTAGGTGAACATGGATTGGATAGAAGAAATGAAAGAGGAAGCCATCTGGTGGAATACTAAAAGGTATCAGATAGTTTATATAATTGTAAGACAGAGATTTAGGAACCAGGTTTTAAATTGTAAGACATTTCCAGAGGCAGATGTGGATTCTGACCACAATCTATTGGTTATGAGCTGTAGATTAAAACTGAAGAAACTACAAATAGGTGCTAATTTAAGGAGACGGGACCTGGATAAACTGACTAAACCAGAGGTTGTACAGAGTTTCAGGGAGAGCATAAGGGAACAATTGACAGGAATGGGGGAAAGAAAAACAATGGAGGAAGAATGGGTAGCTCTGAGGGATGAAGTAGTGAAGGCAGCAGAGGATAAAGTAAGTAAAAAGACGAGGGCTAGTAGAACTCTTTGGGTAACTGAAGAAATATTGAATTTAATTGATGGAAGGGGAAAATTTAAAAGTGCAGTAAATGAAGCAGGCAAAAAGAAATACAAACGTCTCAAAAATGAGATCGACAGGATGTGCAAAATGGATAAGCAGGGATGGCTAGAGGACAAATGTATGGATGTAGAAGCTTATCTCTCTAGGGGTAAGATAGATACTGCCTACAGGAAAATTAAAGACCTTTGGAGAATAGAGAACCGCTTGTATGAATACAAGAGCTCAGATGGAAACCCAGTTCTAAGCAAAGAAGGGAAGGCAGGAAGGTGGGAGATGTATATAGAGGGTTTATACAAGGGCGATGTACTTGAGGACAATATTATGGAAATGGATTAGGATGTAGATGAAAACGAAATGGGAGATACGATACTACGTGAAGAGTTTGACAGAGCACTGAAAGACTTGAGTCAAAACAAGGCCCCGGGAGTAGACAACATTCCATTAGAACTACTGACAGCCCTGGGAGAGCCAGTCCTGTCAAAACTCTACCATCTGGTGAGCAAGAAGTATGAGACAGGCGAAATACTCTCAGACTTCAAGAAGAATATAATAATTCCAATTCCAAAGAAAGCAGGTGTTGACAGATGTGAAAATTACCAAACTATCAGTTTAATAAGTTACAGCTGCAGAATACTAACACGAGTTCTTTACAGACGGATGGAAAAACTGGTAGAAGTAGACCTCGGGGAAGATCAGTTTGGGTTCTGTAAAAATGTGAGGCAATACTAACCTTACGACTTATCTTAGAAGAAAGATTAAGAAAAAGCAAACCTACGTTTGTAGCATTTGTAGACTTAGAGAAAGCTTTTGACAATGTTAACTGGAATACTCTCTTTCAAATTCTGAAAGTGGCAGGGGTAAAATACAGGCAGCGAAAGGCTATTTACAATTTGTACAGAAACCAGATGGCAGTTATAAGAGTCGAGGGGCATGAAAGGGAAGCAGTGCTTGGGAAGGGAGTAAGACAGGGTTGTAGCCTGTCCCTGATGTTATTCAATCTGTATATTGAGTCGGCAGTAAAGGAAACAAAAAAAATTCGGAGTAGGTATTAAAATTCATGGAGATGAAATAACAACTTTGAGGTTCGCCAATGACATTGTAATTCTGTCAGTGACAGCAAAGGACTTGGAAGAGCAGTTGAACACAATGGACAGTGTCTTGAAAGGAGGGTATATGATTAAAATCAACAAAAGCAAAACGAGGATAATGGAATGTAGTCAAATTAAATTGGGTGATGCTGAGGGAATTAGATTAGGAAATGAGACACTTAAAGTAGTAAAGGAGTTTTGCTATTTAGGGAGTAAAATAACAGATGATGGTCGAAGTAGAGAGGATATAAAACGTAGACTGGCAATAGCCAGGAAAGCGTTTCTGAAGAAGAGAAATTTGTTAACATCGAATATAGATTTACGTGCCAGGAAGTCGTTTCTGAAAGTATTTGTATGGAGTGCAGCTATGTATGGAAGTGAAACATGGACAATAAATAGTTTGGACAAGAAGAGAATAGAAGCTTTCGAAATGTGGTGCTACGGAAGATTGCTGAAGATTAGATGGGTAGATCACATAACTAACAAGGAGGTAGTGAATAGAATTGGGGAGAACATGAGTTTGTGGCACAACTTGACAAAAAGAATGGACCAGTTGGTAGGACATGTTTTGAGGCATCAAGGGATCGCAAATTTAGCATTGGAGGGCAGTGTGGAGGGTAAAAATCGTAGAGGGAGACCAAGAGATGAATACACTAAGCAGATTCAGAAGGATGTAGGTTGCAGTGGGTACTGGGAGATGAAGAAACTTGCACAGGGTAGAGTAGCATGGAGAGCTGCATCAAAGCAGTCTCAGGACTGAAGACCACAACAACAACAACAAATAGGTAGAATAATAACTAAAAACATAGCTTGTCCTTAAGACACATGTAAGTGTCTGCTTTCGACCACTTGGAGTGCTAACATCGCTCCAGCTGTCAAACAGAAACAACTTTACCATCAGAGAGTGTCGCAACTGTATTTATAAACTGTAGTGCCAAATACCTTCTCATTTTACCTTCATGGTAGTAATGGAAGTTTTGGAGTTTTTGATGTCCCTTGTTTTAGTTCAAGTTAATATTCTGGTTCATATTTGACAATATGAACATGAATTTCCATACTTTTCACAACAATTTCACCTTATTTTAGATGTGTACTATTATCATTATCAGTAGACCAGCGAAGAGTAGAATCTTCTTGATTTTTAACTGCATGCCAAGTAAAAATTACAGTTGAATTACCCTCCCACATTATTGCTTTATAATCTTTAAAAAATCCATGAACTAATTCTAGTGGATAAAGAACTTCATTTTGTTTGTTTTTATTTTTAGCATTGTTAAGAATATGTCCTTCCATATTTAATTCACTTGATAGATATGAAGTGAATCAAATAAGAGTTGATGAAGAAATAAATGGATGTTCTATTCTAGTCAAAATATTGTTTTCTTTTTTAATTGTAATAACATCAAACAATTAAAATACATAATTATCAATTAGTTTAATATTCGATTTACCACTGTGCAGTAAAAAATCTGTTCCATCTGTGTGAATAATACCAAAGGTGACATAAAGTTAAGAGCAATTAGGATGACTCCAAGTATCAACAATATTAATATTATTTTCTGTTTCTTTGTTATAAAGATTTAAATTATTTTTGTTTTCTCAGTAACTAGAAATGAGTAAAGTTTATAACTCTTGAGATTGTTCAGGATTCTAAGGGAAACATTTATTAACTCATTTTAAAATTACTGTTACATGAACACTGTTCAGGTCAATCAGATCATCATTTAATTATTTTTAAATTTTGAATAGTATCAAAATGGGATTATTTATAAGATGATTTAGTTCATGAATTAATGGTCATCCAAATTCAACATTTGGTTTGAATGAACTAATCACATTAGTTTCTCTATTACAATGATCATTATGTTTAACAAAGATTCCATCATCTAGTTTAAAATTTATATTGATTAATTCAAGTTAACTAATTTTAAAATCATTGTTAGCTACAGTTTCTTAATTAGCTTCAATAGTTAGATTATTAAACCCTAAAACTTGTGCAACACAATCTTCTTTTTCTATAAATAATTTAACATCACTTTCAATAGAAACTATATTTAAAAATTTATCTTCTTTAATGCTCATATTAGGTTTTCACGAATGAATAAATTTTTCTAAACATTTCAAACTATATTGACCAACAGGAATTTCTGTAATTTCTTCTTTAGTATATAATTTATTATTTTTTAATTTAATATTTGGAGTAAAAAAATTGAATAAAAACCAACTATTGAAACGTTTTTATAAGTTTATCTTATTGGAACAGTCTATCTTTTTTCAGACCTGTTGATATTGCAATAATCTACTCATTTATATTAATAAAAATATGTAAAAAATAACAGATTAGGAACCAAAAATAAGAATTCCAGAAAAGACATTAAAGAATATACATGGTAATCTTTTACCAAATTCTATTCAATGTGCAATCATACAACCAAGTAGTTGTGGGAAAACAACATTAATGATTGATAATTATAATGTAGCTCCAGGATGGTTAAATTGGAAAAAATTAAACATTTGTAGATTTATTCTATAAGTCTAGGTCAACCAAAATATCAAGAATTAATTAAGAAATGTGAAGAAATTGAAGATAAAATTGAAAATAATGATGAAATTATTTCATTAGATGAATTTGAAGATAATTCAGTTGTACTTTTTGAAAACTTCATTCTTGAAAATCAAGATATAGCTAGAGAATACTTCACTAGAGGTAGATATAAAAGTACTGATTGTTTTTTCTTAGGTTGAACTTATTCAAAAATACCAAAACAATTAGAGAAAATTTAAAACACATTTGAAAAGAATTTGTTGGTGGTGTTTTAAAATTTGCTCATGTTGGAGAAATATGTAGTAAATGTTGGAATGAAGATAAATTTGTTTGTATTACGATAGATATGACAATAAACGCTAATGATGCTAAATATAGAGAAAAGATTAAGCCTTTTTTAAACTCAGAACATAAACATTAAACATAACTGTTTGAACATAACTGTTTGAATATAACCGTTTGAACATAAAAACATTAAACATGAATGTTAAACATGAAATAAACATGATTATCGTTTTCTTATCCTTAATAAATGTTTGAGAACACAGAAATTGTTAAAAAAGCAAGGTAAAATAGAGTAAGGAAACAATGAAAAGAAGCATTTCAAGAATCGAGAAAACAACCAAGAGCAGAAAAGAACAAAAAGGAAAACCAACCAGTTATTGATGCAATTGAACAAGTTAACTAAGGAATCAAAGGATTAGGTGGTAATGCTTTGAAATCAATTGAAAAACAAATGGTTTCTTGTAATCAATATCATTTAGAAGAGTTTAAGCATATACCACCATTTAAACAATATATACTTTAAGTGAATCAGAAATACCAGGTTTACTGAGTAAATATGGAGAAGAAAGAAAATTAGAAAAAATTTTTGTTAAAAAATAAATATAAGTTAAAGGATGTTAGAATTTATCAATCATAGTGAAGATAATGTTATTAGATTAAGACCTGTTGGTGCTTTATATATATTGGTATATTACCATAGAATTCAATGGTGATAAATTAAAAATTGGTGAAAAGGAATATGAAGGAACAGATGGATTAATTAATCTTTTAACTAAAAACGAATAACTAGGGATTATTTAAGTACAGAGTTTGATTATTTTGCTGGCCAGAGTGGCCGAGTGGTTCTAAGCGATACAGTCTGGAACTGCGCGACCGCTATGGTCGCAGGTTCGAATACTGCCCCAGGCATAGATGTATATGATGTCCTTAGGTTACTTAGGTTTAAGTAGTTCTAAGTTCTAGGGGACTGATGACCTCAGAAGTTAAGTCACATACTGCTCAGAGCCATTTGAACCATTTTTTATTATCTTGATTTAGATAATTATCCTGGAATTTTATTCGAATCAAATGCTGCATATAGTCCAAATGAAATTAAATGAAATAAAATTAATAACTATCATTGCTTGATAAAAACAATTGTTGAAGTTCATTTTTCTAGTTTTAAAGAAAGAAATCTTAATGATTCATTTCAATTTTTTGAAGGTTTAGTAAAATGATACTCAGAAAAAACAGTTGAATATATGTGGGTGAATGACTTTCGTCAGTTGATAGATTATCATTAATTTGTGGAGAAGAATTAGCTGGAAATCAATATTACTTTAATGAAAAAGGAGGGACAACTAAAATATTAACAAATAAATTTAATGATTTTGTTATTAATGATCCAAAACGAGTTCCTTATTTAATTAGATTTTTGAAATATTTACCAAACACGTTTTGGGAAAGTGAAAAGTAATGAAAAGGTCGATTTTGTCGTCCAGGCGCTAATTTATATTAAAGATTAACCAGGAGTGATAAGGGAATTAACCCATTAGACGAAACGTTTATTGCTTATAGATATAATAAAGATTTAGAAACATGACATGTTGCTGTTACAGATCTTCGCTTATTTGCAAAAGAAAGAATGTATTCCTCCATTGCTTCTTCAGGAGAAAAACTAGCTTATACTGAAGTTAAAGGAATAATGTATGGAAAACAAAACTTAGGATTTTTGCCCCAGCTGAGGCAGGCTTGAAATGCGACTTGATGCCAATGGATGGGGTTTATAAAATTCTTTTATTAATTTTTAATCTATGTAAATGAATAATTTTACAATTAATTATACTTTGCTATGTATTGGCAAAATTAAAGCAAATAGAATTAAAATTAAAGCCAATAATGATCAACTACATAGTATTGATCAATTTTCAATTAATGCTCAAGAAAGAGAGACAAGAGAACTGATGGAAATTTACACGACATTAGCCATATTATCTGTGAAAAAATTAATTGAACATTTTATGAAAAAAGGAAACAAAACATGAAGGTGGCTTTTTACCATTATTTTGGCAGCTTTACCATATTTAACTACTATTTGTTCAGTAGGAGCAATTGATAATGTAGTTATAAATAAGAAAAAAAGGATCAGAACAAAAAATACATTATCTAGCAATGGAATAGAAAGGATGTGGATGCAATCCTAAGCCTGCTTCAGCTGGCACTGGTTCTAGAAAAAAATCAATAAAATACTCCCAAAATTTTATAATCATTTATCTAATTTTGATGTACAAGACTTACATAAACAACTAAAAATTAAATATTTGGGATTCATTTTTGTGATTCATCAATTACCTAATGAATTAAAAAATTTAGAATGTGGATTATTACATTTACATACTTCTGCTCATGATGATACTCATTGGATTTGTTATTATAAATCAAAAAATTTGAAATTTGTTTTCGATTCATATTAAGGAAATATAGCTAAACAAATAGTTAACTGTCTGGGAAAAAGTAATCATTTCTACATTGCCAGGAGAATTCAAAGTTTTAATTAAACTTAATGTATGAGTTATAAGTTAATGATATTTTAAATTTAATAAATGGACATTTTTGAAATAAGGCACCGCCCAAAGGTCACACCATTAGTAATCATATTTATTATAAGTTAGAAGAAAAAATTGATCCAAAAAGTAGGAACTTTTATTAATCAGTTTGCTAAAGAATTACATAACATTTTTAAAGTACTTAAAGGATATACATATATAAGTTAGAAAAGCAATATCTTACAAAACCTGAATATATAAGTATTTAAAAAAACATGATAATTATGTCACTACTAAGGAATTTACCAAAAAATTAGTTAACTTAATAAAAATGATCTAACTAATTATGCTATAAAAAGTGAATAGAAAAAGGTTTTTCAGATTATTTCTCAAAAATAGATTTAACTCAATATTTAACAATTTAAATAATCTTAAAGTAAAATATAACAACAAATTATTGAATTTATTTTTACAACTGGAGGAGAACAAAATGTGTAGAATTTCAAGAAATATGATGATATTCTTAAAATATGATGTTCTTGGTGGTGAAAACATAAACAGAAATTTAAAAGTTGATGATTTTGATATTTCGATAATTGTTTTTGAAAAACTTTAAAAAGAACTATTGCTATACAATCATTCAAAATGGTGTGCAAATATAAATGTCTAACTATAAGACTAAAAAATTCTGTTATAACTGTTCCTGTTGACTTACAGGTAATTATATTTGGTGAATTAAATTAATTATTTCTTATTCTATATAAATGAAGAATCATAATCACATCTACTGTTTCAAATGTAAAAAGTTCACTGAAACACATAATGCTCAAAGTGTCACCACTAAAATTGGAAGAGAGAGGATTGAAGGTCTTTGTACAATATCTAAATGTAAAGAGAGTAAATTCCTTAAAAAATTTGGTAGATGAAGCAGTGAGGTATTCGCTCTTCCCTTCAAATATCGGTGAAGAAATTGTTAATCAATTACATAAGCCAGTGAGAAAAAATTTTTTAAATGGTTTTAGGATCATTTATGGCAAGCTGGTTTAGCTGAAATGGATTCTGGAAAGTTAAAAGGAATTTCAAATATATATACAGTAGAGCCCCTCTAATCCATCACCATTTGGACCGGGACCATGGTTGGAACGAAAAAAAGGTCGGATTATCCGAAAAATCTAATATTTATTGCAAAATATAGAAAGGCATTTAGTACAAAAATTAAACGATTAAAGAACTAAAAAAGATGTCTACAGCAATATAAAAAGATGTTTTTTAAACAGTGTTAAACAATGTATTAACTAAAAAACGTCTACACACACTATAGTATGCATTGGTTTTAAAAGGAAAAACGACAAACAAATTACAGTACTGCACTGTCTTAATAACATATAAACGATATATACTGTAATCTACAAATTGTTGACAGCACTGTATATAAAAAAGAAATTTTTTATAGAGAAATAAACTACTGTATGTATAAACTAAGAAATGACAATACTGTATGCATTCTTTTTACAGTGAAAACGAAAACAAATTACTTGGAAAAAAAGTCAGTGATACATTTTTGTTTAGGATATGTTATTCTAGATTTAGCTCCAGTGTCCCTCCTTTATTTATCAACGTCCATTGGAGTTGAAGATGGATTCTGCTCGATGTATTGAAGGACGATGTCAAAAGCGTTTTTTGCAACATTGTGTGAAATTAGGGTGGGGGATTCCATCCGAGTCCATATTCACAGTTTCCTGGCTAACACCGCCAACAATCTGGCCGTCACTGAGCCCTTCAAAAGTGTGACACTCTTTGTCACATTCGTTGTTCCACTCTTCAACTACATTGGCAGGGACGTTCGGCTCCAGAGTTTACAGATCTTTAACGATTTCCAGTGCGTCGTTGTTTTGCTCATCTTTGTTTTGCTCATTTTCAGTCATAACTTGAGGCCAAAGCTTACTCCACGATTTCCACAGTGTGTCAGGTTTTAGTTCATCCCATGCTGCAGCGATTGTGTAGATAGCATCTTTGATGCTCAGGGATTTCATTGCCTCAAATAAGTTATGACCTCCTTCAGATTTTTCCATAATTGAGCTTATATACTTTCTGCGATATCGCCTTTTTAACCATTCCATAACGCCCTGATCCATTCGTTGGATGAGTGAGGTCACATTAAGAGGCAGAAAGAGAGCTTTTATGTCCCCTTTAACCAAATCTTCCTCAGATAGATGTCATGGCGCGTTATCCAACGACAGTAGAGCACGAACAGGCAAATTTTTTAGCTTCAAGTCTTTTTCGACCGATGGCACAAACTCATCGGAAAACCAGGTTTTAAAAAGGTTGCAGTCCATCCCAGCAGATTTTTTATTGCGGTAATAAACCGGCCAGGAAGATGAGTTTATATTTTTGATTGGCCTTGGCTTCTTAGATTTGCCAATGACGAACAAGGGGAGCGTGCGGGTACCATCTACATTGCTACAAGAAATGAGTTATTCTATCTTTTATAAATTTCGTTCCTACCACGGATTCATTTGTAGCTGCGGTCTTTTTTGTTGGCAACATTTTAAAATTTCAGCCCTGTCTCGTCAATGTTATACACTTGTCAGGGTAACAGTTCATTTTCTTCAACAATTTCTTGAAACTTAACAGAAAACTCCTTCGCAGCTGCAGCGTCGGCAGATAGCTTTTCACTGGAAATAGAAACAAATGGACAAATGGGACACCATGACGAGTTTTCCAGCGATCAATACAGCCTTCACTGTCTGCAAATTTACTTTAGGCTTCCAGTTATTTGTGCAAAACTATCGCTTTTTCTTTGAGAATTGGCCTAGATATGAGAGTTCCTTTCCTTCTCCCTTGACAAAACCACATCCACAATGCGTTATCAAGCAGTTCAAGTTTAGGCTTTTTTAATGTTTTGCGATTCTTCAGAGTGTTTTTACCATCAATCGTAACTGTATAGGATTCAATGTCTTTCTGATTCGTCCTCCAATCCTTAATTGACATAACACCTACATTCAGTTCCTTTGCAATTTTTTTTGGAGCGATTCTCCTTCGTCCAGTCTTTGTAGCACTGCTAATTTTCCATTTAGTGAAACTGTTCTCGTGTTTATGTTTGAATCCATACATTTTGAAAAACACACAACTGTACACACAATGAATCTACAGTAATAACTACTGTTGTGAACACAGAATAAAGCAAACAACGACGCTTTTTAATCCCAACAAAGGATAAAACTGCACAATAACATTCAGTATAACAATATGCATAGCGATAGACACCGCAAAAATGGCGAGCGTGAGCATGGTCGGACTAACCGGAGTGACAGACCATCCAAGGTCAGATTAGAGTGGTTCTACTGTACATATATTATCTGTTACAGAGGTATTTTCAAAATTTTCTTGGACTATTATTGTTTTCTTCAAAAAATATTTTAAAAAGCATGACCAAAAAACTTGCAAACAGATAATGGTAAAGAATTTTATACTAAAAAATTCAAAAATTAATGAAAAGATTTAACATCAAACATTATTCAACTTTTATTGAATTAAAAGCATCGGTTGTTGAACAATTTAATAGAACATAAAAAAGAGGTAGATATAAATTGCTCTTCAAGAAAATTGTAAATGTGGTGACTTATTTTGTAAAGTAATTGATGAATAGAACTACACAAAACATTCAACAAAAAAATTACACAAAAGATTACAGAAGTAAAATGAAAAAATCTTTATTGGAATCTGTTTGTGTAACAAATTTGTTTGATACTAATGCAAAATATGAAATTGGTGATAAAGTAAGAATAAGTAAATTAAAAGGAATTTTTGATAGTGAATATATTGCAAACTGGTCAACAGAAATTTTGAATATGTTATTCATTATAATTCAATCACAGAAAAATTGAAAGATTTAAATTGGAAAACAAATAGGAAACTTTTATGAGCAAGGACTACTAACAATGAATTGTTCTGATTGTTATCCTCTTGGAAAAGTTTTAAGTAAGTAAGTTAATGAAGGATATATTAAATGCTTAGGTTTTGCTACTTCACACAATAATTTCGTAAATGAAAATGATGTAATTTTTTAAAATGTTAATCAAAAGTTTATTTATAAATGGAGTTAGTTAGTGAAAAGTTGAACAGGTTCAGTATTGAATATAATTTGAACTATGCTTTTTCTTTATTATACAAGATAGAGTACATTTTTATATTCGAATAAGGGTGAAAAAAGACCTAATGCTGTAATTTTTGTAAATTTTAAATTTGAATTAATGTAATTAGATAGTTTTGATGAATTTTGTGTATTAAAATATCTAAAAATCTTTGTAAATGTTATTTAAAATGTAATTATGAAAAAGTACTTGCAAATTTAGTCACATTCTATGAAACGTTTGTTAGATTAGTTATATCATCATACAATTGGTCTTGTGAATAATTATTCAAAGGATTGAAATAATTTCGCTAACAACTAAGTCTTAAGGTTTGTTTCCTTTGTTGATATAAATATACTGAATTTGGTATGTAATTAATTCTTAAAAATTCTTCACAATTTAGAAGTCTACTTCTGACAATATCTATCTGATTTTGTATATTTTTAAATTGCGTTCAAATAACTTAATATTGTAATTAAAATCACATAAACTTAAAATTACAAATTAGGTCTTAAATTTTGATCATTTGTTTGAGGTACAACATGTGGTAATAAACTATTTATTTGTCCATTTCCTTCACGTGAAATTTCTACAGTTCTAGCATATATTTGACTTGCTTTTTGTATAATTATCCTTAATTTTATTCACTTCTTTTGTATGATTTATTTGATTTTCAAAGAGTTGTTTTACATTAATCTTCATTGTAAATTCTCCACTGTTCTTATTGAAGGTAAACGTCATGAGTAAACCATTTTTTAAATTGTATTGCTTCTCCTTTTTTTAATTTTAATATTCAAGAATACTATACATATTCAGCAACAAATATGATTGTCCTTTTATTTGTTTTTAAAGGCCTCAAATCAGGCTATTAAAATTTTCTGAACTTAATTTATCCTCTTCATCCACATGCTTTTGAATATCATCCCTAGATTTTTCGTATTCTAAAAGTTTAGCCACATCTTTTGCTTTAAACTGAGGATTAAAATTTTCATCAATAATTATTAAAATTTTTATCATTTATATAATTTTATAGAGCTACAAGGGATGCCATTTATATACAATAAAATTGAGTAGATTTTTATTTTTTAATTCGAATAAATTTCTTTCTTTATAAATGGAATGTGAAAATAAAATGATTTGTCCACTGTGCAATCAAAAAAAGGAAGACATAAAGAAATAAAAATGTGGCTGCAATATATGTTGTATTGATTATATAAAAAAGAAACAAAGAGACTAAAGGGAAAACAATTATGAAAATATTAAAGGGCTTGTTAATAACAGAAAAAAATTACTTGAAAAAATATATAAAAGAAATTACCAATTCTTCTAAATATATTCACAACTGTAACCATAATCAATCAAAGAAAGAGAAAATTGCTCTTAAACACAAAGAGAGAGCTTATCAAAAAGTTGAGTGATTCTGCACAAAATTTGTTCATGAAGTATATTTGGAAAAACATCAAACATTATCATATCATGGAAAATATTAAAAACTGCTTAAATTTTAGTTAATCTTCTATACAGCTATATAATTCCCATAAGAAATAATTGTCATCATCTATTATTTTGTTTGTGCTTAACTTAAAATGATTATAAGGTAATGTATTAGTTCTATCTTGTAATATAACACATTTATGATCAGCACTTAAGACAGTTCAACTGTATACACTCAACTCCATAGAATTTATATTTAGTTGATCTAATTAAATCAATATTTCTTTATTTTTTACTTTGTTATCTATCGATTTTTATAATCAGCATAATTAATTTCAATTTTTACCACAGATTTTTACCCCTTTAGATTTTTTCCTCTACTTTATCACCAAGCTTGTTAGTATACATTTTCTATCTAAAACTAATGCGCTCTAACATTATTTTTCCACAATTTCCATATTTCATTTTTCCTAAAACTTTTTTACTTACTGTTTTTTCCATAAATATTATCTTTTGAATAAGCAGTTCTGTCAAATTTTTTTATCATTGACTTCATATCTTCATTTTCAGTTCTTATATCATAAATAAAAGTACCAGTCTCCATATAACGTAAATCAATATTTTCTCGATGTTTTGGTTTCATAAGATTGTAATGAAAATATTTTTTTTTAATTTCGAAATATCTGGAATACTCATTCCAGTGTAAATTGGTTTATCGAATATAAAATTTATTTTTTCCATATAAACTGCTACTAACTACATTTTCTGAAAATACAGTGAAATGATCTTAATTTGGTTTGAAACATAATTTGTATATTGTTGCAAGGTTTCACATTTTTGGAAGTTTTAATAATAATTGGAAGTTTAAATATTTCAATATTTTGACCATTTCTAATATTTTCCACTAATTTTCCAAATATCAAATAATTCATTAACTTGTAAAAATCATTTTCAAATTCATTAGCTGCATTTTTCTCATTTCTGTAATAAAATCAATGTATTCCTTCAACCTTTATGATTATTCAGATGATAAGATCCTATTGATTTTCTTTAATTTTAATACAAGATTTAAACATTGTTTAAGATTTCTATAATATAAAACTTATTTTTCTGTATTGTTTAACTATGCTTCTGGTACTAATGGTAAATCTTTATGTAAATTATGTAATACTTTACAATATTTTATACCAACTTCTAAAATATAACCATGTTTATTATCATCTGATACTTTAAATATTTTTTCAGAGTTAAAATATTTTGGTCCTAACTAACTTAACGCTTTAAATGTTAAAAACTGAGCATCGTCCAAGCATGTAAATTATTTTTGTCTAAATATGCAGTGTAATTTGATTGTTTATTCAATATTTATTATTTGATTTAACATATTCTTTTAATGCTGGAGAAATTCCACCTCAAATTCTTTTTTCGAGAAATAAAATCTTGTCATAACAATTTAATAAATCTAATTAAATTTTTGTCATTTTTAACACAGAATCCCTTGATAATCCCGGAGCTGTAAAAGACCCACATGCATCGAGTTAATATGATTTAATCATGTATATAAAAAATTTCAAAAATATCTGCTTGTATTAAAACAACAGATTTATTATATAAATTTGTGTACCCATCTTAAATTTTTTATTAATTTTTTCCCAAAGTGTTCCTGCACAATTATAATATTTACCACACATGTCGTCTTTATTAAGTTTTGGTTAAAGACATTCCTTTTTAGGTAATTTAGTTTCTTGTAATTTTTTTCAGAATCCAATAATTTGTAAGGATAATTTCCTTTTTAATTATTAAATCTAATTGTTAACTTTCAAAATATTGTGCAGTTTTCTAAATTGAACTTTTGTAATATTAGAAGATAATTTATCAATTCTTGAGGCCATAAATTTAAATGTTTTCAAAAATCTTTATGTTAATCCATCTTAACCTATTTACTAAAAGAAATATATACTTTTTCATTATTTAGAATAGCATCAGTATCTTTATTATCTATTGCTAATTCTTTAATAAAAAAAATGAAAATAATAAATGGTTAAATTATGAATGGAATAAATTTAGGGTTTTCTTAATTAAAATTACAATGTTCATAAGCTATTCCTCAATTTTTTCCTGTTAAATGACAATGATCTCTTACTTTCTTTTCCAAAATAAAACCAGTTTTTTAATATATAAAACTTATTTTATCTTCTTTAATCATTGTCATTGGAGTATGTTGTCAATATATTTTCCCAATTTCTTTAGGTTCTCGTTTTAGCATTTCAACGAATTTTTTGGCTAATCATTACCGATATACATAACAGGTTTTTTATAATGACCATTAGAATATTTAATGTAGTAACTGAATGAAATCGGCTGATATTTATTAAAATAAGCTTTTTCAAGATTTGGCTGATAAGTGTCAATATGTTTCAAAAGACATTGGAATTCTGCATAAATTAAAATGGTACCCTTAATGAATTATCATAATTTTCAGATTCGATTTTTTCACCTTTAAATGCATATCTATTTTTACTTACTTGTGTTCTTTCAATCGCTTTCAGTATTACCTAATTCTTCTTGTCAATCAAAACATCTTAAACATGGATCACAATGTCAGTTTGATGACAATTTTTACTTGACTATGATCTAATTAATAGATTTTTGTAATAATGAGAATTATTTTCATTTCGAGCCAAGAATAACATGTTTTTCTTGTTTGTTTTTATGGTAAAGAGGTTAAAGTAATTGTTTTTCGTCATCATTGTTTCCATATGCATAAACGTTGACTGAAATATTTGGTTGCTTCTCAAGTTTTGGAACATCTGTAAACTGAACAGGAAAATTAATTGTCTCTTTTTCAAAATTTCATCTGAACTAATCTAATATTTTTATAATTATTAACTCTTTCTACATGATCATTTGTGGATATAATGCTGATTTTGTTGTATAAAGAAAACATTTTTGATCGCATATTTTTACATTAATTATAGCTTTTTTAGCTGTAGTTCCTTTTGGTAGATCAGTATAAAAAGAACCAGGAGTTGGTTTCTGTCTATTAACATTTTCACGAGCGCGTTTTTTGTCAGCTCAGTAAAGTTAATTTTATTGTTATTCTATTAGAAATTTGTAATTTTTGTAATTTAGGACGAAAAACTATGGTGGTACATTTATCAGCACTACGGCACATTTGTGAGGTATTAAAACTGGCTGTGAAAGGTATTGCCACTTCCCTTTTGTGTGCTGTTACGTATTGCCATTACACATAATAAAAAGTGAACAGCAGTTTCTGTTTTTATTTTGTGTTTTCTCTTACTTTATTTGCAAAATATTTGTTACTGATATTAAAGTTTACCTTCACAAAGTCAAAACAATCCTTGAAACTTCATTTCCCAATAAATGTATGAGCTGATACAGATCAGAATAATGTATTTTACATAAGTGAAGCAATGTGTTCTGACAACAGTAGTGACCCCACGAGAAACTGAAATTAATTGTTGTAGCAGTCTTCATAAACTTGGTGTAGTGTACTATCAAAATATTTCAAGCACAGACAGAGGTGGTAAAACATATTCCCAAAAGCTTTGGGATACCCTGAAGCTGCTAGTAAGTCTGCCTCCCAAGGATCAGAAATGACAGGTTAATCTTGTGGTAAGTATATACTTCCCAAGCCCCTTCCAGAAAGTACATTGGTGGTAACCATACTTCCCAGTAACCATTAAAATGCTGTCGTTTGGTGGGCTATATACTTCCCATAGTTCTGAAGGGTATATTTCACAGCAAACAGAAACTATATATAGCTGATGCAGCGGATTATCACTGGATGCCAGGAGCATACAGAAGTGGTAACACATATTCCCTTAAACACTGTGAAGAAATAACTTTAATAGGAAGTATATGCCCAACAGCCTACAAAAGGGTTAACATCACATCTATCTTGATACAGAGGGCGTCTTTTTGGACCTCTGGTAGTCGATAAGGTCAGCTATTTATCACTATGCCTCGTGCATCTTATTTCAATTTCATTTCGTGCTTCACAATCTTAGTAGGCGTTAACCTATCTTCAGGTAGGTGAAACACGTCATGATACATAATACACAATTCAATAATCGAAGTCCTTTCTTCTTTGTTTAAGTGATCCACTCGAACCACTTCCTTTAATCTACTAATTCGCGACTTTATCTCTCGGTCCACTGAAACTATACCACATACAAGAGGCAGGAAAAAAACGGAATAACACTGTCGTAGGCGAATTTGTGTAGTACGCATTTCTGCCACTAGTCGCGTGTAGTGCAATTCATTGGTATTATAGTTCAGTGCCACCTGTGTTCATCTGCAGTGATTGTTTCTGCTAGCGCTGTTTTGATCTTAATTCATTTCTTTAAGATGACAAGTCTAAGATAACAACATGCAGTTGCGAAATTATGTATTATACTCGGTAAAAATGCTGCTGAAACTGTTTCAATCTTGATAACAGCTTATCAAGATGATTCTATGGGAAAAAATCAAGTGTACAAGTGGTTTGCTCGATTTAAAAATGGCGACATGTCGTTTGATGAGAAACGTCGTTATGGACATCAATCAACTGCCTGACTCGACAAAAATATTGAAAAAATTCGAGAGCTTGTGCTCACAGATTGTAGACAGCCATTTGTCGACTGTCAGAAATTAGTGGGTTATCTCAGATCTCGGTTTAGCGAATTTTAACGGAAGATTTGGGAATGAAAAGAGCTGCTGCCATGTTTGATCCTCCGGTTCTGACTGACAATCAAAACGAACATCGAGTTGAAACACATCATTCTTTGAAACAAAAGCTTGAAACTGATACAGATTTTCTGTCAAAGGTCGTTACTGGTGCTATGGTTACGGCCCAGAAACAGAGTAACAGTCAAGTCAGTGGAAGATATCATTGTCACTCCATCCAAAAAATGTCATCTAGTCAAAACAAACATGAAAACAATGCTGATTTGCTTTTTTGAAGCCAAGGGCGCAATTGATTCAGAGTTTGTTCCCCAAGGTCAGACTGTTGATCAAACCTTTTATTTGGAAGTTTTAAGAAGATTGCGCAATAGTGCTCGTCAAAAAAGACGCTTTAGCCACAGTGTAAACGAATTAGGTCCTGTGACTCTTGCAGACAAAGACCGCAGCGCCAAAACCCGATTTGTGTCAGACAGGAGACTGATTCTTCCACCACGGCAAAGCACCTACACACATAGCCATCTCAGTTAGACAGTTTTTGACTAAAAATAGCATGGTTCCGCTGCCCCATACACCTTACTTACCTGATCTGACTGTGTGCGACTTTTTCTTATTCTCACACATGAAAAGCAAACCGATTTGACAACACTGAAGAAGCCAAGAAAAAACGAGGGAGGAGCTGTCAGCCATTTCTAAAGATGACTGCAAAAAATGTTTTAAACAATGGAAGCACTTGTGAGACAATGTATTTGTTGTAATGGAGAATATTTTAAATGGGATAAGGTAGTTTTGTAAACAATTTGAAAATACATACCTTTTAAAAAATAATTCCGATTTTTGGGTACCCCTCGAGTGTAGCGTTTCTCGTCCTTCTTCCATGTTGGGCACAACTTCTTCTTCATTTTTGGATATTTGAATGCAACTTCTTCTTCTGTGGCATTCAAAATACTATTGACGTATGTGTCTCCCACCACAGTCACCAAGGTTTCAGGCAAATACACACCTGTCTGCAACTGCTTCTTCTCTACTATTCCTTTGGTCAGACCTGTGTTCCACACTTTAATCCTTAAAATCTTTTCTTCTCACAGGCCTGTTTGTATAACCTCCCGCAGATTATCTGTCTTTTCCATCTGTTACTCATCGTTGTTTCTCTTACATGTGGCGTCTTATCGCTTTCTATCTCTTCTGGTTCCTTGCCTTGTCGATCTCTCTTCTCTCTCAGCTCTAAGTTCGATCATATCTTAATTCCTACTGCTATCTCTGGCGTCGCACATGCCATCACGACGCGTTTCTCTCAGCTCCTTAATGTCCATACGGGCTGCCCTTGAGCCATAACGTCTTCATTGCATAATTATTCTTAAACTTTCGCAAAAGTCTCTGCCTAAAATTCCTTCGTATGGAACATATAACTTATCTTTGACTACATGAAACTTGTCGTCCACACACACACACACACGCACACACACACACACATACACACACACACACACCTTCATCTATGCTCACTGTTAACACTACAGTCTGCACACTACTGTTACTTCTTTAGTGATTTCTTTAAGTTTCATTCTTTCATCAGTGTTACTCTTCAGTGCTGATTCCTTTATTATGCTCACTTGACCAGCACTGTCTACAATTAATAACTTCTTGTTCCTGCACTTCCCTGTGCTCATCTTGTATTTGGGTAAAACTTAGCAGCATGGTTGACTGCTTTCTCATACTGTTCTTTCACTTCCCACTTTCTGCATTTACATATTCACTTGCCTAGCACGACTATTACACAGTCAGGCTACATGTACTGGGTTCTTTGCAAACGTAACATCATGGGTCTCACCTGATCACTCAGTCCTAGGTGCCCTTGAGGATCACATCGATGACACACCGTTGCTCACATGCTTCCAATTTGCCTGTGATAACCTCTACATAGTGTTTCCTCTATCCTTCTCAGCGGTGCTGGAGGATAGAATGGCCATTTCTTTACTCCACTACAACTCGACTGTACAGCATCTATTTTTCCTGACTTGTTTCTCCATAGTGCAATTCCTCGCTTGATTACATCCTCTCCTGTACTTAAAACAATAACCCCTGGGGTGACTGGATTCATCGAACTTTTCCTTACAAGAGGTGCTTGATGTTTCTTCTGTTAATGCTCTGGCTACTGCCAGTGCTAAGATTCTATTCTCTCTCATGACTGTTTTAAACCTCTCAGTTTAGATTCGCTGTATGAAGACTGCTTGCGCCAGCTTACCAATTAGAGCATGGCCACCTGGAGCTTCTGATTCGCTCGTCACTCCTTTGGCAGCTTCTCGAAAGTGGTGTTGCAATGTGTCCTGCTCATTCAACCATACTTTCGGTCCTTTTCCGTCTACTAGAGAATAACAAACATGCATGGCAATCCAAAGTCAGTTTCGACTCAAAGATCTCCAATTGATTCCATTCACATCTGCCAACATTGTTGTCATATCACACACAAGTAGTTTACCCCAAGCTGTACCCACAATCATAATTTTAACATATTTTAGTAGCACACTATGTTGCCACTAGTTTGAATACTAGGTCACAGTTGCCACAAATTCCCTAAGTTCATCTTCATTTCCATAAAAAGCTCTTGGGATTAACTTAAATGCATCAGACAAGATTATATGCTCAATGGGGACCTCAGTGCCTTCCAGATTCACATATTTCCATACTGTGTTGTGATCCACTCCCGTGTTCCTCAATCAAGCAGCGGTGTTGTGTTGACGTATGATGCAGGTGTGAGGTTGGAATTTGGTGCAGTCAGCACACATGTGCTGCTGATTCGAGTATTGGTGTCTCTGGCCTCGGTTGTAGTAACTGCTGCGATGGCTTCCTGGCTTGTTTACTGCTGTGGGCTCCTTGCTGCAGTTTCGTAAATTTTCAGACAGGACGGTGACTTTTTCTTCTTGTCTCACTCTTGCTGTACGCTAAACAGGACTCCTCTGATTGTGCACTATACCTGACCTACCTCAAAAGCTCTAGCCCGCTAGTTTTAGGTGGCTTGCCAGTTCTCCTAAGAGAAATTCCTATCTCCCATACTCTAAGGCACCTTACTTCTTAGTGAAGGTACTCAGTCTGGAATCAAAGCCTGGACCCCTTATATTTGACATCAGTTTCATGTTGTAACAAGACATGGGTCGCAACATACTTACTTTAGAAATTCATTCTCCGATCAGATTTGCGAGATTATGAGGTCATCCATTTCTTGGTACTAGAGTGGTTGTGTACAGGAGTGAAATGGCAACAGGGTCAGGCTGAGATTTTTCAAGTCTGATCTATTTTTTTATTGCTTCTTCACAAGTGAAGGTTATAGGGTACATGAAGAAGTAGCATAAAGTAGACAAGTGAGCCAACCCAGAGTTTTATTTCCCCTATCATCAACATATCTACCTCCTTAGCCTAACATCTGAGTGATTCTCTACTGTATCGAACCACAGGTACCTGGAGAATCTAAAATCTCAGCTTGACACTGTTGCCATTCCACTTCTGTATACAGTTGCTTAGATACCAAAAAACAGATGACCTCAAAATCCCACGTCAGCTCTGATATGAGAGTGAACTTCTAAAGCAAATATGTCAGGGTTATGACACAGGTTTCAATTAAACCTGAATGGTAACTAGTCTCGTTCTGTGCATTTCAGTTGTTCTGTATTTATTCATTCATTTTTTCATTGTGTGTGTGTGTGTGTGTTGTTGTGTGTGTGTGTGTGTGTGTGTGTGTGTGTGTGTGTTTGTGTTTGTGTGTGTGCGTGAGTGTATAAGCACTACATGATTCAAAACAGACAATTAATTGGATCAAAAGGTGTCTAGAAACTACATTCAAGTTGGTCAGCGTCAAAGGAAACATAATATACAACTTTTCTGAATGTGGCAGCTTTTGAAAGTTGTGCATGTAAATAAAATTGTTCCAAAATTTATCTACGGGGATTTGTGTAATCGTAAGCACACCATCCAAGAAACTGAAGTTTTCTCATTTTCGCCTGGACCTTTCGGCCCAACAATTTCTGGAAGAGGTTTCTACCTCTCAAGTCAATACATTTGCTCTTATACTTTGTCCCTAAAATGTTTATCAATATCATTTAAACATGCTCTAGTCCTTGGAGTTGCTGTGCTTTTGGAGTACATGTGATGCTTAATGATCAAGAATCAGTTTGGGTTCTTCTCGCCATACCAAGTATCCCTTAACATGTTTTCCATAATTAATTTGCCACTCATTTCTTCATTATTCAGACTGCTGTCTGACACAGTGAAAACAAGAAAGTGGATACATCACAGGAGTCTTAGTCATTTCTTAAACAATTTTTGCTGGTTTTGGGGCATGCAGTACCTTAATACTGTCTTGCTTATAATGTTAGTACTTCTATACCGTTCGAGCATGTAATAAGCTAAGAGCCCCCACCCCACCCCAAAAAACAAAAAAACAAAAACAACAACAACTATCGCTTTTTGTAAATATATGCACTGAGTAAAGGAGCAAGTAATATAGAGGTGTCATTTTCATGTTCTCCAAAGTATGATGTTGTAGAGGCATTAACAAATAATTAAAATAGATAATATTCAAGGAAGAAAGATTGTGTTTATTGTCCCGTTGATGATGAGGTCAATAGAAACAGGGAACAAGCACGGATTTTGTGAAAGATTGAGAAGTAAATCAGCCATGCACTTTCAGAGGAACCATTCCGGCATTTACCTGCAGAGATTTAGGGAATTCACAGAAAACTTAAATCTGGATGGCCGGATGCGGATTTGAACTGTCTCATCCTCCTGACTGTGTGTCTACTGTGCTAACCACTGTACCACCTCACTTGGTAAGAATATTCATAAAGAACCATCTACCTACGCAAGTGAAGTATATAGATTCCAAGCAATCGTTTTGACATTTGGCATGTAACAGCATGTAGTTGCCAATGGCCGATTTATTCTTCAAAAATGAATTAATCATCTTTGAAACTTCTTACTATTCTGGCACTAAAAGACGTTCCAGGGCAGATTACTAAGTTTACTTTAGGCTTGTTTTAAATTACATGTGGGCCTACTGTTATGTTTACTTCTTAACACAGATAAAAAAAGATCAAGAATACTATACTGACTAATTGTGACTAATACACAATGGCCTACTTCTCTAGCAAAGGAATTAATCACAGAAAAGAAAACAAAGAGGGAGTGCTGGATTAGAGGGAAAAGGAAAATTACAGTTTTTAGTATGTAGTTATATGATTTTTATCTGTAAGAGCAGATAATAGTTGTTAATCACTTATTCAACACTCTTCAATATTAGTCCGTTCAAGCTTGTACACTAAAGCTATTGATCTTGTTCAAAATATATTTTTTGTTCTCCACCTTGCTTTTTCTAAACTTGGGTGTATTTTTCTCATTATGTCAAGCAGATGATCTTATACATTATTGTGTCAATTAGCTATTCCCACTACATATGCAATCAGGTGCCCAAAAACTAGCAATGATCAACTTGGTGCTTTACTTTACAAGTTAACTTGTGAATGTATCTTTTTGTACTTGACTGTCGAGCAAACACATTAAAATTATTGCTAAAAAGTATCAGATCTTTAAAAAACCTTGCTGTATTTATTTTGAGTTCTACCGACCATTCGAGATACATCTTTAAAATTTCAATAACCCAGCTGTATGGTCTCACTTGGGCAAACAGGCAGCAGAAATCGATAAAGTGGCAAGAGTTGATGTATCTATAATACATACTGTGTACAGTGTAGCTACCAGTGTCCTACAAATAGCCAACACGGCTATAGTCCAATCCACGAACGATGTCAGTTCGTGCAGGTCAAAACAAGGACTGGGACAGCATTGTTGCCGATTCCAAGTAAAAGTTGCAGTATGTGCACAAACGTGCTATGCACTTGATGAAAGTGTGTATCCTGCAAATTACGCCTCTTGCTTGCATGTGTAGAATTTGCCACTCACCACCTAAATCAGCCATAACAATTCGCAAAAAATTGAATAAAAATTCACTAACTCTTTATGATCACATATAATGCTCCCACTGCATGCAACATTCACAGCAGAGCACTCAGAATACTACTGAACGTTCATTGGCTGTCAGAGAAGTGTGACGTAGGTGCACAGAACAAACCTCAACTTGACTGCCATTGTTAGTGACTCCAACTATAGTGCCTAAGATTCGCAAGTCATGCTGTGGTGTTCGCGAACTACACTCCTTTTGCCATTGTATCATAGGCAGACCACTATACAACTTGCAAACAGTAATCTACATGAATACTCCAAAAATTACATCCACCTGTGCATAACTCAATAGGCTGACTATCAGTTTCTTGGATTTCTGTTATGGAAACGGACTTCTGCTTCCGAGGTTAAGCCAAGGGATAAATACAATTATGCGAACCACCCCAACCCCTCCCCTCTCATTCACATTTTACGTGAGAAATATGAGTTTCTTTAGATCAAGTATCGCTTTTCTCTTGATGGAGAAGGCGTGCTGCTGTTGCTTAGCTGGAATACTTCCTTACTATGCAGTTTAGCAGACAGATAACCTCTATGAAATTCCTTTTTCTCAGATACTCAGTTTGTGCAACATCCATCTGCTTCTCAAAACTGAAACATCAAACTATGACATGTGGTGTAAAGTGTCTATTCTGTGGAATAACATGTTCTACTTCTAACTACTTGGGCCGACGAAAGATGTTCATGGAAACTGGAAATGTTGTTTAGGAAGTTGTTAAGTGTGGAACTTCCGAGTGTGCGCTCTGGTTTGTCAGGAAATAAGTGCAAATGTGTGTAAAATATGCTGGCTTAAAACATCGACAAAATGCAGCAGCAAGTAACCGTCTCCACCTGCTGAGGAATGCTGCTTGTACTTTGGCATCACAGCTTGGTGGTGCCTTGGAAGTCATAGAGCAAAGGGTGCAGGAGATAATGTCAATGCCAGAACAGTTGAAGATTATATATGCAAATTGTCATTCTGTAATATCAATTCCGTACATGAACACATGTTGCGATCTATGCTGAGCTACCAGGTAAGAGAGATCTGTTTCACCCTCAATTATAAATCAAGGAAACATTGTGCTCATAATATAGAAGAGTTGCTGCAAAATGCAAAAGTGACCACATCATTTTTTAGCTTGAATACATCAGAGCTCTCGTTCAGCACCTGCCCACTGCAAAGGGTGAAGAAATTTCATGTCACAGTCTAGTTTCACTGAATAGAAGGTCCACTACAGCAAATAACTTCAAGAATGGTGACTGCAAGATATTTGTAAGGTAAAAGTTGGCACACATATTAGACAGGTGACAGATGTGCTTGGAGTGGAATAGAACCTACTAAAATCCCATTCATTGCACTTAAAAATTCAATGGAGTGACCAGATACGATTAAGATATTCATTGATGGATCAAAAATTGCTAATCAACCATATGAAGTAACACAATAAAATAACAGTACTATTGCTGTAACAGATTTTATTTAAAAAAAACATATATAATTAGTCATTATCACCCTCAATATACTCCCCTGCTCTATCCTTGCAAGTCTCCATGTGAACTGTCCACTGATGGAAACATGCTGGAAGTCTTCCTCTGTGACCTCCTTGAAGATGCATACTGCTTTTTCTTTCACTGCTTCAAGAGACTGAAATCTTGTTCCTTTCAATGTAGATTTGACCTTGACATGGTGCTTGGTGGGTGGTCTACACTAGGACACTGTACTTCGCTGGAAATATCTTAACAGCCAATGTCGTATGAGATGGTTTGTTGTCTTGATGCGCAGGACCCATGACTTGTTCTTCCACAATTTGGGTTGTTCTTTTCTTCTTTTCTCACAGAGTTGAGCAAGAACTCTGGGTAGTTTGACCGTCAGAATTCCATAAAAAGATATGGTGAAGTTGGGACCAAGATTCATCACATGTTATCATTCTTTTCAATGAATTAGAATCATGTTCAATGGTATTTAAAGAGGCAGTACAAAAATTTTCATGAGCTTTATTTGTTGTATCATGAGAATTGTTGGCACCAGTTTCACACACACTTTTCTCATGTTAAGCTGGTTATGTAAAATTTGCCTTGCACATTTTTTGTCAATTTCTACAGTTCCAGCAATCAATAAAATACACAACCAATGGTCAGGTCAAATCAGATTAGCTACTTTTTTATATTTTCATCCATCTTTGATGCTGAAAGATGTCCCAGGCATGAACCAGTTTCATTGTCTTCTTAGTCATCTTGGAAATGCTTGAACAACTCAAAAATCTGCATACATGATGAACAGTCTTCCCCATTCACTTCTTGCAGTAAAAGATATATTTCTATAGCAATTTTTCGATGCTCTATTATTATACTTAATAACAGCTCTTAGACAAATGAAGACTTTGACCACACTGATTTGTTTATAGACTCAGGCATGTTGTATTTGACTGAGAAGGCTTTATGCCTCACAGCTATTGGTCATTCATCTTTGGTGCATGTGTACTTACTCTGTGACAGCTTCAGTCCCTTTATTTTATAGCCACACCTCATATGTGGCTAGCACATTCCTTTGTCTTAATACCAAACGGTATAGCCTTACTGCCTGCCTCTAATATCAACAGTGTTTACCACAGAGACTGTGGCCAACATGCATGCTTTCCATTTTGTCTAGCCACTTGGGTTGAACATTATCTTGATTATATCTTATTAACTGTACTATCAGCTCTCAACATCATAGTGTTACTGAGGGAAAACAAACTCCAGTTTATGAATATTTTGCAAAAGATTGTTGAGCTGAAAGAGAAGGAAATTTTGAAGAACTTTCTCTGGATTCCATTGCACCAAAGACCTCCAACAAAATGTGTATGTCGACCTCCTCACACAGAATTCAACACACAGCTGGCAAGTACTTATCCCCAACTTCAATGCATCTGACTAAATCCTTGCACTTAATAAAAGGGCATAATGCAGAGCAAGGAGAGTGGTGAGGAACACAACAGACTTGTGCTCACCAGTGCTATAATCTTCAATGTCAGCATGAATGAAAGAATAGCACTTATGAAACTTAAAAAAAATACTGGAAAATATAAACAGAACAACAAATCTGTAGTTCAGTAATGTTAAATACAGCGTTGCTCCACCCCATCATGATATGCCTGGATCTTCTTTGTCATGCTGCCCATGAGGTGGTTGAGATGCTGCTCAAATCTGTGCCACAGCGACACTCCTGAGGTCATCCAGAACTTTAAGACCATTATTGTGATTAAGCACAGCAAATTTCAGCAGGTTCATATCCACAGGTACCGCACACCATCCACCTGGTTCATTCCTGCCTCTTGAAGGAAGGTGTTCACAGAGTGGGTGCCATATGCTCATTCTTTATCAAATGCATCGCCAAAATGTTGACTGCAGTGCTGAACAAAAGGTTGGCTGATTCTCAAATTGCTCTCGATAGTAATGAAAAATGTCCAATTTCCGTACAAGGTACCAGTCAAAATATGACTGAGCCATGTCACTGTCGAACCTGTGGAACTTCACGCTTTTCTTTATCGTGCTAGTGATGGGACAAATGACTGGTTTTAACAACTGAGGGGCCAGTCCATTGTTTTTTAGTTCAGTCAGTTTTTTCCAGTTGAATGAAACAACCAAATGAAAGTGGTCTCTGCACCCATGCCACCTATATCAATGTTCTCACTTGCTGTCGGTGTTTGAGTGATTTCACTTAATGTGAGGCAACTGACATGAATATTTTTACTCAATCTCCAGGTTTGAGTGTTTTCATTTACATACTTTTTCAGCCTTTTCAATTACACATGAACCATTACTTTCGAGACAAGTAACATACCTTATTTCAAGGAGAGATGAATAAAAAGTATATTTGTAAGAAAATTTATGTATTTATTTTCTTAAAAACGATTTTTGGTACTTCTTGATTTAAACATTGATTTTTGGTCGGTTTTGAAGGGTCAATAACTAGTGCTGCATTGTAATTTGTGTTTAAATAAATGAACAATTGCTTTTTATTTAAATTTATTGAAGCACTGTCTCTCTCTTTCTGCAGGATTGCACCTGCCAAATATAATTCTATTTTGGTAAATAATGAGGTGATGTGAACAGAAAGCACATAAGATACTTTTTTTTATTTGTTTGGTGACTTAATCATTTGTTTTTAAGCATACATATACTGTCACTCGTTGGAAGTATGTTTGTGCATGAAATATTTGTCAACATTTGTTAGTTTTTTTTCTTTAATTAACATATGTTCAGAATATAAATCACGTTTACAGGCAAGGTATACCACACGGAATTTATCTTGAGGATCAGTCATATGATTTCTTCCACTCCCAAGACACTAGCATTTAGGCATCCTGATCTACACAAAATTCACTCTTAAGAAAATGCCTATTCATAAACATGGATGAAAAACTGTGCTAAAAGCTACTTATTGATACTAAATAAAAAGTTAATATTGAGCATTAATAAAAGTGATAACAGGCATTAACAGAGAGCAGTCACAATAAGGATTTAATGGCAAAATGATCAAATGTTCCTAAATGCTCTGGACTGCAGGGACTGTTTTCACTCACAAGACGTGAATGAATAATAATCCTCCTGCTACATAAGGAACAGACAGAATCAACCATAATGCTCAGTTGCTCCCACAGACTAATTTCACTCAAAAGAATGAATGAATAGTTCAATCGTTACGTAAAACTACAATGGAATGAGTCAGTTCTTCTCCGACAAACAATTGAATCAATTGTTTTGAATCCACTGTTGCCATCACTATATCATGCACCATAGTGGTTAGGGGGTTTGCACTGGAAGATTCCAACCATTTCACACAAACCAGTGCACAATACCACTGGACTGTGGTTAACTGTAAACAGTGTCTCTGATATGTATCGAATGAACCTTCTCATTACGCAAATCACGCCCCCCCTCCCCCCCCCCCCCCCCCCACTAAATGTGAAGCGATAAACTGAGCACAATGGAAATGATTGAGGAATTAGTGACCCTAGCAAATGAGACAAGGGTGTGGCCCTTGCCAGAATCAATAGTAATAAACAAAGTTACAGGGTTCATTATTTATTGAAATCACAAATGGGTCTACTTTGACTGTAGTTTATAGTTAAAAAATGCAACAGAAAAACATGATTAAGATTAAGGAAGCATACAGTAAATTCTCCAAACCACTGGTCATAAGGGGACACTGGAAGACAGAATCCTTACCATAACATAAGTTAAACACAACAAGAGCAAATTCCACAGGGAGGGTGTGGTAAAGCTAATCTGATAATTAATATGCACTTCACTGAAGTAAATCAAACACGTGGTTCCATATTGGACAGGATGATTGTATCAGTCTGCTTTGGAGTAAGGAAATCACTTGCAGGAGCCCCAAGAGCCTCACTCATGAGCCACTGAACACTGAGCCTAATTCCTAACAAGGTGTCTTCAACTTTAGAAATAAACGCCCCTACCATTGTCTCATCACTCTCATCTCGCACTTGCTTTGGCAGTGTGAACTTGGCACAATTCTTTGTCACAAGAAAATGGAGTGTGCCCACTGGCTGGGGAAACGAATGCCATGGCTGAAATATCCAGAACGATGGGGCCAATCATTTCCAAGTTTCTACGGTGGAAGTCAAAAGCTCATGTAGCAGATGGAGTCATAAGTTGCATCTTTCAATAGCAAATCTCAGAAACTCAGCCAGTAGTCAGTAAGTAAGTAGCACAAGTAACTGTCTGAAAAACACTGCTCCCCCATGATCTCTGTGGAGAATCCAGCAAAAATATCTATTTTTCAATCAGAAAGTATGTTAGATGAACTTCCAGTGGGATGCTACATAACTACCCTCACCCTGTCCCCTCAAAAAAATTTATTTACCCACTCTAGTCCCTCTAATTTTTCCAAGTTAAATTCTCACAATTTGGTAACAACCTCCTATTCTTGAGAAAATCTGCAGCTCACACCAATGTGAGCAAGCTCATGCTCCTCCCCTCCCCCTTTTCTTGGAAAGCTCCTGATCTCCTCCTTTGTCTAGTTTTTTAGGCACCATTCAATCATCATGTGACCCATTCTTTTCTTCAGAAATTGGCTTAACAACCTCTGGGCTCTGCCAACAGAAAGTTGCGCCAGGTTTTTTCAAAGCAGGCCCAGCATTCCACAAGGCCTGCACTTCCACTGACCTAGCTTGATGTTATTAGCCATCCTGACTGCCCGCACTCAGTTTTTTTATAACTAGTGTCTGGCCTATGGCCAGCAAGCACTTCAGAGGCAATTTGGGAGAACAGGATGCTGCATAAAGAAATTGCCTTGGTCTCCCTCAGTTCCAGCTATTTCTTTATTCCACACTGCTTCAAGCTGTTTTGTGTGGCACATCTGCCAGACACCTGCCCAGTTTCTGCAAAAATGTCACCCTGCTCCACCAATGCAGCACCTACAGTCTGGATCTGTGTCATGCCCATACTTGGAAGTGACTGAATTAAAATCTGAATATGGCTCTTCCAGAATCTACAGTACAACTGTCTTGGTTAGTCACTGCCTAGTCATTTAGCTACAAAACATTTGCAACTGTAACTGATTACAAAAAAAAGCATAAAAAAGAATGACTGTTTTTGTTTATTGCATACTACTATGACAAATGTTTCATCAATAAGTGCAACTTTGAAACAAATCATTCAAAAACATGAGAGCAAGTGAAAGCAACTGAAGCATTATTTCTGACTAAGTAATGCAGTGAAGAAGATGTGTACATTACTTGAACATAATGTCTCACTGCAAAAGTTGCAGGCTATATTATGATATATATCTTATTTGAACATTTTGCTTACCAAACCATACATATATAAATGATCACAATACCTTACAGCATTGTAGATCATATAACTTAATAGCCTTGGATTTAGCCAGAACTGCAGTAATAGGTGCTTGTAGAGCAGTGTAACTGAAATGCATTTACTCTATGTTTATCAACTTTGGATTTTGATACACTGTTTACAAATTCCTGACAAGAAATCTTCTGGGAAAGACAACAAAGGGCAAAATTAACGTAACGTCAACAATGCACCTGTTTGTAAAAGATACTCAAAACATAAGGCATCATTTGGAATGCTTTGTAGTCAGTATTTTTAACCACAATGACAAAATGCCCCAGCCAGCTATTGAGAAGTGTGAGAATGGCACTGTAGGTACTATTTCAACAAAAATGTTCCCATTGAGTGTCTGCATGATTACATCTGACCATAAAGAAATTAGATAATGCACTGCATGTGATATGGTTGAAAAACCCACAAATACATAAAGGCATAACATCTCTACAGAAGTTGATGATAGTCTGTAGTTCCAAACTGATGAGATAGGCACCTGTCTTCTTTGCTTGTTGCACTAGAGTAACTGCTTTTTACATTTTTGAGGGTACTGGCTATTCTCTTTCACAGTGTCACACTTTGTGGTAGTAGTAGTAGGCTTCTAAGGGACTCGAAGCTCCCGTACCATCTCACATGATTCCTCCAGCTGCTCCTGTCTTGTGCTGCCTCTTGCAGTTATTTATTCCCAATCTTTCACATTTGCAATAAATTTCATTGCACCAAGTACTCACAGGTCTCCCCCTTGGTCTTTCGCCACATGGCTTGTCCCTGACTATTCTTAACACAGTTTGGTCTTCTTTCATTCTCATCAGATATCCAGTCCATTGCAGTCTTCTCACATTTATTATGTTTACTATCACTGGTTGTTGTGATAGCTCATAGATTTCTATGTCGTGTCTTCTCTTCCAGCATTGCGATTCATTGTCATAATATGGACCAAAGTTTTTTCTATAAACTTTATTCTCAAACACTTGTAAATGGTGGCGTTCTGTTTTTGTTGGACTCCATGTTTCTGCCCCATAGATTAGAACTGGTCTGATGATTGTATTATATAACTTTATTTTTGTTTTCCTAGTCAGTAGTTTGGACCATAAGAGATTTTGTATTGCATAATAGGTTTGGTCAGCATTTTGCAGTCTCACTTTTATTTCTACCTGTCTCTGATTTTGTTCATCTATCACGGATCCCCCACTTCATGACTTCTTGTAGAAAATCATTCCAATTCTGAAAGGGGTGAGCACATGCTGGTCACTGCGACTCCACGATGAGAGGAACCCAACTGTTGTGAGGACAATGGGAGATAAAGATCTTTGTCTCCAATTTTCCTCACAATAATGAGTCCCTCTCATCCTGGGTCTTAGTGGCCTGGTCTTCCTTTTTAACTTTTGCCAATCTATTCATCTCTCTCCCCTGACTATGGAACTAATAGTTCCTACAGCTATGATAGTGTCATGGACTTTTACATGTGCCTACTGGTGGTACAAGTATTTCATCTCCTAAAGGTGAGTAGTGACCGGTAATTTTGTCTTGTAATTTTATAGTTTTCTCGAGCGACTTTTCCTCTTGACGTATTTAAGCAAATATTGCACATTTCTTTGTTGCTTTCTGCCACATTCTTTTATATGTCAAGACTCCAATACTTACAGCTATTATAAATTCTTACCATCTTCTCGTCTTCCTTTGTGCTGTGCAACAGTTTGGTAAAAGGGAAAGGCCAAGTGACAATGCAGTAACTTTTTCTTGTCTTTTAATTAACGTGTAAAAACACAATAGTCAATAAAGAAAACAATTACAAAACTGATATGTAGGCAACAATGACTATTTATGATTACGTTTAATACTGAAAATCAGATTAAAACACCAGTTCTTACACTATACCATGAGCAAAGATGTTTCATTTTGCAAGGTATGTAAGTTACCTGCATAACTGTGTATATTTTTGGTACATAAATGCAATGTAATTAATTAAACGAATTCTTTTGGAAATTACATTCATAAAGGTAAGTGTCTGACAACTAATACAATAAATCTAAGGTAATCAAGACACATTTCAACTGTAGATATTTAATTGACAATTTAAACTTCATTCAAATACCTCTATTCCCCTGTATAACTGACTTGTGGTCTTTACATAACACCAAGGGAACAGCCACTAAGTGGAAGCATTTTTGCCCGTTCAGTAAGACTCTTGATGGAAAACTGGTTTTAATTCACCTTCCCCAACTCAATTTTCTTCTGAATAGCTTTATATGAGTGATACAAGAGAGAATCAATAAGACCAGCCACTGTGAATACACCACCTATGATGGCACATACATTAGTTGCAAAATGTCCAAATGACCTGAAAAAACAAGATTTCTTAGTTTTATCTGACTTTGTACTTTTAGTTTTTTTACTAAATGATATAAAACTTTACCTTTCTCTTTCAGTGTACTTCACCATCATAGGAGCCAACTCGTAGTTGAAAAAAATTCCAGGCATCCCTGATTCACCACTGATTGTAGATATAACCTATAATTTTAAATTTTTATGAGTATTTGAGTCAGTAAATTTGAACCTACAGTAACACAAGTTGGTGAAAGATTAATACACTTACTTTCTGGTGCCTGGTTACAGAAAACTGGTTTGTGAGTAAGATTGTGTTATCTTTGCTCACATATGTTGTAGGAACAATCTTGACATAGTACTGAAACATTGTAGAACCTGAAATGAGCAGTGTGTGTGTGTGTCAAGTACAACGTTAAAAAAAATCCAGTTTTGTTCAATACATAACACATACAACTGATACAAAAAGCACAAATATTACAGAAAATTAGATTAGTTAACATCAAAGGTAAGTCACAGACTTCTTGGTGAGTGACTCAAACATTAAAAGAATCAAATAAAAGTTTCTCAGGCTTCCAGCCACGTCATGTGGTTTAAAATCCATGAGCTTTTGGCTGAGTACTCCTTGCCCACTGTAAAGTGGTGACTGTCTTCTGGCTGCTGCTGCTGTCCTTATATAGCTGGGCTGCCTTCTCTGACAGCACTGGTATCCACTCCGGCACCATATATGGTAATATTTGCGTGGTGCGGCCCCTGCGCCTGCTTCAGCCTTCCGATGGCCAGGTTCCATGCTGCGCTTAGCTGCAGGCCGCCGTCTTTATTGAGTGTGTCGACACAATTTTTTATTTTGATTGCTTCTTTTGTTATGCTATCCCAAAAACTGTTGGTCCATGTGATAATAGATATCTCATTGAATGCAATGTGATGACCGTTTTCTAATGCGTGCTCTGCTACCGCTGATTCCTCTGGGTACCGTACATGGAAACATCTCTCCTGTTCTACACAGTGCTGTTCAATCGGACGCACAGTCTGTCCGATATAGAACCATCCACACCCACATGGTATTTTATATACTCTTGGCATTGTGAGGCCTGGATTTTAAACCACTTGATGCACTGAAAGCCCGAGAAACCTTTATTGGTACATATCGCTGTGAAACTATGCACTCCTATAACACTAAAAGAATCAGTTTACTTCAGCAAATATTATTCAACCTACTCACCCATTCCACATTGGTTTTTTTCTGTCAGAAGCTGATACACAGGTCAAAAGTATCAAATATTACAATGGCAACAATAGCTTACAAATAACTGTAGCCGACGCTGATTTTTGTGTCACAAAACATGAAGTTATTCTTTATAATTAACTCAGATGCATCAATGGTTTAAGAGCTGGTAAAAATGGCACGAAAATTTATCTTGTGTTATATGCTGGGAGGGGGGAGGGGCTGTGACAAGTCCAGATAATGGTGACACCAACTGTGTATTATTTGTGTAGTGAATCTGCATCTGAATAGTTTCATATGTTAAAGTTGTAGTGGGAGGAGTGTTTCACTGTATTACTGTTTGTTGTTAGCTTAACATTAACCGACATATAAAAGTTGCTGTCAGCAAATCTGGGCAAAGATACTTCTTACTAGATGTGATGAGACAGAAGTTGATACCAGCAAAACAATTCATTGCTGGGGAAAAAAAAGAAAAGAAAGAAAAAGAGAGAGAGAGAGAGAGAGAGAGAGAGAGAGAAGCAGCAGCAGCTCATGAATAGTGCAACAAATTCAGTGAGAGTAGCTACTTGTGCACCATTTGACGTTTAAGTTGTCACATGCCACATATGATGGATGCACAGTGAAAATAAAGTGCATAGGTGGCATGAATTCGATAGTAATTATAACTTGAAGTGAAATGATAAATACTGTCTTATTATGCATGTGAAACATGTAAACATGGTTGACATACTGACAGTGTTCTCTTAAAAGGAATAATCATGGACTGATGCATTTCAAAATGAACTGTCACTAGAGATAGGCATATCAGGCTGAAAGCATGGTTGTGAATACATACATTTAATAATAGAGGAGTTTGTCGCACAACTTGACTAGAAGAAGGGATCAGTTGGTAAGACATGTTCTGAGGCATCAAGGGATCACCAATTTAGTACTGGAGGGCAGCATGGAGGGTAAAAATCGTAGAGGGAGACCAAGAGATGAATACACAAAGCAGATTCAAAGGGATGTAGGCTGCAGTACGTACTGGGAGATCAAGAAGCTTGCACAGGATAGAGTAGCATGGAGAGCTGCATCAAACCAGTCTATGGACTGAAGACCACAACAACAACAATAACAGTCCAGGTGGAGACTACTGTCCTTCCTAAACTGTTGAAGGACTGCAAGTAAACAGAAAATAATCAATTGACTGATCTTTTTAGACTGATCCACACCGACGCATAGTGCATTGCAGAAATTAACATCCCCCCCCCTCCCCCTCTCCCTTTCCTCATGAGAAGTGTGGTGTGCTGTTGCTCCAATGGGTCAACAAGGTTTTATTATGTTACATTTGTGTCCTGTGAACAGAAGGCAAAAGTTTCCATAATTAACAAAAGTAAGAAAACTGTAATAACTTCTTGTTCCATGACGGAAATTATCCACTGATGATCAGTGTATGAACACCAAGGGGAAGTCACTCTACGTTCATACGATTCTTACAGTAAATATTATAGTTTCTGATGTAAAGAGTGAAGTCTTCTGGAAAAAAAAATATTTCTTGCATTTGATAAGAACAACAGAACCAAATGAAACAAGATCTCAACCAGATTACAATACTACACATTGAATTTGTACTGTAACTGCAGTTTTTGAGGCTCTTCTCTAGATTTTTACACAGGAATAAAAAGGGAAAGGGCTGCCAAAATAGCTTTACTGTGATTGCTCTTCTGTGAGCAGTTTAAGTCTAAATCAGTAAGCTCACTCTTAGATGACATGGCTTGGGGGCAGATGGAGTTGCAAAACCAAACACTTTGGATTCATTTCTTTCTGATTTCTGATTTCACCGCAGGGACTCTGGCTCATGTTACAGATTGGGGGGAGGGGGCGGGGGGCATTCGAGGAGAATGTGTGTCCCCTAGTCTGTGACATCACACTGGTGGTATTTTCAGCTACTGGCTAATGACCAGTTGATCATCAGCCTTCTTCTAGGGTGTCTTTTAGCTTTATTGTACTTCTCTGGTTATGCCAATGAAGTGGTATGCCAATAATGGGATTTATATAAGCTGCAACCCATGTTGTGGGTTTTGGAAACAGCCACAGAGCAAAGGAGTGGAGTTTTGTTCTTACAATTAGCATCTCAGTATGATATATGGTCAAGGGTGTAATATTCCTAAATTATCTTTTTCTTATCCTTCTTGAACTCAAGGAAGTCTGGAGATAGAGAATAATGTCAGCTCATGCCCTTCATTATCAGTAACAGACAGGAGGACATTTACAATACACTTCTTCATGCATTGTGCTCCCACAGACCTCACAGAGAGGTTGATGGGTTCCATGGGAAGCCAAATGCCTAAGCCTGAAACATGTAAAGTATCTCGTAGTAAATGAATGCTCAGCTTTACATTGCTCTTAAATATAACTCTGACCTTCCAGGAAAGTTATTTTCTTTGAAAATGAGAATGAAAGCACAGTATCCTCATGGTTTCTGATGAATCCAGTAAGACAGAAATATTCTGGCAGTCTAATTAATTGAATTCACTTCATAATCAGTTTTTAGTATGAGGTCTGTGTGAAAAGCAAGACCTTGGACCATGGCAAACCACTGTCTTGGAGTTCCGAAGCCAGCAAGCAACCACACTTGTGATGCACCTGACAATCGTCTTGCTGAGCAGTGTTCAATATCTTCACCAACAGAGACCTGTTTCTCAATATTTCAAAAGATAAAGACCTTGTCTTCAATAATGAAGGATGATTTCAGCCATCATAAATTACTATCTTTCATGGAACATGCCACATACTAGGCAAACCACTTTGCTCAACTGCTCTTCAGCTGATAACCTTCCCTTAGCATTGTATTAAACACACAATCACACCCCAATACAATTTATGTTTTAACATATCTGTTGTCTGGCAAAAGTTTGACTTGCATATCATTTGCCAGTATACTATTCAGTTTGATCAGTTTTTCCCATGGACAACATGTTCTGATAGGTGTTTTTACTTGTGTTGGTAAGTACTGTAACTGGGATTTGACAAAAGATTGGGAACAATTCATAAAACCAAATGAGGCTGGCCGACCAGTCTGGGCTCTCAAAGGTAGAACGCTGAATAAGCATAGAACACAACAACAATGAAAACAGACACTGGAGACAGCAGTATAAACAAACGAGCCCAAAGAGTAATGCAAGACAGAAACCAAAACGTACAGAAATGGAAAAACCAAGGAACAACAGTGTGTTAAAGCTAGCAATATAACTGTGAGATGATACACCACTGAAATCAGGGCCACAGTGCAACAGAATTTACAGAACTGCTGTGAGCACTAATTGGTCAGTGTAAGAGGCTTGGTGCTGCAGCAGGGTGAGACCAGCACTGCGGCTCAGCAATGTGCACACTCACAAATGTTGCAGTCAAGATCCACATTTTCCAGCGGAGTTTCAAAGTCGCCAGGTGGGGATACCAGATCCCTCCACCCTGAAATGGCCATGTATGGCTAGAAGTATCCAGGCTGGTGTTTCAGGATATGAGCTGGTATTATGATTTGTGTACCAATGTGGAAGCCTGCTGACAGGTATGAGGACCCAGGAGTGTCTGGCATGTTTCTGGGATGCAGTAACATGGTTGTGGAGAGTGTGTGGAGACTTCCACCTCCATGTCCATGTCCACAGAAATCGCTGCTGGTGTTCTGGAGTGCAAATTATATCTGTGCAGTTGCGAAAGTGGCCACGTGTGTTTCGAGGACAGGATGGCCTACCAGCAGCCGTGCAGTCAGTAGGTGAGGATGGAGACGGTTGGTGTGATGGCACTCCAAACTGCTCAGAGGGTCCACTGTTGTAAGGTGTCACCTATGAGTGATAAACATCTCGCCCTGTGTCCATGTGTCTTTCACCCCATATGAGCATGTTTGCAGCACTATGCCCACGGAATAGTGTCCAGCATGCTTTGTCCAGGATTCTCAGAGCGTGTCCAGGATTCTCAGAGCTGTAGGGCCAGAAAATGCAGGACAGTTCATGGTCACCTCCCAATGAAGAGCTTCACCGCACTACGGTCATGGACGGGTGTGCTCCGGTACGTGCTCAAGAACATTGCGAGCACTGCTGTGGTGGTGGTGGTAGTTTCCACTGCTTTTAACATTTGCTGCCTGAATGTCTGTACCACCTGCTCTGCCCCCACCACTGGGGGATGTGTGAATGGCAGATTAAAAAGGTGTTGTATGCCATTTGAAGTCCGGAGCTGTTCAAAAGTTGTCACCTCAAACTAGAGCCCATTGGCTGACATGATGGTTCAGGAAAGCCCTTTGATGGTGAGAATTCAGAAGGGCATGTTAATCGAGGCATCTGTTGTAGTGGACACCATACTGACCACATATATGTAGCTGGTGCAAGCATCCACAACTAGTGACCATACAGAACCTGAAAACTGGCCAACAGAATACAAATAAATGTGGTTGCAGGCGCAACAGAAGGTGGGCCTAGGGGTGAAGTATTGTAGTGGAGTGGCTTGATGAGGGGTACGAGTGGAACAGCTGTGCACCATGGCTTTGTGTCCTTGTTTAACTTGGCCAGTAAGAATGTCACTGCACTAGGCCTTTCAGCCATGACATTCCCCAGTGCTTGTGATGGAGTAGCTATAAAATTTGAGGGTGCAGGGTAGTTAGGACAAGAACACAGTGAATATCTGCCTCACAGTCAATCAGGAGGCTGTCACAGATGACTGACAGATAATGGGAGAGATGAGCTAAGCTTCAGAGCTCCAGAATAGTGTTCTCAGGAAACTAAGTGGGCCATCCACGAAGTGTTTAGTGCATGACTCACTGTAGGACTGGGTCACAGCCCATGTCAGCAGCAATTCATGCAGGCATAATGGGGAACCCATCCGAGGTTTGTCACCATTCTGTATTTTATCTGGACACATGACATTTCCTGCTGCTCAAAGGCCATGTCTGGTCCCACAGAGCTTCTACATTGGCATGTTGCACTGTGGGCTTGTAGTTCATGGTATAATTGTAGGAGATGAGGGAAAGTGTCCAAATCAGAAGCACTGTACTGTCCATTCTGGTAGTCAGATGCATGGCTCAAAGAGTGTCAACAGTGCCTTAGGGTCCATAATTAAATTAGTCCTGATCAGGTAATCATGGAACTTTTTAACTGCAAGACAATTACTAAAGCTTCCTTTTAGCAAGAGATTTTTTTTGAGAAATTGTCAATATCTTTGTTACATGGGCAAACTGATTGCCCAATACCAACTCTGCAACAATGCCATATGGAGAGGCATCTGTGGCCAGAACTGGTGAATGCGATAGTGAAGAGGGTGTGTGTTGAGGTGGCATATGCTTCAACTATGTGGAAGCACACTCACAGGCAGCTGTTCACCTGTATTGAAAGCCTCTGTTCTGCAGCTGATTTAGTTAATGCAGGATATGGGGCACTTGTGGGAAGCAAGTGCCTGAAGTACCCCATTTGCTCCTAAGCAAAATTAGCATTTTGTCTAAGGATCACTTTAGCCCCGCATCACAAATATAGTAAATACAGTGCAAAGGTTTCACATGCAGTCCTCAATCGTAGTGTATGTGAAAATTAAGTCACCAAAATAATTAGTACAAGTAGGTACAGACATGGTTACCTGTTCCGGAGTGGAACAGATCTCAAAAGGCAAGTGCTTGTATCCATACAAACCGAAGGTAGTGTTGATAACCGCAATGTCTTGCGACTCCTGCTACATCTGCAAATATGTGGCAGCAAGGTCTATCTTAGAAAAATATTCTCCTCTGAGAGGCAGTCTCCCCGACTTGGTAACAGGTAGGTCTCTACTTGTGCCTTGGAATGAAGGTCTCCACAGCGCCAGAGAGAACCACTGGATTTCTTTACCACTACTAGGGACATGACCCAAGCGCCTGATTAACTGGTTCAGTCACCCCAATCAATCAAATTCCTTCTTGAGAGCTGTCCATGAGGAGACTGGAATGGCTTGTGCTAAGCTGAAATGGGACACTATGTCTAAATGCACTAAGATATAAGTCTGAAAATTTGTGGCGCGCCCCAGGCCAGGTCCAAAAATAGATGCAAAAGTGGCACAAAGGTCATCGAGTTTCCGGAAGGGAAGGGCATAAGACATGACCTGAACCTTGTTACTGATGTAGAATCAAAACAAAAAGAAGGAATCTAGACTGAAAAAGTTTCTGGCTTAATGACTATCGACCACAAAGTGTTGAAACGTCCTGGCAGATTAAAACTGTGTGCCAGACCGAGACTCGAACTCGGGACCTATGCCTTTCGCGGGAAACTTTTCTACCAACTGAGCTACCCAAGCACGGCTCACGCCCCATCCTCACAGCTTTAGTTCTGCCAGTACCTTGTCTCTACAAACAGTGTTGTCAGCCACGTGACTTTCTTGGGGCTGTGGAGATCTGAAATGACCACCATAAGGAATTGAACTGTCAACACATGCTGCCAATGTAGGTGGGGCCATGTGGAACTACTGCCTGAAGTTAATGCAGTTGACACATGCGAAAAGCTTGGTCCAAATGTCCTGATAGCTTATGGCAGATTGTTTGGAAATGTCCAACCTTTCCACGATGGATGCAGTGCATGCAGAAGTTTGTACAATCCAAACCTGTGTGTGCAGTGCAACATGGGAAAGCCGGAAGACCCCACTGCTGGCAGGGTATAGCTGGCCGTTCACAGGCCATCAACACATATGAATTTGATGAATCATGAAGACTCCATCCAGGAAGTGGGTTATCAGGATATCTTGGTCCTGGAGTGTAATGGAGCATCTGGTCCACTGCTGCTAGTGGTAGAGCCATGAGGCACCATTTGCTGCCTGTATGATTTCAAAAGTGCACAACTGTCAAAATATCATATAATGATGGTTTGTTTAGCTTAAGAGTTGAAGTGCTTACTTCCATGTTGGGAGCCAAATGGACCACTATGTCTCAAATTACAAAATGTTTTGCAAGTGAGTTCGTTCCATGAGCTTTGAGAACTCTGCATCCTTTGTATGCTGCTAACCTTTTACAGCATTTCCAACTATTGTGACTGGTATTTGACAAAAGATCAGAAACATCTCAAGAAACTTGCAAGGCTGGCAACAGCCCTGGGGTTGTCAATAGTCGAATTATGAGTGCAGGAAGAAGACAATAATCAGGAAAACAGAAGAGATAGCAGTACAAATAAACAAGTGCAAAGAGTGATCCAAGAGAAAAATTAAGACACTGAGAAATGGGAGCCCAGGAACATCAGTGCATTTTGACTAGTGATATGATTGTGAGGCAAATACACCAATAAGATAGGAGGGCCACAGCACAGATAAACTTATAGCACTGCCACAAGCACTAATTGGTCAGTGAGCGAGGCATAGCACTGCAGCTGAGCGAGGCATAGCACTGCAGCTGAGCGAGACCAGCACTATGGCATGGGGTGTGCATGCTCATAGATATAGAAGCTGCCACAGAAAATACTCCTGAGAATGCCAGTTTAAGACACGTACTTTTAAAAATAAACTCCTCCTTCAGGCAGCCTGTTTTAAAGATAAATATTATATAATTATATATGCAGATCTCAGTCTGATACACTTAAATATTAATTGTTAGAAAAGAAAAGAGGTGTGCTTCGATTGCTTGAGTACATTTAAACACAGCAAGCCACATACCAAATATGAATCATTTAGGTTATAAATATCCAGAAATTCAAAATTACTGAAAGTTGTAGCTTTTGCTTAGACCAATATATGGAAATATACAGGAATGTTCACTAAAATCTAGGCAAATTTTAATTTCATACCACATTATTCTTATGCCAGGGGTCAATGTTGACACTCTGCACTGCTAAGTATGTTGTTTTCAGGAAATATTTGACTGCCAAACAGGCAAACGAAGATTCCAGTGTACCGACATCAAAGTGAAACTTGAAAGACTACTTTGTGAGGACCTCTGAAGTCAAAAAGAGCTCAACTCCTGATTTCTAAGAATTCAAGACCATCATGGTGATCATCGGCAAAAGTTATTGGTGAGCCAACAGCACTAAGCAATTTCCAAGGAGAATCTTCAATTAAAATCCCACACTCAACATGTGACAAATGCTCTCCAAGACCATTACAGTGAAGCATATTAGGCACTGCAATTAGCATTTTTGTTCATTTAAAAATGATGCTGTGGGACAAATCGATGCTGTGGGACAAATCGATTCTTTTCTTGTGAGAAAAGTTTTACAGCAGACATGAAAGTCAACTGGATAAAATTACCAAGCCTCGTACATGATCCAGGAAATATTCCCACTGATGTCTGAAAAAATTTGTCACCAGTCTTTAAGTGTGAAGTCGGCTAGTCACCCATTGGGTGCCTCCCCAGATGACAGATAGGGGAATACTCACCAGATATGGCAGGCATCGGGTAAAAAAAATACCCTAGGTGGACCCAAACTAGCACAAAGGGAAGACAGATCTCAAAGCCATAAAGAAGGCAATATGTCTAGGACAGATCATGTCTGAAATGAAATCAGCAGAGACAGAGGCTTAAATGTGGCAGCGTTCGCGATGCGGCCAGGGGACATTCAAATTGCCAAAAATCCAAAGAAAATTTCACGCTGGACTGGAGATGGTGTCAACAATTCTGAGGTGGAACAGGCCAACATGTCCAATCCTTGAGGATGATGATTATGGTGAGTCTTCATGTGCTAACTGTTGCAGAGAGCAAGAGTCATATCATGCTTCCACATTTTTAAAAGCAAAGAAGCTGCCACAAAAGAAGTTTATTTGAACAATATTTGAAGTACTATGAAGCTGTGGATAAAAACAGTGGTGTCTGGATCTCCATCTGTTTTCAGCAAGATAGTGCAATGACCACACAAGCCATTTAGTACAAAACTGAGTGTCAAACAATTTTAAAATGTTTTGTTCTAATGAATATGAGTCTTCAATAACCCTGGTTTAAATGATAGAATGCAGTTGAAATGGCCTCCAACAAATCACATCATCCCATTGAGGCATCATTAAGGACCACCATTGAGGCAGCTTTCGCTCAAAGGGCTTCACAAACACTGTACCCTATGTGTGTGTGCTTCACACTGAGATTATAGGCTGTTGTGCTTGCTAATGAGGGCATCTGAGTCACTTTGCTCTACAAAGGTCACCTGTGTACTCTATGGTGGTCGCCCACATATCATGTAAAAAGATTTTTGTAATATTTAATATTTTGCAAAGATAGACTGTTCCGTCAGTTCTTGGTACAATATTTGATACATTACAAATGAAAACACACACAACAGTAGTGTAATATTCTACAATGTTTATGATTTATTCCACAAACCAGTTTTAAGATGCTTTGCAATTCATTAGGTACAAAGATAAATATAGGTACAAAGATAAATACGTGGTGCAGAATTTTTTGAAGGATCACAGATTTTAAATTAGTGCCTTTATAGTGTAGCTCTGTTATCAAATATGAAATTGTTAATGTTAAATTTAAGAATAAATTAGAGAAATTATTTCAGTTATAATGCAATGTAAGGTTATGTAACTAAAATAAAATATGTGACACATCAACTAATAAACTATATAACGAATTACAACAACTGTTCTTAGAAGAAAATAAGTTGAACAAGAAAGTCTGCAGACATGTGCCATGGGAGTGGCTGAACCAAATGATCTTGTCTTTAAAAGGTCCTAAATTAAACACAGATAAGATATACTAGTGACATTACGCAGATAAGTGAAGCAGCTCTGTTTATACAAGACAATATTTTGAACAGGACAAGAGAAATAAAGGGAAAAAATGAGGCATGCAATTAAGAGGGGTAATTTACAACATGGTCTGGATAGGATTATTAGTAGTATCTGCAGTTAGGTGTGGTGAGTAAGGGAACTATGTCTGGTCATTCTTCAGTATTAAGCTTGGTCAGATGCGACATATGTTTATTAATTTCCATTATTCCATGGTAGTTCTTCTTCCTTCCTTTATGGATATGATGTAATACTTCATGTTGCACCTTGTAAGTATGGCCTTCTTTAAGCAGCTGGTCTGCAAAAGTAGGACCTTCTTTTCTTATTTTCCTACTGCTGTGGTGTTTTTTTATGAGATTATCCTGCCAGACTGACCTACATAGAATTTGTCACATTTACAAGTGTTTTTATATATTCCACTCTTTTCCAAAGCTGAAATGTCCAGAATGAGATTTTCACTCTGCAGTGGAGTACGTGCTGATATGAAACTTTCTGGTTGATTAAAACTGTGTGCTGGGCCAAGACTTGAACTCCGGACCTTTGCTTTTTGCGGGCAAGTTCTCTACCACTTGCCCGCGAAAGGCAAAGGTCCAGAGTTCGAGTCTCGGCCCGGCACACAGTTTTAATCTGCCAGGACGTTTCTGAAATGTTGTGCGTCCCACAGTGTTGCGCACATAAAACGATGATTTAAAGTTCCTGGACTTAAGCTTTCTGGCTACATTCAGTGAAATTTTTCTTAAATACGGAATTGTGCAGCGTTTATTGCATTCTTAAGGTGGTAGGTTGAGAACAAACAGGGTAATGAACAGAGCACACATGTTGTTCATGCTTTTTGTGAATTTTGGAGTCCATCAGGATAGGAGGGTAGCCATTGTTTGGAGATGTTGTTTGAATGAATATAATTCAATTTGGAAGTTGGGAGATGTATATTAACAATGTATCACTTAGTGAAAGGCGGCATATTAAGTGTCACTGGGTGTTGAGATCTGGAAGGTAGTACAATATCTGTGGTGGTAGGTTTCCTATAAATCTTGAAAGTGTGAATATGATAACTGACGTCTATAAAACTCTGACCAAAGAGGCCATCTACATCTACATCAATACTCCGCAAGCCACCTGACGGTGTGTGGCGGAGGGTACCCTGAGTACCTCTATCGGTTCTCCCTTCTATTCCAGTCTCGTATTGTTCATGGAAAGAAGGATTGTCGGTGTGCTTCTGTGTGGGCTCTAATCTCTCTGATTTTATCCTCATGGTCTCTTCGCGAGATATACGTAGGAGGGAGCAATATACTGCTTGACTCTTCGGTGAAGGTATGTTCTCGAAACTTTAACAAAAGCCCATACCGAGCTACTGAGCGTCTCTCCTGCAGAGTCTTCCACTGGAGTTTATCTATCATCTCCGTAACGCTTATGCGATCACTAAATGATCCTGTAACGAAGCGCGCAGCTCTCCGTTGGATCTTCTCTATCTCTTCTATCAACCCTATCTGGTACGGATCCCACACTGCTGAGCAGTATTCAAGCAATGGGCGAAAAAGAGTACTGTAACCTACTTCCTTTGTTGTCAGATTGCATTTCCTTAGGATTCTTCCAATGAATCTCAGTCTGGCATCTGCTTTACTGATGATCAACTTTATATGATAATTCCATTTTAAATCACTCCTAATGCCTACTCCCAAATAATTTATGGAATTAACTGCTTCCAGTTGCTGACCTGCTATTTTGTAGCTAAATGATAAGGGATCTATCTTTCTATGTATTCGCAGCACATTACACTTGTCTACATTGAGATTCAATTGCCATTCCCTGCACCATGTGTCAATTCACTGCAGATCTTCTTGCATTTCAGTACAATTTTCCATTGTTACAACCTCTCGATACACCACAGCATCATCTGCAAAAAGCCTCAGTGAACTTCCGATGTCATCCATCAGGTCATTTATGTATATTGTGAATAGCAATGGTCCTAGGACACTCCCCTGCGTCACACCTGGAATCAATCTTACTTCGGAAGACTTCTCTCCATTGAGAATGACATGCTGTGTTCTGTTATCTAGGAACTCTTCAATCCAATCACACAATTGGTCTGATAGTTCAAATGCTCTTACTTTATTCATTAAACGACTGTGGGGAACTGTATCGAACGCCTTGCGGAAGTCAAGAAACATGGCATCTACCTGGGAATCCGTGTCTATGGGCCTCTGAGTCGCGTGGACGAATAGCGCGAGCTGGGTTTCACACGACCGTCTTTTTCAAAACCCATGCTGATTCCTACAGAGTAGATTTCTAGTCTCCAGAAAAGTAATTATACTCGAATATAATACGTGTTCCAAAATTCTACAACTGATCGACGTTAGAGATATAGGTCTATAGTTCTGCATATCTGTTCGACGTCCCTTCTTGAAAACGGGGATGACCTGTGCCATTTTCCAATCCTTTGGAATGCTACGCTCTTCTAGAGACCTACGGTACACCGCTGCAAGAAGGGGGCAAGTTCCTTCGCGTACTCTGTGTAAAATCGAACTGGTATACCATCAGGTCCAGCGGCCTTTCCTCTTTTGAGCGATTTTAATTGTTTCTCTAGCCCTCTGTTGTCTATTTCGATATCTACCATTTTGTCATCTGTGCGACAATCTAGAGAAGGAACTACAGTGCAGTCTTCCTCTGTGAAACAGCTTTGGAAAAAGACATTTAGTATTTCGGCCTTTAGTCTGTCATCCTCTGTTTCAGTACCAGTTTGGTCACAGAGTGTCTGGACATTTTGTTTTAATCCACCTACCGCTTTGACATAAGACCAAAATTTCTTAGGATTTTCTGCCAAGTCAGTGCATAGAACTTTACTTTCGAATTCATTGAACGCCTCTCGCATAGCCCCCCTCACACTACATTTCGCTTCGCGTAATTTTTGTTTGTCTGCAAGGCTTTGGCTATGTTTATGTTTGCTGTAAAGTTCCCTTTGCTTCCGCAGCAGTTTTCTAACTCGGTTGTTGTACCACGGTGACTCTTTTCCATCTCTTACGATCTTGCTTGGCACATACTCATCTAACGCATATTGTACGATGGTTTTGAACTTTGTCCACTGATCCTCAACACTATCTGTACTTGAGACAAAACTTTTGTGTTGAGCTGTCAGGTACTCTGTAATCTGCTTTTTGTCACTTTTGCTAAACAGAAAAATCTTCCTACCCTTTTTAATATTTCTATTTACGGCTGAAATCATCGATGCAGTAACCGCTTTGTGATCGCTGATTCTCTGTTCTGCATTAACTGTTTCAAATAGTTTGGGTCTGTTTGTCACCAGAAGGTCTAATATGTTATTGCCATGAGTCGGTTCTCTGTTTAACTGCTCAAGGTAGTTTTCAGATAAAGCACTTTAAAAAATTTCACTGGATTCTTTGTCCCTGCCACCCGTTATGAACGTTTGAGTCTCCCAATCTATATCCGGCAAATTAAAATCTCCACCCAGAACTATAACTCAAGGCTCAATGGAACCGACCGGCTTCCGTATCATCTTCAGCCCACAATAATCACTGGATGCGGATATGGAGGGGCATGTGGACAGCACACCACTCTCCCAGCCATATGTCAGTTTACGAGACCGGAGCCACTACTTCTCAATCAAGTAACTCCTCAGTTTGCTTCACAAGGCCTGAGCACACCCCGTTTCCCAACAGCGCTCAGCAGACTGAATGGTCATCCACATAAGTGCTAGTCTAGCCCGACAATGCTTAACTTCGGTGATCTGATGAGAACCAGTGTTACCACTGCAGTAAGGCCATTGGCTTATTGATGTCTATGGTTTGATCTAAATAATTTATACAGTTGCCCCAAACTCCATTGTGAAGTTCATGCTATTATGGTCATCAACATGCCTAAACCAATATCCAACACTGGAAGAGGGTGGACCATTTCTGCAAAAACTATTTTTCAAAATGGTTAGTAATTATTTCAGCAAGGGTGAACTGAGGGGGCATCCCACAGCTGGATCATCCAACTGTTTGTATATCCTGCATTGAAACAGAAATAATTTTGTGTTAGGCACATTTGTGTAGCTAACCTTACAGTCATCTGTAACAACCAGATTAACTCCTGATTTATTAGATAAGTCTGCCAGAATGTTTAGACACTCCTGTACAGACATATTAATGAATAGTTATTGACATCAAAAGAAACTAGCTTGACACTAGAGGGACATCTGCAAGTCTTTCACCTTGTTCAGAAAGTCAACTGAGTTAAGAATACCGTGACTAGGTTTAGACTTTGTTTTGACCTTGATCTAGTCATTTAACTCTTTCGCTAACATGTAACATGGACTTGAGACCTGAGAATGAAGACACAACAGGAAGGACTGGGTTATGGTCTTTGCAGAGTTTAGGAAAACCATACAGTCTGGGGGCTACAGGGTTCATTGTTGATTGAAAATCCCAGCACTACCCCTTTCCATCCGCTGCTCAGTCACATGTGCAGGCAAGGACAAAGTTACAATGACGAGGCAAAACATTGTGATTGCTTGCTTCATAACATGTTGGTCCACCTCTGGAATGGAATACAGCAGTGACTTTGTGTGGCATGTATTTGAAAAGCCATTAGCAGAAAGTTTTCAGTTTTTCATCCATAGGTCATGCAATTCCCAAAAATTATAAGTTGGTGGTTTGTGGGCTCAGAGGTGGCACCAAATAGCAAATGGCTCTGAGCACTATGGGACTTAACATCTGTGGTCATCAGTCCCCTAGAACTTAGAACTACTTAAACCTAACTAACCTAAGGACAACGCACACATCCATGCCCGAGACAGGATTCGAACCTGTGACCGTAGCAGTCGCGTTGTTCCAGACTGAAGTGCCTAGAACCGCTCGGCCACTGCGGCCGGCACACCAAATAGCATACATGATGTGTAGCATTTGGACTTCTTGTGGGCTCAGAGGTGGCACCAAATAGCATACATGATGTGTAGCGTTGGACTTGACTCAGGTAAATCTCGTGGCCAAGACATTGTGTTAGTACACCGTCCTGCTCCTCAAATCACTTCAGCGTTATTCTAACTTAGTGACATGGACAGTTATCCTGCTGGAAGATGCCATTGCTACCAGGGAAGACATAAAGCATGGAGAGATGCAGGTGGCCTGCAGTGATATTCACTTATTCCACAGTTTGTCATGGTGCCTTTGACTGCTACCACAGGTCCTATGGAAGACCAGACGAAAATGACTCCCACAGCATAATACAGTCTCCACTAGCCTGTGCCAATAGCACAATGCATATTTCGAGCAGCAGCTAGCCTGGGTGACACTGTATCCAGGCACTTCTATCACCCTTGTGTAACCTGGGAAATGATTCATCTGAGAAAGCAAACATTTTCATTGATCCACAATTTGATATCGATGATCCCGTGTCCACTGCAATCGTAACTGACAATTTCATTGGGTTTGCACAGGAACACATAGGGGTCGTCTGCTGCAGACCCCCATGTTAAACAATGTGGGCTGAACGGTGTGCTCCAGAACAATAGTGCCTGAACCAGCATCGTACCCTGTTGTCAGATCTGTCAAAAACTGTTGCCTACCTTGCTTCACAGAATGGACAAGCCACTGCCCTCCATGTTCTTTGTTGAGGCGTGGATGTCCAACACTTAGTTGCTTACTCATGGCTTCAGTGATCTTCAATAACTTCCCGAGACGCTCGCTCCCAAGTGCCAAGCCACAACAATCTGCTCCCTATCAAAGTCACTTTTGTCAGTAGATTTCTCCATATCATTGCTGAAATGGTTACCCATTCATCTCTGCTCTGTTTATATACTTTTCTTCTGTGCCACACGTCTGCACTCCACCAGGTGGTGCTCAATCTCGTGGTAGACAGCAGTCATAATTTTTTGGTTCAGAACTATCTGCTGCACACATTCTATCAAAATAGATAACATTCTGACATTTGAAAGCATAGTCGGTTACCTAAATGTTTCATTGGCTCATGGTAGAGGATAAAAATGATGAAAAACTTCAACATGCAGACACTTGAGGACATACATGAACTACCCTATCAAAGCCTGCTTATGAAGTATCAACAACCGTATTAAGAAAGGAATCTAGAAATATTTTACAGCCCTCTATGTATTACTCTCGCAAGAATTGTGAACACAAGATTAGACTACTTACAGCATACATATACAGAACACTACATAAGCAAAAGGATCAGAAAGAAACCCTAACATGTGGTACAATGTGAAGTAGCCTCTAGCTTGGGCTTCGTAGTAGTTTGCAGAGTATGGATGTGCATGTAGATGTTTATCCTATCATGAATGGCTTCTTTAATCAAGATTCACAGTTGTTCACACCAACATTATCATAAATCATTGAAAAATAGAAAATCCTGAGATGCTTTACAGAGAGGTGACAATAGTGTGACAAGTGTTAACTCTAATTTAATGTATTTCTGCTGTATGTGTACCTCATAAAGACTAGGTGAGAGAGCAGCTAAATCAATAAAAATTCAAAAACACTGACTGGTTTTGAATGCTTCCCGGACACTACCAATTGTTGCTAGCAGGAGAGACAGCATTTAATGCATCTAACGTGTGTAGTATCTCAGTTTTATTTTACACCTCCAACACACCATTATTTATATCCATATCTAATTCTGTAGAAATATTGTCATCTACATCATGCACAGCACAGATTTATTTTACTCTGTGTGTGTTCATTTCTCTTTTCCTTTACAGAGACAGTGCCAGAGAAAGTTTGTTCATGTTCATCATTCAATGGAACTAGCTGCTGTTGTAACAAACTCTGCCACTGTTATCTGCCATTACACTCAGTATAATTAGTATCAGGTAATGTGGCATAATTACTTGGTTTAATTCCACAGACACATGTATGAAGAGTGCACACTTGATACATAGATGCTTGAATGTAATAAATATGTACAAGGTAAAAGAAATTATGTTTCTGTGACTTACTGGTGATAATACATTTTTATGTTCCCAAAATCCTGTGTGCAGAGGACCAAACTGACATAAATGTTTTATGACATTCCTTTGTTTCATAACATTCCTTCACCCATGAAAAGAGGTGGCATGGTCAGTTGCTAAAAACTTAAATGTGGGACTCTAAGCAATGATATAAATAATTCAATCACATAGTTAATACAAAATCTGCTGAAAGAGGGGGGGATGTTATACATGTCAACAAATGACTTCAGCAACCATCAATTCCATGTGCCACTTCTAGTTTCATAGACAGTCATTCTAAACATGTACAGGTTAATGCTGGCAGTGACCACAAATCATTAAAATTGGTTGATGTCACAGGATTTCCATTGATTCAACTACTCCTGTCAGCCACTACACAAGCAGTTTACTGGAGTGTGCAAATGGAAATAAATCTGTGACTGTGATTTTTGTTTTAGATTAGATTCAGTTTTTGTTCCATAGACACAAAAACGAGATAATTCTCGTGGGTGTGGAACATGTCAGAAAATGTAAGAAATATAAATCATTTGGCAGAAGACTGTCAAAATGTGGGAGTACATTACAGTAAACAGTTAGAGCTAACATTTGCTGAATTAATACGCTGTTAAAATGAAATAAAGTTATGCACTTTCAATAAATTCTAGATACACAAAATACCTAATCTTGACACTTGTGACCAAGCAATATCAAAGCTGAAATCTAACAGACCTTTTTCCTTAAACTGGTTAAAGTGTCTCTGTTAAGATATTCATCTACAGAGTAGAAGGAGATGCCTATCAAAAGGTCTTTCAAACTCTGTTTAAACAGTATTTTATCTGAAACCAAGTTCTTAATGGTTCCTGGCAACTTATTGAAAATGTGTGTTCCTGAATATTGTGTCCCTTTTTGGACCAGGATAAGTGATTTTAAGGTCTTTATGTAGATTGTTCTTATTCCTAGTATTGATACTATGTATTGAGCTATTAGCTGGAAACAGAGACATATTAGACCCTACTTGTGACAAATTTTACTGAGGAATATATATATACTGAGAAGCAGTGGTTAAAGACTTTGTGTCACAAACTGAATGAAAGCATCATGCAGTAATACAATGAAATTGTTAGGATTAGTGGGGATGTATGACCTATTTATTTACATAAGAAATGCAGTTTTGTAACAAAGAAAGTAAAGTCTAATATTTCTGATGATAAAATTAAATTGGTGTAAGAGGTAGAAAATATATTAAGAGTATGAAACACAGGTATTTTTAAAAATCTTACAATAAATGATACCAGAAGCATCATCAATATTTTGAATAACTCACTAGTACTAGTTCCCAAATATTTTGCAGTTAGATCTAGAGACAAAATATTTAATGCCTGCAGTCCTGCAGTAAGCAATGCTATGTATGTTAGGACAAAGCACAGTGACTCAGCCCTCTTTCAAATAAATGATGTATATAACTGATTCACTCAAGAAGTGATAATATCTCAAGCACATTACTGAAAGCTTGTTTTGTTTATTCTAGATGTCCTAGCCAACTCAGGCATCTTCAAGAACAATGTTAATTTTTATACAAGAAGATGGTTCAGCCAAGGGTGTTAGTTCCATACCTGCCTACATTACCAAATGACGTACTCTAAAAAGCATCAGTATTAAATTTTAGATGTGAATTATGGTGTTTCATTATGCTGAAAGGGATTATCAAGTGACTTAAGCATCATAATTTTGTGCTATTCCTAGATGTATGTAGATGGTCATAGAAGTGTCACAAGTTTCTTCAATGCAGGAATGTTATACTGCACATACATTAAACTACTTTAACTGTCGCTGGCAGTGTCTTACAGAATTCAAGCTTAAGATCTTCAGGTTCAGTGTCTAGTTTGGAAGAATTTTATAATACTTTGGCTTGTAGTTTGCCAAATGTTTGCATCGCTCTCCGATGTTTTTACTGATTCAACATAGAGAAACAAAGATCTTGTATCGAATGCTAGTTGCGTTGTAACCCCGCATTATCTTTGGAAGTTGTCAGTGATTTCTCTACAAAGAAAATGGAAGTAAAATCAAGTATTGGGATTTTCCCGTAACAAGAGTACCACATATTAAGAAGGATTTTAACCAGACACTTTGCCTACTCCTTTGTAGAGCACCAGAAGTTGTTTTTTCCTCATTTTGCGACAGGCATATATCTTCATCCATACTCACCACTGAGAAGTATTTAGCAGAAGATACTTTCCATGTACCACATATAATGGTTACATCACATTCCATTTGTGTATAAAGCACTAGAATAATAATTGCTTAGATGCCTCTGTGTGTGCTGTAATTAGCGTAGTATTTTTTTCGCGGCCAAGCTAGGTGGCACAGTTTCCTGTGATTTTCCTAAATCACTCCAGGCAAATGCTGGGATGGTTGGTCCCTTCAAAAGGGCATGGCCAATTTCTTTCCCCATCATTGACACAATATGAGCTTGTGCTCCGTCTCTAATGTCCTCAATGTCTACGGGACATTAAATAAAATCTTCCTTTCTTCCTTCTCTCAGCAGTTCCTACAAGAGCAATATGTATAGGGCTATGGTATATTCCTAACTTCCTCATTTTATACTGGTTCTTGAAACATTTTAAAGTGGTCTTAAGATAACTGATTTCCATCTTGAAGCCTCTGCAAGTTCAGGATTTCCATGACACACTCCCACGAGTCAAACAAGTCTGTGACCATCAGCACTGACTCCCTTTGTAAGTGTCCAAAATCCCTTGATAATTCTATTGGTTATGGATCCCACACATGTGAATTATAAGTCTAGTAAGGGTGGCACAAGTGTTTTGTACAAAATTTCATTTGTAACTTGATTTCCATTTTCCCAGTATCCTACCAATCATTTTAAGGCTGCCACCTGCTACACCTATGTCTCAGCCTAAGTGATCATTTCACATCAATCAGGTATGTGAGGTGAGTGATTCCAACTGTGACTCAACAATATTGCAGTCATAGGACACAATGGCATCAATTTTATGAAATGCACAATTTTACATTTCTGAAGTTTCAAAGCAATTTGTCACTATTTGCACCACTTTCAAATCTTATTGAATTATGATTGTATATTTGTGCTGATTTTTTCCAATAGTACTTCAATATGGATAACATCATCTGCTGAAAGTCTGAGCTTACTATTAATAGTGCTTGCCAGGTTATAACATAAAACGTTAACAGTAAATATCCCAACAAGTTTTCCTGGCGTATCGCTCTAAGTTAATTCCACAATGTCGACGGCTCCCCATTCCAGACAAAAAGCCGGGTGTTCCCTACCACTAAGCCATTAACCCTTCGATAGTTGTGCCCCTTTGTCTCCCAATCCATACTCGAACTCCACCTGTGAGGTCCTTCATCGATTTTCATCAGTACAGAAGTTTCCAAGCGTCTGGGCGGAAAGTGGCCGAATAAGTGGTACAGACCATGCGAGTACTGGCTTCTAACTGCTGTAGCACCTGCGAAGTGCGCGCGATTAACGTAAGGTTAATACACTCACAAATTCGTTTGACGTCTTATACATCGTCAGTACGAGCTGATGTAGTATCGGGTCAAATGTTTTCCCAGTTGATAAGAAATACTGCATCCACCAGACTATCTTGATGTATAACTGTCAGAATGTGACGTGAGTTCAGCACGGGTGCACCGTTTCTTCGCTTCCCGCGCGCGGCCTGGAACGGGCTACAATAAACTTACGAAGTTTCGTTTGAAAAGAAATGGTTCAAATGGCTCTAAGCACTATGGGACTTAACATCTGTGGTCATCAGTCCCCTAGAACTTAGAACTACTTAAACCTAATTAACCTAAGGACATCACACACATCCACGCCCGAGGCAGGATTCGAACCTGCGACCGTAGCAGTCCCGCGGTTCCGGACGTTTTCGTTTGATTATCAACCTTCCGCAGCAAATGTATAAACCCAGTATTTGGCTTTTTCAGACTTAGAGTGTACGGTACTAATTGCTTTAAAAATGTCTCTTCATATGAAAAGCATCATCAGCGGTATGTGCCTTCTGTTAATTCTTTTCACATGTAAATATGAAAACTAGTTTTTGCTATGATTGTTGGTAAAGGTAGGGGTAAATTTATATCGCTTTCACTATTCGCTTTTTTCGCCTTTTGGAAGCCCACTTTCCCTTTTGTACTATAATTTCGGAACTCTGTATGGTATAAATGATTTGACGTACTGTAGCTGCAATAGGCGAGCAGTGGAAATAATTTCTCGTTTTCCTGTCCGAAACCTCAGTTAACGAGAGAAAAACACGCAGTTGTCACTAAAACACTTGAAAATGAGCAAAAAAACAACTTCTGGTGCTCTACAAAGGAGTAGGCAAAGCGCCCGGTGAAACTCCTTCTTAATGTGCGGTACTCTTGTAACGGGAAAATCCCAATACTTGATTTTACTTCTTTTTTCTTTGTAGAGAAATCTCTGACAACTTCCAAAGATAATGCGGGGTTGCAACGCAACTAGCATTCGACACAAGATCTTTGTTTCTCTACGTTGAATCAGTAAAAACAACGGAGAGCGATGCAAACATTTGGCAAACTATAAGCCGAAATAATATAAAATTCTTCGAAACTAGACACTGAACCCGAGGATCTTAAGCTTGAATTCTGTAAGACACTGCCAGCGACAATTTCGTGTATGTATCTGAAAGTCATATATGTCCTGAAACTATATTTTAGTAAGTAAATAGGCAAATATCACGTTTGTTCTAACTCACCACTGCAATAGTTATAGTAAGATTGAAAAGGTTAAGCATAACGCTTCTTAATTCACGTCCCGTCTACCATATAAAATTTCTGCTTTAGGAGAAATCCTAATTTTTTCTTTCTTTGCCAATTTAACTCGTCGTTTCTTTTGTCATTAGTTTCAATTTTATGTTTAGTTTCGGGCATAATTTGCGGAAGGTGGTTTATGTAAGTACGAATGCTGTTCAAGATGACTGTTCTATAAAAGTAGCGTCTCATGGTGTTTACAAAAATTACGAATTTTGAAATATATGGCCATCTTTAACTTTGTCATCTAATGTAAAAGTGTAACATATATTTGATAAATGTCAATTTTCATTAGCCCTTCTATTTTTTTGTATTTTAGGCTTCACATGAATGTGCAGTCCTGTGTCTCATGTAATTATTAAAATTGTAAACTCGATTTCTGGGTCATAAATGCAGTGCGTATAAGAAGTGAAGCTAAAAATACGAAAAAGCTTGGAAGTGAGATACCATCTGCATCATTAATATTAGCTCACAAAAAAGTATTTTTTTAGTGTCTAAACATTACTAAGTGTAGAATGTAATGTTCAATCTTTACTGCTACACCAACCATTACAGTTCAGCTAGGTTACATGAATACTGTCCATGACATTTAGGTTGTTCCATCTATAACCACAGATTTTTCAGGGGTGTTAACTCCAGCAGGGTGTGCTCCTAAAAGCCCTCTGCATCACATAGTCTTAGTTAATCCAAAAGTTATTTTCATGGAACACAGAGCTGATAATTCTAATGTTGTCTTTCATTCAGTTCCATGTCCAGTTGACATTTCAAGAACATAGCAACTAGGGTGGCCTTGTGATTTGCCCCAATCACATCCTACTCTTACATGTTAGACTCCAGTATTCCCTCCAGTGACTGAGCCATAGCAATGTAGCTCTTTCTAGATTTCATCTGACAGACTACAGTTTGAAGATTGTGGGTGGATGATGGGGATCACTGACTTGCTTTGCCATCTCCACAATGACACACACACACACACACACACGCCATGAGCAGTTCTCAAGACCTGAGGTGTAGCTCCCAGGTGGTGCCCATCAGCTTCCTCAAAATATTGTTTCTTGCACTGACCTTTAGCCCAGTGTTATGCTAATGTTTCCTCAAGGACAGTATCAAGTCAAGAACATACACCCTGATATAGAGGTAATGGGCAATGTTGCCACGTGATGTCCAGTTCACTCTGGGCATCTTTATTCTATAAGTTAAATAGGCACTGTTGCATCATTGACATAGATGAAATGCCTTGGAGTGTTCTGTAAAGGGCTGATCATTGGGTAAATACTGAAAAACACAGGAGTGAGCACACCATGTCATTTCTATATGCCACTTGATCATCTTACCCTGGAGAAGGACCTGGATCTTCTATTCTGCAGGAGATTGTCTATAAGGGATGTTAGTTGGTAATCACTTGTGAGCTTATAGACTTTCCTCTGCAATATTCTGTGGTTGATAGTGACATAGCCAGCATTAAGCCGTCAGAGGCGACTCCAGATATCTTATCCTGTTTGGAACCATACTCAATAAGCTGGGGAGGTTCAATAATTGACTGCAGCAATGTTTTTCAGGTCAAGAACCAGCCACTGCGATTAAACCTGAAAGGCTGATTTAGTGGTGAATCTGAAACATCCACCACATACCTCATGAATGATCTTGGTGTATGCAAAGCTAATTACTAGAAAGCCAATAAACTGACATTGAAATGAGGTAATCTGGTCCAGATTTACCATCATAATGTGCAATTTCTATGGAAATATTAATTCTGAATATCACTTATCTGCCTTGATCCATTCCAGCATCAAAATAAAATTTGTGTGACAATAATTATAATAACTATTGTTGTAAAAATTATGTAATGGATCCCCGTGCCTATTTCAGTTTAGGTATGATATATGTGCTTTTTTATTTATTTTTGTGGCCTGCCCTAGTTTCACACAGGTAGTACCAAGTATCTGCATTCAGGCAATTTATCTTAATAGCAGCAATTAATTACATACATTTTACTTATGAGTCAGTCTATCTATTGGTGAAACTCATATCCAAATTATTACAAGTAGTTTCTGAACTTAGTCTTCACTACAGACAGACTGTGGGGAGGCCTTTAATTTGGTAATATGTTTAGATAACAGAAAGTTCACTAGCCCCTAAATAAGGTGCAAACATAAACGTTAGGCTACACTACAAATCAATCTGTTGCTATAAGCTTTATTTGGCCCTCACATTTGTTAGTTTCACAAGCACGCAAAAAAATTATCATCTTCCAACCCAACTTAGACATTGGGATTGTTAGTCTGTCACAAAAATCAGGATTTCATGGGGAGGTCCAATATCAAATTCTAGCTATTCTACTCATTACATAAAATTTGTTGACTCCACCAACTCTTAACCACAATTGTAACCTCAGCTGTCAAACTATGCTACAGATTGTTCCATCACTGCAATCTCCATTTCGCGAAATAATGTAGGAGCAAACTAAATATTGCAGGTGTTCTTTCTCTTTTTGCATTTATATCATTATGTGCCACTTCTTTATTAAGTCATGGGTCAAAGTCAATGTTCATTATGAGTATGTTCAATCATGCTGTCCAAATACACACACACAAAATAAGCTACAGCACTCCCAGTTTTCAACCAATAGGCTTCTCCTTCAGCCTTGAAAGGTGGATCAACTGGGGGGGGGGGGGGGGGCTGAAAAGGAAAGGGTGGGATAGGTCACTCAGGCTCTTTCCTCCTAATAGAATGGTCCCTCTTGGTCCAGAGGCTGAATGACCTGAAACTCACCCTCCCCCCACCCCTACCCCTCCTCCCCACTTTACAGCTTACCCCAACTAATTCCTCTTTCATAACTGAAGAAGTAATTACTTGTTTGGGGAGGGGCTCCTGTGAGTACTGGCCAGATTCACTTCCCTGTGATTTTTAACTATTTTATGTTTTGTATTTAACTACTTTGACAAATTGTTTTTCCTACATGCTCACCTGAATTATAACTTTGTGCAATCATAAAACTGTAATACTTATGCTTAACTTTCATAGTGAATTACATCTCTTTCAGTGAAAAATTATCCTGAATTTCTAATAAAGCAGAAATGCCAGTCCCTGTGGGTGCTTACCAAACTGGTCCCAGTTGTTGGGATCGTATGAAACTGGGATTTACAATTGGTTTCTGTGTGGGAATGGCATCTGGTGCCCTATTTGGAGGATTCTCTGCTCTGAGGTACAGTTTTCTGACAGAATTGTATTAATAAAAAATGGGATTGTTAATTTTAATATGTAAATGTCATTGAAGCGAACACAAAGTATGTACTTGTTGACGACAGATGCCTAGTTTTAAGTACAAAGGGACTTTAATTCTTCCCAGTATATCATGCATCACTTCTTTTCGATAAAAGGTATCCTGCTTTATAAGTGTCAAATTATGGTTTCCTAACTTGTGATGCTCATTACACCTTTCCTCAATACATATGTAATGTCTGATACATCTGACACTTTAATATTCAGTGAAAAACATGGTGTGAATGGCTCTCATGTTGAATTTTATTCAGACTTGGAAAAAGGCAGATTATTCTATCTCCTATTTGCTCAGATTTAAAATAAGTTTATTTCATTGCAAACTTTGTCTAAGGGGAATAGAGTGGTGTATTTGTTACAGAGTCTTTTAGTTAAAAACAAAACACAAACTGTGAAATGACAATGAAACAGAATGGATGGCCTTAATGATTTTCAGGTTGTGGACTTCCAAGCGCTGCCCATAAACAAACACAAAAGTACAAAGACTGTCCTAACTTTGGGATGTGTTAGGTAGTGAAAGGTTTGAAATGAGGTGTAGTTCATTCAGACCTACATATCCTGACAGTTCTGGCAACATGATAGGGTATATTTTAGCACCATTGAAAACATGTTTCCAGAGCTGTAGGCCAGAGCCCAGTAGTTTACTCTGCTACCAGTTGAGAGGGGTCTAAACATTGTGTATCAACTGCCTTGGCATTGCTTGTTTTTTTGGCGAGTGGCATGCCATTCCAATGGGCACAAAAATCCTCAATTACAATGAACTTTTATTCAGTAATTTCCTGTCAGACATATAAAATAGTTATCACCAAATTTTTTTCAGTTGGGCTTCTCCTTTCTAACCTTCGGTGACCTGCGGATCTGAAAGCTAGTTCTGCTTTTATATGGGTCTGTTGGCAGTACTGAGAGAGAACTAGAATCACAATTTTTCTCCATTCTAATGCATAAAGCTCTTCTTATTGGTTTTTGACTGATTCTGCATGTTAATCATTATCATAAAAAGCCATTACTTTAAACAATTATTTTTATTTATCAACGAAAGAAACAAGTCTTAATGTAAAAAGTCTCTACTCTATTTTTTTGTATCTATTACTGCGTTATATTATTTGAAATTTTTTGTGTATATCTCAATTTGTGGAATTTTCTTTATGTAACAGGTATGGGCTTCGTGGAAGAGAGCTCGTGAACAGTGTTGGTAAAATGATGCTGCAAGGTGGTGGCACTTTTGGAACATTTATGGCAATTGGTACTGGAATAAGGTGTTGAAAATAACTTTGTTCCCAGAATATAAGACTGGATATGACAGGTTAACATGTAGCACAATGTTAATATGGCATTAGCCAAAATTAGCAATGGACACATTATAGAATAGGTGGCATTGACAGATTAGATTATTATTAGCTGCATATTCTTTCTGGTTGATATGTTATGAAACTGTAAAAAAAATTGAAATTGAGTGAGTCTGTGGTCTGTGATTAATAAAATCAGCAAGTATGTGATTAATATCCTTATGGAACTGACACATGAATTACTAAACATAAGGCATTGACTGTTTTTAATTACATGTATAGTTGCTAACTATCATTTTTGGGTATACTGAACATTAATACTATTGGAAGTTTGTATCACAACCCATTTTTGGTTTTGCATTATTTCCTGTTGACATTTGTAATAAAGAATCCTCTGAGAACAGATATAAATGATGCTATTTAAAGGTGAAATTTCCACAGCTGTGACTTTTTACTGTATTTAAGAGATGACACTTTTATGCACATTTGACAAGTAAATGGGTTTGAATTATAAATATTCATGTACTATACATGCAGTAGCCAGGGTGTAGGTACAAAATCCAATGCTTTCGCTGCTAAGGTGATGCAATTAGATGAAACCATTCCCATCATGCAGAGATCTTGGTTGGGCATGCTCTGGGATAGGACGAGATAGAACATATCACAAATCTAGCAAACGTCTGAATTTTTTTAACATTAAGAATGTTTCACATAACTTGAGAAGTAAGTGAGCTGCTTACACAGATAAGAGTGGCAACAGACTTTGATTCCTCACCCTACATGGCCATTGGGTTTGTGAATACGTCACGGGAGAATAAGAAAATAAACTATTATGTTTTAACAAAATTAATTAATTTCTCCTAATATTAGGAACAATATATTAGAAAGAAACTTCCACATGGGAAAAATATATTAAAAACAAAGATTCCAAGACTTACAAAATGGGAAAGTGCCGGTAGATAGGCACAATAAGTAAAACACACACACAGAATTTCTAGCTTTCGCAACCGACAGTTGCTTCTTCAGGAAAGAGGGAAAGACGAAAGGCTGTGGGTTTTAAGGGAGAGGGTAAGGAGTCATTCCAATCCCGGGAGTGGAAAGACTTACCTTAGGGGGGGGGAAAAGGAAAGGTGTATACTCGCACACACGCAGACATATATAGCAGACATATGTCTGCTTGTGTCTGTGTATGTATGGATGGATATGTGTGTGTGGGGGGGGGGGGGGGGGGCGGCGAGTATATACCTCTCCCTTTCCCCCTAAGGTAAGTCTTTCCGCTCCCGGGATTGGAATGACTCCTTACCCTCTCCCTTAAAACCCACATCCTTTCATCTTTCCTTTTCCTTCCCTCTTTCCTGACGAAGCAGCCGCCGGTTGCGAAAGCTCGAAATTCTGTGTGTGTGTTTTATTCATTGTGCCTATCTACCGGCGCTTTCCCGCTTGGCAAAAAGGTACGGCCAAACTTTCAGGAAACATTCCTCACACACAAATAAAGAAAATATGTATGTGGACATGTGTCCGGAAACGCTTAATTTCCATGTTAGAGCTCATTTTAATTTCATCAGTATGTGCTGTAGTTCCTCGATTCACCGTAAATTTTCACAATCAATGTGTTTGGGCTGACGAGAATCCGTACGCAATTGTGCAATCACGTCATCAACACAGATTTTCTGTGAACGTTTGGTCAGGCATTGTGGGTGGTGTCTTGATTGGGCCCCACGTTCCTCCACCTACGCTCAATGGAGCACGTTATCATGATTTCATACAGGATACTCTACCTGTGCTGCTAGAACATGTGTCTTTACAAGTACGACACAACATGTGGTTCATGCACGATGGAGCGCCTGCACATTTCAGTCGAAGTGTTCGTGCGCTTCTCAACAACAGATTCGGCGACCGAAGGATTGGTAGAGGCAGACCAATTCCATGGCCTCCACACTCTCCTGACCTCAACCCTCTTGACTTTCATTTATGGGGGCATTTGAAAGCTCTTGTCTACGCAACCCCAGTACCAAATGTAGAGACTCTTAGTGCTCGTATTGTGGTCGGCTGTGATACAAAACGCCATTCTCCAGGGCTGCATCAGCGCATCAGGGATTCCATGCGACGGAGGGTGGATGCATGTGTCCTCGCTAACGGAGGACATTTTGATCTTGTCCTGTAACAAAGTGTTTGAACTCACGCTGGTACGTTCTGTTGCTGTGTGTTTCCATTCCATGATTAATGTGATTTGAAGAGAAGTAATAAAATGAGCACTAACATGGAAAGTAAGCGTTTCCGGGCACATGTCCATATAAGATATTTTCTTTCTTTGTGTGTGAGGAATGTTTCCTGAAAGTTTGGCCGTACCTTTTTGTAACACCATATTATATATATACCGTTCTCAGTTCACCTAAATCTCTTCTTGTGAAAACTTCCGCCGATGGATTAAATACAAGGCGGAAACTGGTAAGCACACTTGTGCTACAGGTCGAAACAGTTTGTGTCCTACACTTGAGATACTGACAGATAATTTTAACATATACAAAGGGCGTGCTGGAAAGTAATGACCCCAGTTTCTTTTATGTGAAAACTCTTTAAGGCATTTTGAAATAAACCAAATGTTATCAACACTTTAAAATTTATTCTTCGTGTCTACGTACTTGGCTGTTGATGTTTTCCCTGATGAGAGACCAGTTTGTTACTACCATCACTATCAAAGTGAAGTCTTTGAGTTCTGAAAACAGGTGAGGCCAAGTTGGGACTGTGTAGAGGGTGTTTCTCACACGCTTACAGAGTTACGTTACACACCATCATGTTACATGCTACAATTCGGAACCGTCTAGTGCCAGACAGATGCAGATAAGAAGAATAAAGATGTAGAATGTTAATAATGACAGTTTTACTTAAAAAATTTGTAAGAGTTTTCACATACATCCAGCATTACTTTTCAGCACACCCTTGCATATGTGTCAGTCACACTTCGATCATTGGATAAGCCTGTAAGCATTATTTTGGTCAGTCTCGCTAGCACCTCTGATTTATTGCCAATGCACAGAAACAATTCAAAGAATGAGCAAATTTGGTGAAGAAGAAAACATATTTGCTATAAAAACATCAAAACAATTATAAAACTTTAAATGAAATACAGTCAAAGGAAAAAAATAAATCTCTGGAAATATTGTTTTGAACACCACAATTCTTTACTAGGCATGGGCCTGTTGGAGGTGGTACACCACTGCCTTCATATGACCTTTGAACTGACTTGCCCAGCCAATTTTGGAGGACCTATAGTTTAACATGGATTCCAAACCATGGTACAACTCAACATTTTTCACATCAACAAACAATAGGACTGATTTAGGAACCTGAGACCTTTTGGATTTGTGGTCTCTCAAACAGCAGTTCAAACGGAATCTTGTTTGAACAGTCTGTACATTCATAAGTGTTGGAATGCTTGTCCTGTTCAGCACTCTCGTTACACCTCTTCCTTGTCACTTGCATTTTCTCTATAGTTGGCTCCCACTTTTGCACAATGCTTCTTTTATTATAAAGTCTCCTCGTATCTCTTCAAATTTTTGTTGAAAGAAGTAGTCTCTTTATTACTTTTATTTTGAGATCATACAGTTTTATTTTGCTCCCAAGAATCTGTTGTGTAGATTAGACTTTAAAAGTAGTGTGCCCATTAAGTGGAAGAACAGTTTTTAGGTCAGCAGGTAATCCTCCATTCACATAAATAATACAACAATTTCTGGTCCATCCTGCCTCCCAAACCCACAAATATTTGTGTTGTTTCTGCAATTGGTAGTATTTTTGAGATTGATTGCTGGCCTTTATTTGTTACTTGTACCATCACTGCATTATGACATTATGTGGAAATGTAACTAACATCACATCTAGCCTTCCCATTATCAGATCATCATGACTTGCAAATAACAAGCAGTTGTTTCCTTTACTTAGATTTGCAGGTACTACTACTTCAGGAGTGTTCCTCGTACTTAACGTCAATGTCCCAGTGTAATGTCTTTTCAGGTTCAATAAAGTTTTAGCTAACATGCAGCTTCTCCTCCAACAAATCTAAAACAACTTTTTCAGGACACGATTTTCCTCGCTTATTGTCGAGCATCCCTGTGTACACAGCACACTTATTTATAAAACCATTCGGATCGTATATTTTGATGCCATATTTATGTCTAAAGGACAGTATCTCTTCCAAAGGACAGCTGATTCATTTATCCTCCTGAATAATACATACAACACATTCTATTGTTAAAATAATTTAGTATGTGTCATATTTTATATAACTGATCCTCTGCTTGTGGGTATCCTAGCAGCAGATTATTAGCAAAACGTAATGAGTGCGAGATGATTTTATGTTCATGTCTGCTTGCTCATTCACATTGTTATTCATGTATTTTGAAACAGAGAATCTAACTTCCAATAGTTTTGTAAATGGTATGATTTCACATTACCCATATGAAATGAAATGAAATACCCAGAAAGACAAGTACTTTGTCCCCAAATCATCTTTGCAGTATCATGAAATGTATTTGACAGCTATCATCACTATGGCATGTTTCTGTATTCTCAACATTTTGGATCTCCTCCAATTTGTCATCTTTTGATACATCCAGTAACTGATTGGCATTGAATTTTAACTCTATTTTAGCATTAAAATATTGCATTGTTCTTGATTATCCATCAAAGAAAAGACACCTGTAGGGACAAAAAGTTGTTCCCGGGACTTCACTGCTTGTACAAACACATTTCACAGCTGCAATACTACAGTGAAGCACATTGGTCATGGGAACACTTATAAGAATTAGCAATACTGGGCTATGTTGATGCTTAGAAGTGACAGCCACAGTGAATAATGTGTTAATGCTTGGAAGGTTCCCCCATCACAGTTCCAGAATATTCCTTCCTTTATTGACAAAAATGGATTTCTTGGTATTTCAGTGGGATAATTAACCTTATCAAAGATATGGGTACCCAGTCTAAAATTTGATAGTGTTAACAATTTTCTTGAAACATATTACTGTTCACAGCTCTCCCTTAATCAGGGAAAAAAAAAACGCTTTGGGAAAAATTAAAAAAGTTTTGAGTTTTTGAGGAGGAGCACTGACAGAAATCTAAACAATTTCTCCTCTACAGACATTATTTAATTTTAATGCTGCAGGCCCACAGGAAATAAAAATCTCTCTTCTTTGGAAGCGGCAATGTTATTGTATTCTCTGAAAGGTACACATGGTGTACAAAATACTTAAAATGCTTGAAGCACTAACTGCGCTGCCCCCCTCCCTATCAATAATACTACTAATTTAAAACAAATCTGGAATAGAAACATTAGTTAATCATGTTTTAATTCCTTCTGTAATTTTTGCCATTCATCAGCATCATCTGTCATGATTCAACTGTAACCTGTGTTCACTGCCCTATCTCTAAAATAAGTTCCATTACACTCTACTCTAAATGGTAGCTTTCATTTTAGTATGTTCTATAAAAATTTATGATTAGTGCATGCGTACCAGTTTGGTCCTTTTTAAGTAATACATAATGCTTTCATGAGTTGTCTCATTTTAATTTCTGACCTGTCTCCTCTCAATTTTTACAACCTTCAGGTATTATTAATGTGTGATTTTAATTTCCTGTATTTTTATACAGTACATTCAGTTCCTTTCTACCATTCTGATAGGTCTAAATGCTGTTCACATTTCTTCCATACTTTCCACAAACACCTCAATAACATCACACATTGCTTATAATTAAGGAGTTTCACTATAACATTCATGATTGCAGCTTGATTGAGAACTTACCTTCATGAGTCACAACTTCAGTGCCATCTATAGGATTTGTTTTTCCAGGAATATTTTTACCAAATGATAAATGTGTTATACGATGTGATGTGTTGAAACTGGAGGAAGAAAATGGCTGCACATCATGCACTGGAAATAAGCACAGTAAAATTAGTAACTGAAAACTTACTCACAGGGAATGAATAATAAATCTGTTAATAACTTGTATTGACCCAATTACGCTTAAGATAGCTATTATTATTTACTTTACAAAAAAACACCAATGACACTACACTCATAATTGTAGTACATATCAAAATAGTGTGTACATAAAAAAATCTGGTGGTATTTCACAATTCAGGGCCTTTCCTTATGCAAAGATTTCGTGATACAGCATTGCAGCTTCCCTCAATCTGTAATTATGAACAACACTGTTAATGTTTTTGATACAATAACTTACATATACATAGATACTCTGCAAGCCACCATACGGTGCACGGCTGAGGGCACCCCGTACCACTACTTTTCATTTTCTTTCCTGTTCCACTAGCAAATAGAGCAGGGGAAAAATAAATGTCTGGATGCCTCCACATGAGCCCTAATTTATCATATCTTATCCTGGTGGTCCCTACAAGCAAACTATGTTGGCAGCAGTAGAATAGTTTGGCAGTCAGCTTCAAATGCTGGTTCTCCTAATTTTCTCAGTAGTGTTTCTTAAAAAGAATGTTGCCTTTCCTCCAGGGATTCCCATTCGAGTTCCTGAAGCATCTCCGTAATATGTGTTGTTTGGGCCTACCAGTAACAAATCTAGCAGCTCGCCTTTTAATTGTTTCGATGCCTTTCTTAAATCCAGCCTGGTAAGGATCCAAACACTCGAGCAGTACTCAAGAAAAGGTTGCACCAACATCCTATACAGGATCTCCTTTACCTAAAATTCTCCCAGTGAACTGAAGTCGACCATTCGCCTTCCCTTCCACAGTTCTCACATGCTTGTTCCACCTCATTTGCTCTGCAACATTACGCCCAGATTTTTAAACGACTTGACTGTGTTAAGCAGAACACTAGTAATACTGTATCTGATCATTACAGGTTTGATCTCCCTACCCATCCACATTAACTTTCATTTTTTTACGTTTAACACTAGCTGCCATTCATCACATCAACTTGAAATATTGTCTAACTTTTGTTATATCTTCCTACAGTCACTCAACATAACTAAGATGCCTTGATCAGAAGTCTTGAGAAAAAGGCTAGGTTCCCAAGAATCTTATCAAGAATTTCAAGAAATATTGAACTGTCCTGCCCCCTCTCCTTACACGGTGTGCAAATCAATGTACTATTAGTATAATAACCAGTGGCATACACTGAAAATGTTGGTACAGCAAGCAACATTGAACTTATCTACTGTATTGCTCACTCATTGTGGTGTTATCTGTAGTAAATTCCGCTCTGTTATTCTTCTTGCAGGACTACTCAATAATGTCACCAACATATCGGTTTAGAACCTTCATCTGCACCAGCAGATCCTTTACTATGGAATTGAACAGATGACTTCCTTAATGAAAGACATTCTTTTCAGTGTGGAAAACAATTGTTCTACTGATGAAGTTGTAGCCAGTATGATTAATATCAGTTCATTGAGTTTATAGAGTACAGGAAGTCATGTGTGACATTCATTGTGAGACAGGAAACTTTGAATTTCCTTCACAGACTTGGCTTCAAGATTACATGACATGAACATTGCAGTCACTTCAAACTTGAACCTAAAAATATCAAAAAAATTTCCTATTTATTGTCCTTAAGCTTTCAAACACCTCCTTAACAAACACATTTTCAAAGCTTGAGAACTTATCTGAGTTGAACATTTTTGTAAACTTTAAATCAGGCAGCAATTCAAATCTAATGTTTAACTGCATGATTATCGTATCTGGTATCTCCAGGTACAGCCTCCTGTAGTCATCCTTTATAGATGTTTCAGTGCAGTTTTCCTTTCTTCATTTTCCTGGAGTATCAAATATGCTTTCAGCCTTGCACAATGTTTTTTCAAACCCATCACATGTCTTAGTACACAGCTCTTCTTTTGTATCTTCCACTTCTTTGCTATATAACATGTCTAAGAATTTTGACTGCACAATGTTAAAAGTAATGTCTGTCAGTAAATTCAATTCTTCAGACACAACATGAAGTTAAAACTGAAAATGTCATAACATCATGAGAAATCCACATGCTTCACTAACAGCACTTGTGCCCCAATTTCGTGTATTTTCCAAATTGCACTCATACAAATCTTCAAGTTTGCCCTTACAATCTGCCATAATTTGTACCAAGTGACTTCAATAATTTCATATTATTGTTGGAAATCTCTTCTTCACTACTGTATCTAATAAGTTGGTTCTTTTCAAGGAATGGCCAAAAAATGGTACAAGACCACTTATATTAGCAAAAGGACATTCTACATTTACTCATACACTGTCATACCTGTGATAAAACCAAATTCAACTTGTTGGTATAAAAGTGCACAGATACTGCATGTGGAATTACTTCTCTAACTTTTTGTCTGCACACCATTTGAAGTGCTGTCAAATATGAATAGAGTTGACAAATGAGATTTGTGACATCCAATATTTCATCTAGTAAAATAGCAATAAATGTTGCTTCTCTCTTATAAGTTTTTATTTCGGAAGTGGTTTCATAGATATGTCATCAAACTCGGCCAACAAATGAATTAACTCCATGCAATTACCTTGATTGCAGCTTTCCCTGTGTCCTCGAAATGATAATTCTTGTCATCATAAAATGTCATCATAAAATGCACATGGCTGCTGTAAATCTCTTTAAGTATTTGCTGGTTCTGTTTCACTGTTTCATTGAGCTTTAAAATGCTTGCACATTTATTTTCACTTAACTGCAAATCAATCCTACTTTTACCAAATGTTTTCTGCCTTGAAGCTGCAGTGTGCAGTTTAAGGTCAAATAATCACAATATTTACTGTCCAAGGAGATTTGTCCTTTCTGAGCAACAAACATGGCCAACGAAAGAGTTTACACAATGTTTCACTGCTGCAGATTAAATGTTCAAAGTCAATGGCTCCTTCTGGCAGAATGGGTGAAGGAAAAGAACTGATGAGGTATAGAAAATGGGGAAAGTTGCCCAGAACCCTGGGTCAGGGGACAGGGGAGACTTACCAGATAGGAGAGACGGAAAGACTGATTGTTGGGAACCTGAGAGCTTAAAGGTGGAAGTGATGCTAATACACAAATAGATATTACCGACAAAACATTGTGCATGAGTTAACAAGAGTGGAAAGCTGTATGCGGTAGAGATGGGAGAAATACACAGATCAGAAAACTGCGAGGGAGTAAAGACAGATATAGTTACTGAGAAAAATTGCTCATACTGGAGAAATTAACATAAATTAAGGCCAGGTGGGTGGCAACATGTAACTCCAGCTTCCACCTGCAGAGTTCTGAGAAACTGGTGTCTGGGGGAGGAATCTAGATGACAAGTGTGGTGAAACAGGCACCAAGATCATGACTGACAGTTGTAGAGCATGAGTATACACCCTGTGCATATGCCAATTCACCCTAACTGATAACTTAGTGGTAGCCAGGCATATGTAAAAGGCCGAACAGTATTTGTATGACAGCTGGTACATGACATGTGTCATTTCACAGGGGGCTTTCCCCTTGATAGTATGTTTTGCCATTTACATATGCTGGTATAGGTAGTGGTAGGAGCGTGTACAGGACAAGTCTCACAGTGGGGATGGTCACAGTGGTAGGAGCTGTAGAGTGGTAGGAGCTGCAGGGTAGGAAAATGGGTGCAGGTGGAGCATAAGGTCTGTCAAGGATATTGTGGAGATTGGGAGGTCAATGAAAAGGTATTCTATGTGAGATGAGCAAAATATAGGACAGAATGGACCTAATTTCAGGGCATGGTTTTAGGAAGTCATGGTCTTGTCAAAGTCGCTGATAAATACATTCAAGACAAATATAATACTAAGTGATAAGAGGTGTACTCCTAAGTTGTTTTTTGTAGGGATTAGCAGTACAAGGATTGGATGTGATAGCCTGGGAAATCTGCTTTCAAACTAGGCTGGTAAGGTAACTACATCCAGTGAAGGCCGAGTTGAGAATGGTGGGGTATTGCTGTCAAGAGTCTACATCTGGACACATGCATTTGCCTTGAATACCAAGACTGTACAGGAGAGAATGTCTGACACAAAGTATGGCAACTGTCAAAATGTAAATATTATTGTTTGTTAGTAAGTTTAATGTACGCAGAAGTATGTAACTGATCCTTGGTGAGGATGAGGTCAACATCTAGGAAAGTGGCATGGAATTCAGAATAGAGCAATGTGAAATTTAAAAGGGTGAGATTCAAAGAATTTTAATAGCTCAGCTTTATCATAAGTCTGAGATGGCAAAGATGTCATCAATGTGTCTAAATCAAACCAGGGGCTGAAGGGTAATAAATCCTATGAAAAACATATACTATCAAAGGGAGAGCCACCTGTAAAACTAGACATATCGTGTACCAGTTGTCATGTAAAAACTGTTGGGCCTTTTACATGTATGACTACCACCAAGTTATCACTAGGCAGGACACAGGCAGAAGGTGTATACAGCCAACACACAATATCCTGTTGCACAGCATGCTCTACAACTTGAAAGTTGTGATCTTGGTGCCTGTTTCACCACACATACCACCTGGTCCCTTCCTACAGAAAAAGAGTACCTGAGAACTCCGCAGGTGCGAAATTGCATTACTTGGCCTTGGTTCTCGCCACGCCTGGTCTTAATCTATGTTAATTTCTTTGGTCTCAGCATTTCTTCTCAGTAACTATTTGTTTCTTCACTTGCTTTCAGTTTCCTTACCTCTCTATTTCCCCCATCTCTAACACACAAAATGCACTTAGCTTTCCACTCTTATTTACTCATGCACAATGTTTTGCCAGTAATCTCTGTCTTGTGTGTTGCCCTATCTTTCACTTTTAAGCTCTCAGGTTTTTAAACCTAGTCCAGTAAATCTCTCTAGACCGGGGTTATGGAGGGCTTTTCTGAACTCTCACCATACCTTACCAGGCATTCTCCTTCATCCCTCTTCCATCTGCTTTGACCCTTCTGCCAGAAGAAGCAGCCACTGGCTCCAGAATCTTGCAGTTTTCAGTACCTTTATATGTGTTTTCTTCTGTCACCACTTGGTGAGTAGATTTTTTATTTATCCAATTACATTATATTTTCAAAAACTGATAATTTTTGTTGAGATTAAATATTCACATGAAATTTCAGCATTTGTCCTCTGCCTTTAAACTGGTGAGAGAGGGGGTAGTTTGGCCATTTTCAACAAGTTCTAACTTGAATGGCAGTGAGTGTAAAGGTTTATTAAAAACATTTACTATAACATCACTGTCACAACCACTCATTTTACAAAACTGCTGGTTAAAATATTATTCAGACACATTAAACACGATGCATTCTTCCATCTCTTAACTCACTAATCCACATTGAATTCAGGGTAGAGAAAACATGTTGAATGCAACACACACATTTGGGCTAGCAGAAGAGAAAACATGCTGAATGTAGTCTTCCTACTTGCATACATTTACCCATGTTTCAAGCGAGCTTGGCATGATGTCACAAATGGCCAAATGAGACTTGAGACTACCAAAGTGCCTTGATTACATTTCAGTAACTATTACAGAAGTGCTCATGCAGGTGCAACATCTCTTGTTCAGCTACGAAACTAGTTATCGGTTTAAAGGAACGAAAATATGGATTGTGAAATAGGTATTACAGTATAAATAAAACAAAAAGAAACTTCCACATGGGAAAAATATATTAAAAACAAAGATTCCAAGACTTACCAAGCGGGAAAGCGCCGGCAGACAGGCACATGAACAAAACACACAAACACACATACAGAATTACGAGCTTTCGCAACTGGCAGTTGCTTCGTCAGGAAAGAGGGAGGGAGAGGGAAAAATGAAAGGATGTGGGTTTTAAGGGAGAGGGTAAGACTCCTTACCCTCTCCCTTAAAACCCACATCCTTTCATTTTTCCCTCTCCCTCCCTCTTTCCTGACGAAGCACCTGCCAGTTGCGAAAGCTCGTAATTCTGTGTGTGTGTTTGTGTGTTTTGTTCATGTGCCTGTCTGCCGGCGCTTTCCCGCTTGGTAGGTATTACAGTATGATTTATATATTGCAAGTGGACTTATATTTCATAGAGCATGGAGAATAAGCCCCTGGTAAGAACTATTCCCTACGTGTGCAGCTATCAGGTATCTGTTCACAGAGCTATAGTTAAACCGTGTAGCACCTGTTGCGGTCCCAAATAAAGTTACAAGAACAAAATGAACAGTCCACTTGCAGCAGTGTCAGTACTGGACTTTCAATTGTTGCATTTTTGGTTGATCTGCTAGAACATCTGTTCTAAGTTCATAGGTAAGTAACAGTTTATCTAAAAACAGGAATGACAGGACTACACAGAGTTTTGGTAGTAGTTAGAAACAAGTACATTTTATTGTTTTACACTGCATGAAGCTGTATTAGTCTACAACTTGTGTTCAAATTCATAAATCCTAATTTGAGAGGAAGGGCCAGTTTGGAATAATTGAAGAACTAGTTTAATCAGCTTTTAAAGAAAGCAATCTAATTTTTCTGTATAGAAGACATTACTTAATTTATCATTTTCCTTGTAATTTTAGGTTTTCACATAGCACGTCCAGAGCCGCAGCCCAAATATGTGTAATAATTACAACCATATAGTGTTCAATTTTTTCCCCCACTATTTTGGATTTACAGCAGTCTCTGTATGTTGATACTGTCGCAGTAATTGATCCCCCTCAACCAATAATGTTAATTTGCCTTCCTATCAGAGCACCGTATTTGTACTCGTCTTCCCATGAAATACAATAAAATAGAAATTGTAGTCCATATTTCAAACTTTTGGAACACTCTTATCAATGAATCTGTGGAATTATGACTGTCTGGAGACCTTGTCAATTGGAATGGCAGTTTCCAGTTAGATAATGCATCTAATTCTGCTGAAGAACAACTTCGTGCTCTATGTAGCCAGTGTAGTTGTGAAGATGGAAGGTGCTCATACCAACACACAAACTTGCAAAAGATGCACAAGCACCCTAGCAACACATGCAAATTGGTAACTGGGTACACAACATATGCACGAGAGTGATATTAAAAAGGAGACCTCAGTGCACTTTCGCTAGGCTACACCCAAAGATGCCCAGAAGACTGTGGCAGGAAGTTGGTGACATCTGGCAGTTCACCTGAAATTTCATGGAACAATCTATATGCTGGGAAAGTTTTAGATTTCACATGGTAAAATAGATAAAATGTAGAGACTATTAGGAATGTAATCCTAAAAGTAAGGTCTCCTATATTTTTATAAGTACGTAGACCTGTTTATTTCTACAATGGTTTACATCAGTTTACAGCTTGAACATTTAGCTATTTTTCGATATAATCACCATTTCTGTCGATGCAATTTTGTAGATGATGCAGTTTTTGTATGCCCATGTCAGCTCGCCGCCATGCTGTTCAGAAAGTTATGAACCTCTTCTTTCACCTCGTCATTGGAGCTGAATCAATTTCCGGCCAAATGTTCTTTGAAACTAGGGAACAGGTGATAGTCACTGGGCTCCAAGTCAGGACTATAGGGTGATGAGTGGGTGGGTGATTATGTTCCACTGAAACTGCTGCAGGGCAACAACAGTTTGCCGAATGATGTGTGGGCGAGCGTTGTCATGGAGAATGTGTACACCCTTGCTCAACATTCCTCTTCTCCAGTTCTGAATTGCCCGTTGGAGTTTTTTCAGAGTCTCACAGAACCTGTCAGCATTAATTGTGGTCCCAGTTGGCATAAAGTCGACCAACAATACCCCTTTCTGATCCCAAAAAATGGTTGTCATGACTTTACCGGCAGACGGTGTTTGTTTGAATTTCCGCGGCTTTGGCGAAGAAGGATGCCGCTACTGGCATGATTGTTGCTTGGTCTCAGGTGTAAAGTGGTATGCCCAGGTTTCGTCACCCATGACAACTGAGTCCAGAAAATTGTCCAGTTCAGCTGCAAGGCGGTGAAGAAATGCACAGGAAGCATCAACTCATTGCCGCATGTGGCCCTCAGTCAGCATGCATGGCACCCATCTTGCGCACACCTTCCAGTAGTTCAATGTTTCCGTTAAAATCTGTGAGCAATGCTTCGGGAAACCTCAGGAACCAACATGCAGAGATAATCCAGGGTGATCCACCGATTTTCACGCATGCTTTGCTCAACCGTCAACACTGTTTCCTCAGAAATTGATGGTCTCGAGCTCCTTTGTTCATCGTGAATTTCGGTCTGACCAGCTGCAAATTCTTTACACCACTTACGAACATTTTTGACATCCATGCATGACTCACCATACACTTCTGTCAATTGGCGATGGATTTCAATCAGTGCAGTGCCCTTTGCATTCAAAAACTGAATAATTGCGTGCAATTCACACTTGGTGGTAACATCCAACGGGAGCTCCATTCTCAAAGGCTGCCAAGCCAAGACTGAGCGCCTCAGAGTGGTGTGCGCATGTTTACACACAGTGCGTGAAGCACTCTTCATAACAGTGTAACCAACTGCCACACAAACAGAGTTCTGTACTTATAAAAAATAGGAGACCTTACTTTTGGGATTACCCTTGTACAGTAGAAATATCACATTTTCTTACCACACAGAAGTCTGTCATTTTATCTATCAGTCAGTTAAAAAATCCCAAATTAAAAATTGCAAATTCCTTAGCAAAAGAGCTCAAAATTCACAATAAGTAAACATGGCCAGCCATTTATTGAATTAAAAGGTTGAGCAAACTACTTCTAGCCTGGACAACACACAAAATTTTATGTTTCTTTCTAAAATAGCAATGTGAACAGTTAAAATAAAGGGCAGGTTCCCACTTAAGTTTGCTTCCGTCCTCTCATCATAATAAAGAGCACACTCCATTAAAATGAAGCAAAATGCGCCTCCTCAGCCACACATTGTGCATTCATCACACCGGGGTATATAATCTCATGCATAATGGATAGTGCTTTATACTCAAGAGTATCAAGGTGAAATTAAATGATCCTATGACTTTACTGACTGAGGGACTCCATCACGGGTTTTTCTGTCAGCGGGTGTAGTTAACATATCAAGGTAAAGTTTATTTTGTCATAGTTTCCTGTATGAAGTACGGCTATTTTTCATCCTGCATGTTGGACATGTCTTTGACACAACTGTGATTACGGCCAGTGGGAGAATGGCACAGTGTCATCTCTGCATGCCTCCTGCATTGCCATATCTCTTTGCTCATTTCACCATATTTTCTCCTGGTCCAGTACCCATTCAAATTATATACACACCTTCTACTGTTGCAGAGAGGAAGGTGGTCCTATATGTTATGGGTGATTTTTCTCATTTGGTCACATTACTTTTAGGGCTTCAGGAATCTGAGCAAGACAAAAACTTCCTTGCTTGATGACACCTTATCTGCTGCAGTGCCTTCAGGACCTCTCAGAGCTCAATGTTATGTGTATGAACACTGTCAGGAAGATGAAGCTGAGGGCATGCCAAGAAAAGACAAGTGGGCAACCAATGATGTCACCTTGTTTTGAGCTGAAGTTCATATACAATGTGATAAATTTGTTGTGCTAAATTCTCTCAAAACTGCAGCCCACTCACAAACAGTAGACACAGGAGAGAGGTAGATTCTGTCTTAATATAGTTTCAATACGCATTCAGAACAGTGCAATTTTGTCTGCTGATAACCATGATACACTCAGAGTATAATAACAAGTATACAATTTACTCAAAGAATTATGGGTTTATAAAATCCAGCACATGACACTGCAAAGCAAATGTTCAGCAGGAGTCCAAGCAACATTGGGTGTGCCATAGGGAAGCATTAGAGGATCATTAATGTTCTCAATAAAGATTCATCGCTAGATATGGTTAATAGCAGTCTCACTGCCTGCAATGTTGCTGCTTTTTCCTACAAGCATGTGTTTTTGTTGGCTGCTCATTAAAAAAATACAGAATAAATTGTTGCTTCAAATGGCAGCTCCTTTGAATATAAATAAAATCAAGTTAATGAGAGTTTAGTAGCACTTGACAAAGATTAGTGATATACTGCTAAGGAGTCTCCCTCCAATCTGCAGGTCATACTGTAAAGCAATATGAAATGGGGCAAACATCTGAAATCAGCTTTATAGAAGATAAATGGAGGATACATTTGTTAGCATGATTCTGGGGAAGTGTAATGAAACTGTAAAGGAAATTGCACACAATACACTAGTAAGACTTATTCTACACTACTGCTCTAGTGGTTGGAATTATTATCAGTAGTTACGCATTACTGACTGATTAACAACTTCATGGTAACTGGTGTTTAAATACTGGTTTTAAAACTATTAAAATGTAAAACTGAATGAAAAGCCCAACAGTCCACTGTAGCTCATCATCATCATCATCATCATCATCATTTAAGACTGATTATGCCTTTTAGCGTTCAGTCTGGAGCATAGCCCCCTTACAAAATTCCTCCATGATCCCCTATTCACTGCTAACATTCGTGCCTCTTCTGATGTTAAACCTATTACTTCAAAATCATTCTTTACCAAATCCAGGTACCTTCTCCTTGGTCTGCCACAACTCCTCCTACCCTCTACTGCTGAACCCATGAGTCTCTTGGGTAACCTTGCTTCTCCCATGCGTGTAACATGACCCCCACCATCTAAGCCTGTTCGCCCTGACTGCCACATCTATAGAGTTCATTCCCAGTTTTTCTTTGATTCCCTCATTGTGGACACCCTCCTGCCATTGTTCCCATCTGCTAGTACCTGCAATCATCCTAGCTACTTTCATATCCGTAACCTCAACCTTGTTGATACGGTAACCTGAATCCACCCAGCTTTCGCTCCCATACAACAAAGTTGGTCGAAAGATTGAACGGTGCACAGATAACTTAGTCTTGGTACTGACTTCCTTCTTGTAGAAGAGAGTAGATAGTAGCTGAGCGCTCACTGCATTAGCTTTGCTACACCTCGCTTCCAGTTCTTTCACTATGTTGCCATCCTGTGAGAATATGCATCCTAAGTACTTGAAACCGTCCACCTGTTCTAACTTTGTTCCTCCTATTTGGCACTCAATCCATTTATATTTCTTTCCCACTGACATTACTTTCGTTTTGGAAATGCTAATCTTCATACCATAGTCCTTACATTTCTGATCTAGCTCTGAAATATTACTTTGCAAACTTTCAATCGAATCTGCCATCACAACTAACTCATCCGCATATGCAAGACTGCTTATTTTGTGTTCACATATCGTAATCTCACCCAGCCAGTCTATTGTTTTCAACATATGATCCATAAATAATATGAACAACAGTGGAGAGAGGTTGCAGCCTTGTCTTACCCCCGAAACTACTCTGAACCATGAACTCAATTTACCGTCAACTCTAACTGCTGCCTGACTATCCATGTAAATACCTTTAATTGCTTGTAAAAGTTTGCCTCCTATTCCATAATCTCATAGAACAGACAATAACTTCCTCCTAGGAACCCGGTAATATGCCTTTTCTAGATCTATAAAACATAGATACAATTCCCTGTTCCACTCGTAACACTTCTCCATTATTTGCCGTAAGCTAAAGATCTGGTCCTGACAACCTCTAAGAGGCCTAAACCCATACTGATTTTCATCCAATTGGTCCTCAACTAATACTTGCACTTTCCTTTCAACAATACCTGAGAAGATTTTACCCACAACTCTGATTAAAGAGATACCTCTGTAGTTGTTACAATCTTTTCTGTTTCCATGTTTAAAGATTGGTGTGATTACTGCTTTTGTCCAGTCTGATGGAACATGTCCCGACTCCCAGGCCATTTCAGTTATCCTGTGTAGCCATTTAAGACCTGGCATTCCATTGTATTTGATGAGTTCCGACGTAATTTCATCCACCCCAGCTGCTTTATTGCACTGCAGTCTATTGACCATTTTCTCCACTTCCTCAAATGTGATCCTATTTCCATCATCATTCCTATCCCATTCTACCTCAAAATCTGAAACATTACTGATTGTATTTTCACCTACATTGAGTAACTCTTCAAAATATTCCCTCCATCTGCCCAAGGTATCCACAGGATTCACCAGCAGTTTTCCTGACCTGTCCACAATACTTGTCATTTCCTTCTTACCTCCCTTTCGAAGACCGCTAATTACACTCCAGAATGGTTTTCCAGCAGCTTGACCCATGGTCTCCAACCTGTTTCCAAAGTCTTCCCAAGATTTCTTCTTGGATGTTGCAATTATCTGTTTGGCTTTGTTTCTTTCTTCAACATAACTTTCTCTGTCTACCTGAGTTCTAGTATGTAGCCATTTTTGATACGCCTTCTTTTTCCTTTTACAGGCTGCCTTGACTGTGTCATTCCACCAATCTGTATTTATTTAAGTCGATCAGAGATGCACACTATCAGTTTCGCAACATTTAACTTGCATCTTCTGGTCCATGCCATACAGTAACAGTTGTGTGGCACAACAGCAGACATTAAACAAATTAGAAAAAAAAGTAGTACAGCCTATGCAAAAGAGTAATAAACATTCTCATGGCGTGTAAATGGAAATCTTTGGAAGGAAGGTTATGTTGTCCTTGGAAACACTGTGGGTAAATTCTGGAAAAAGTATCTGACGAAGAGCAGAGAAGCAGTATGCTGTCTTCATCGTGTATTCCACACACGGATTATGGGATTAAAATAAAGAGGACTGAGGCTGTTGGCCACGGCATACAGTGTTATTCTTCTGCACTCCATACACAATTGGACAGAAAGTCACCAATATTACAACAATTGTCTTGTGGGCTATTGTGTAGATATGTCAGGAACTAGTACTGGGGCTGAGTGTCACTGTAGATATGTATTACGGTATGTGTGTTAAATGAGAGCATATCTTGCAGAATTTGAAAAATTCTCAATGCTCATGCCTAACAAGAAGCATAGTCCTTACATTGTGACACTGTGGAACAATGAGAATGAAAACTGGCTCTGGCTGCTTGCCCGGTGTGGCTACAGCTGAGTGACAAATTTGTTATGCTTTCTGTTCACAGTGAATGTACAGTTGTTTGACTGACATGAACAGAAAGCAGTTGTATAGCTTCGTGAGGGTCTCCATAGGTCAACATTGTTCACTCTGTGTCATTCCTTTTTCTAAGTATAATTTTATTTATGTTAATCTACATAGAAAGGCGACACAAGATGTATTACATGTACCATAGTAGGTACTCAGAAATATTGGTTTATGGAACAACTGGACTCCCTAAGAGGCATTTCTATCACTATATGGCTCAAGAGAATGCAGTGCTTTTCACTTTCTCTTTATACGAGTTCAAAATAAAACAAGAAACTGAAATAAACTAATGTAATGCTGACAACACATCTTATTCTATGCTAAAATGAACAAAATATCTTATTGTCTATGAAATATCAATGAAAATGTAAGGAAATTGGATACATAAATAAATCTACTCACCAAGTGGCAGCTGGAGAACACACGTATATAAAGATATTGAAATCTGCAAGATTTTGGAGCTAGTGGCACCTTCTTCTGGCAGAAGGCTTAAAGGGGAATGAAGACAGATGAAGGAAAAGGACTGGGGAACTGCAGAAAATAGATACAGTTTGGAAACGTCACCCAGAACCCCAGGTCAGGGGAGACTTACAGGCAAGATGTAAAAACCTGAGAGCTTCCCCTTCAACCCTTATGCCAGAAGAGTGAGCCACTGGTTCCAAAAGCCTGCAAATGTATCTTTATATGTGTGTTCTCTTACTACTGTTTGGTGAGTGATCATTCTTTGTACATGTTAAACCTGCCAGCTGGACTGGTACTTGAACTGGGTTACACTTTTGTAGACAGGAGTATTCCCATAGAAAAGAATGGAGAAATAAGAGCAGTCTGATTATGCTTTGAATCTATCTGTAAAGCCTGGCAGAATCACTCAATTCGAAGAATATGGCTTGCAAAAGACAGCTTTGCAAGTTCAAGTTCCAGTCTTGCGCCCAGATTTAATGTCCCATATCACACTACCTTTCATTGTTATCATACTACCTTGGTACTTCCTCTGGCCATTTGTATATATTGACTTACCATGCACATGATTAATAGAGAAGCTCTGGCCAGGTGCTATATGGAAACTGCCCCCTACCTAAAGTAAAAATAAAATAATCTGTATAGTTTTGTTAGTGACAGAAACAATACAAAGATTACACAGTGGCTACATAAATATGAATCACTTGTTGACTTCACAGGAAATCTGAAGAGAACAAAGTAGTATTCTAGCATCTTTATAGAAATCATACTCACAGAGCTTTTGTTGGGGGAGATGTATTTGGAAATTCTTTTTACATGGAATCCAGGGCACAAGTGAGTAAGAGATAGCAAATCAAACAGAAAAAAGTGGTAATAAGGATTTCACTTTTTCATTCCAGCCCACTACAGCAATGGAAGAGTCAGTTTTTACAATTAACAAAATGCCGTCTGCAGCTAGAGTGTAAGCGTGCAACTAGCATCTTCTAGAATATCATAATCTTTGAGTCAAGAAAGTAGAAATGACTTGATGAAAATGTCAAATCATTCATAATAAATGGACTCTTTGGGGATCATCTTCTCAATGCCTTGTACAATCTGCCTAACTTTTTTGTGAGACCATTTAAAAAAAAATACTATTCATTCAAAATCCAACCACTCAAATAGAAACACACTGCTGCAAACTGAAATTGCAGCATTATGAATGCAGCATGCATCAACCATCAAATTGTCATGAAGTGTACTACATGCTTCTACATGCAAATTGTAGTATCTGCACCAGCATACATACATACATACATACATACATTCTTATGGATGTAGAAGAGCTGGCATGGGTCTCACGAAAGAGTAGTACAGAAAGCAATCACAGGTGGTGCACATCGAGTGTTGTATGGGCGGAACTGCTGATCCAGATGTTTACTTGCCTGCAGCAATGTGCTGGACCAGTTAGCTCTTACACTGAGACAGGCTAACTGGCTTTCACAACACACCATGCTCTGGGTTCCCATGCTAGTTGTTTTGGCGATCTGTACAGGTAGCATTTTGTGCTTGTTTCTATGCCAGTCTCTATGCACTGTTCAGACTCTCTGCTCCCTTGTAGACTGCCCCATATATCAAGATGTTCCTGTTCCAGAGTACTGCTCCCCAACTTTTGGATTGAGCACCTAGTGTTGGCTAGGTTAGAGCAGTCACACTTGTTCTGACAGGATTGTTCCAGGGCACTGCCATGCATGTACAGATACCAGAGTTGCAATGGAGGACTTTCTTACATGTGTGAATATTTTATTTATTTATATTTTCATAGTGTTAATTTGTGGGCACCGTGGACCTGTAATTTTTGCAATGGCGGCAGGAACAGTTATGCCTCCAGAAGCAATAATAGCTGCAGCAGGAGTAGATGCTGCTCAAACCAAATGCAGAATTGCTTTGCTCTCATGCTGTGCTGGTGACAGGGCAGATGCTTGCAAAAAAGCCTTCTCTCCCATGGCACAGTAGAGCACTTGCCTACGAAAGGCAAAGGTCCAGAGTTCGAGTCTCGGTGCAGCACACAGTTTTTATCTGCCAGGAAGTTTCAGGTTATTAGAATGCTCAAATGCAACTTACGTTGCCATTGGTAAATTCACTGTTGGCACAAAATGTTTCTTTTGTTTTTGGATTCCAGATTGTTGACAAAGTTGACTTAATGTACCAATCAGTCACCTTTCCTTTTGGACTCTTTACTGAATTTGTATGTCCAGCTGTTTGAGAATATATTGGGCTGGGCAAAAAATTTGAGGTCCATGTGTTCCTAATGCCATCATCAGTACCAAAAATTTTGTTGCTCCTGCCCTATCCTTTTTGCCATTTGCAACAAACTCAAGGCTGAGTCGCAGCAGCATTGGCAGGAACGTGGTGTTGTTTCCATTATTTCATCTAGTCAGTGGGCCACCCCTTTGGTAGTGATTCACAAGACAAATGGCAGAATGCTCTTTGTGGCAATTACAAACAAACCGTCAATGTACTCTGTGTCATGGATTTATTATTGTATTCCACATTCACAGGAAGTGCTGGTGAGGCTGTCAGGGGCCCAGTATTTTCCTGTATTTACTTATGTGATGCATATCTGTGTTTGCCAGTGGATGCTACTTCTCATTGTTTCTTAATGCCCTTGACCCTTTTGGGCTTTATCAGTTTAGTTGCTTGCCCTTTGGAATTTCTTCTGCCCCAGGAATTTATCAAAGATACATGGAGCATTTATTAAGGACATTCCCTGTTGCATCAACTACCCTGATGTCACCTGGGTCATGAGTTCTACAAAAAAATGTAGGTTTTTTGCCCCTAAGGTGCACCTTTCAGGCCATGTGCAAACAAAGATGACCTCATCCCAACAGATGAACAAGTCAATACCATTGTCAATGTGCCAACACCCAAGAACATGAAGGAGCTCCAGTCCTTTCTGGGCAAGGTTCCTTATTATACTAAGTTAATTCCCCAGGACACAGACATCTGCCATTCTCTTAACCAGCTCCAAAAGGGCATAAAATTAACATGGTCTGCAGATTGTCAATGGATTTTTTTCAGTTGCTCAAGCAGTTTTTGTGCTCTGCTCCCTGTTTGGCTGCTTTTATGCTTGGTAAGCATTTAATACTGACCACCAACACGTCCCAGTATGGCATTGGTACAGTCCTTTCACATCATAACCCATATGCCACTGAGCACCCCATTGCTTATGCATCAAAGACGCTATCAGTGACACAAGGTAAACTATTCACAGACAAAAAAAAAGCCAATGGCTATCATTTCCTGTATTAAAAAGTTTTACAGTATTTTGTACCAAGCAAGGTTCATACTCATCACTGACCAGAAGCCATTGACTTCACTGTTTGGCCACACCAATTGTAGAAGGGGAATTTTTTCTCAGTAATTATTGCTTTGACATTCATTGACCCAAAATTAAGTTCAATTGACAGGAGTCTTTTGTTTTCACATTGGATGATACCTTTCAGCAGATATTGTTTTTCTTTGATTGGGCAGGAAGTCACGGCCACCACGGCCCCTGACACCTCTTTTCCAGAAACCTATCTCAGCAGTCCAGTCGCGATGGCCCGAGCTTCCTCCTTCAGGAGCGAATTTGGCATGGCATACGTTTTTCACATTTTTGACATTGTCCATGGGTTCTCATGCTTGTCGTGAAGAAGCACAGCTGTGGACCAGTAATACCTCCTGCATTACATCCTCACATAGAGCAGCTGATGCATGTGTCACATTGGTGTATATCTCACATGGAGGCTTTGGCATGGCGATACATCTACAGGATGATACGATTGTGACAATGAACATCTTGTATGGATGTGCACAGCCTGTGAAGGAAACCAGGCTGCACTACTGAGTCAGTATTCCTTTTGGCCAGTCCTGGAACACACTTGGGACAGGGTATACAACTTCTCAGGCCCTTTGCTGGAAACGTGGTTGTTGGTGGTGGATGCACTGTCCAATTTCCTGTTTGTAGCCAAACTGTCCTTCACAACAATTTGTGAGTTGTACGTCATTTTTTCCATTGAGGGCTCTTCTCAGCTCCTCATATATGATAACAGTTGGAAATTTATGTCGCTGGAGTTGGGTGATTTTCCTACTTGCAATGGTATTTAACATCAGACTACTGCTCATTTCACCCAGTTACTAACGCATAAGTGAAGCGACTTGTAAAAATTTTGAAGACTGAAATAAAGAAATCTGGATGTGCCTCATTCCACAACAGTGCATTGTCTAGTTTTTTAGCTATGTACCAGGTGATACTGATAAATGGCTGCAGGCTGGCCTAACATCTGCACGGATGCTAGCTATGGGGCCTTTTGAATTTGTTACACCTCAAGTCGCATGCCTTAGAATGTCACAGCCCACCACATTTTCTTCAGGGATGTCATTTGGGCCTGATCTATTGGCTAGCAGCAGCAGTGGCTGCCGGGTGTTGTGGTGGGCTACAAAGGCCGGCCTTTGTTTGTGCCAGGCGATGGGGTCAGTTGTTGTGTCTTCCAGATACAAGGCTTCCGACTGCGACAGCACGCACACCCACTGCCGTCCCCTACTGTGCCCTTTACCATACTATTTTGGCCTGCACAATATGGTGCGAGCAGCAATCACTGTCATTATTTCTGATGCTGAGCCCATAGATCTGAAACATGTACTCTCCTTTCATCACTTGGCTGTGAATGAGTCCTTGCACCCAATCGCAAACTTCTGCCATTCTGAGAGGTGAGTCGTCACTACCTACTTTGGTAGACTTGCTGCCAGGGAATCTCGCACCTCCTCCGGTTTTGCAACAGAGGTCATGGCAGAAACCGGCCCATTTTTGTTCCTATGTGGCCTTTTCAAGGGGAAGGGATTTATTATTCCTGCCAGCGGACATAGATGTGGATGCATATGAGCTGGTGTGGGTCTTGCAGCAGAGCACTTCAGAAAGTTATCATGAATGGCACACAAGGTGCATCATATGGGCGGACTTGCTGACCTAGGTGTTTATTTGTCAGTGGTGATAGGCTGGGACAATCAGTTCTTACATTAAAAATGGCTAACAAAGACCTGACTTTCGCTTTGTATCAAGTTCTTCCTCCTCTGGGGTCCCACTCCCCTGCTTCTGGGTCAAGTACCTACCATTGGCTACAGAAAAGACATCTGTGCTGACGGGAAAGTTCTGCAGCATTGTCACATCTGTGCAGATGCAAAACAAATGCATTTCAGCACATCTGCACAAACTAGGTAAGATAAGACTGTCTACATTCTGTGTATATGGAAAGATTACTAAGGGGGTACTTGATCAGAAATAGCATTTGAATGCTTTTTGTCAGTAGGATCTTGTTGTACCTCACATAACAAGAAGAAACTTCTACCAACATGAGCTGTAATTAGACAGCAGCAGGACTGTGGTCTATTGAGACTGCAGTTTATCACTCCGCAATATTGATGCTCATGTTGTGTCATGATTCCATGACGATTATGAAGATGCAAAATTGATGTGTTCTGGGGGGTCATACTCAATGTCATGGAGGATCTCAATGGCCCCAAGTAACTAATGACTGGGAGTACAGACATACTGTTTGCTCAGCCATGCAGATTCTTGGAGTCACATTACATACCTTGAGCCAGGAAATGGGCTTGTCTGCTGCAAGACAAATATGTACAAAGACAGTGTGATAGTTTCTAGAGTGTGATCCTCTGTCAGCATGGCAACCACCTGATACGACAACAGAGAGAGGTGCTCCTACAGTGGTGGGCTTAACAACACTGGACGAAGGAGTGGCACAGTGTCATCTTTTCAGATGAGTCTTGGTTCTGTGTACTGCTTCACAACTGGAGAACCCGTGTCTAGTTGTTCCAATGAGAGCAAACATCAGATTTCATTTCTCATCTTCAGGCCTAGAACATGATAGGAAGGTATGGGCAGCAATTGGCTACAGAACATGATGATCTCTGGTTCACCCAGTGAGTAATTTGGACAGCAGCTATTACATTTGTGTTTTGTTAAGGCTAGTGACTGTTCCCTACCTTCAAAATTTCTGTGATATTATCTTTCTGCAAGGTAACACAAGACGGAATGCTGCCTATTTTTCCCTTACCTACCTGCATACAAGGGGACTTTAACATACAGGGAGACTTAAACTGATGCCCTAGCCAGCACTTTCCCAGGTCTCTCGCACATTGGAAAGGTCCGATCATGATTTGCCAAAAGATTAACATGTCACCACTCACCAACCACTCTGATTGATAAACTCTGGCCGAGTTGGAACAGCATGGAATGATGTATACAAGTATCTCTTTTATCCAGTCCTCATTAATCTGGGTTATCCACAGTCATTTTTTGTTACCTTGTCCTTTTTTTAACATAAAAAGGATGGTATACAGTTGGTACAATATGGTATATGCACAGTCATTATGATGGAACCACAGATGACATACAGATCACCAGTCTAATGATTTTAGTAACCTTTACTGCAGTCAGTGTGGGTCTGTTCTTTACTGAGTTAAGAAGCTGTACCAGTATTGTTAGTTTGTTTCCTTGTTTTGAGTGTGTGTAAGTGAATTAGCATCCAAGCAAAAGAAAGTGGTTGTTTTGATGGACAAAGAGTCGGAAGCGCTAAATAGGACAGACAAAGGAGAACTGTAGAGAAACATAGCTGCAGAATATGGTATAAGGATATCAACTATGTCAGACTGGAAGAAGAACCAAAAAGAAGCTGAAGACCTCTGCTGCAAAATGATAACTAAAGACAGTTTGCAGAACTGTGGTACAATAAAGTAAGCAAGAAGGAAAACATTGGATGAAGCAATATTCATTTGGTTCAGTGAGGAAAAAAGAGTATGGTGTTCCAATATGCAATCCTATCTTGTGGGAAAAGGTCCTAAACTTAAACAGCAATTGCCCAATAATGATTATCACTGCACAGTCAGCCAAGCTTGGTTGGAAAGATGGAAACCTCATCAAGGCACAAGCCAGTTTTCAGTGATGGTTAAAAGCTGTTTGTGGGACACAGTGGCTGCAGAAAACTTTAAAAAAAGTTGAAGAAGTAATTTTCTCTGAAAAAACCCCTATCTACACAATCATACTGCTCTAAAATGCCACACAAGTTTGAAACAAAATACACAAACACACTGTTTCAGTACATAATCATAAATATGAACAGGCTGCAGCAACTCTCAAGTTTAATCGCCTAAGAACATTTTCCTGTTGTGGCAAAATAAAGGGTTTGTAGGTCTGCATTGCAGTAGATATTAGAGTTTTTGCATTTAGTAGAATATTTCTGGATGTTTGGCAATCTGTATTACGTCCTGTCCCACCCAGTCTGGATAAACGAGGTTCTTGTGCACTCGTATCTATCGTCCACACTCAGTCTGCCTTAGCGCTAACCCAGGTTAAAGCCACTGTTGTTGCCAGAGGTGGCAGTTCTGTGTACTGAACTTGGTGCCCTGCAAATTTAATCGTATGTTCTTCCTACAGTATCGTATATGCTTCCTGTCCTTCCTGGTGTTACAATTTTAATGGCTAGCAGTGTACTTTATTAGTATAAAAGAACGTCAAATAAGCAGACAAATATCTAACCTTGTTTTTAAAAAAAATGTGATGTTCATGAGGAAGATGATAATTAAAAAATAAGTAAAATATGCAATCAACCACAAAGAGATCAACTGCTTATATGCAGAAAACTGGAAATGAGCATATGGCATCATTGGCCAGGAGGCCCCTATTCGGGGAAGTTCGGCCGCCAAGTACAAGTCTTATTTCATTCAACACCACATTGGGCAACTTGCACACTGGTGATTAGGATTAAAGGATGATGAGGAGAACACAACACCCAGTCCACGAGCGGAGAAAATCTCCAACCTGGCCAAGAATCGAACCCGGGCCCACTAGCTTGGGAGGCGAGCATGTTACCACCCAGCTAAGCAGGTGGACTGCTTGCATGCAAGGAAGACAGTACAGATTGTCATAGATGAAGGGCTATTGAGGATGCAAAGTCCATTAATTAAATAAGTGTGAAGAAGGAGCCCTTACCATATTTCTGAAATTAAGAACTTTAAATTGTGTGTGGTCTTGGGAGTATGGGAAAAATTATCTCCAGATTTAATGTATCCAAAAGGAAATGTCTTTTCATAAGTCACCACTGGTTTGTTATTTACTGGGTATCTGTTACAGCAATTCAGATACAGACAAATAATTAAACATTCATCATCACGTCTCAAATCTCTGGCTTCATTATTCCTCTGCCATTAATTATGAACTCAAAGGGTGGTTGTAAAAAAAATCATTTTACCCACATATACAAGTTCATATAGCTACAGGCCCATTCTACACAGTTGTCAAGATGAAGACATTAAAGTTTATACAATGTATAATCTCAAGAATCTGCAAACAGGGAACAATGCATTTTAGCGTGTATATGTTTTTAAGACACATCTAAAATTAAAATAATAAATTGCAAAATAAAATTCCGACACCGTTTTCTGTTTGTTTGTTGTAAGCTATCCACTTATGAAATGAGTTGCTCTTGTTTAGAACAATATAATTTTTTTTTTCACGAATAAAGGCTTAGCAAATATAATAAAACTGTGATACAAAAGTGCACTGGTAAACAGTAAAAATGGCAGTACTCTTACTTACTCTGTTCACTTCCATGTAGCCATATATTTGACAAGCTTCAGTAAAAGCTGTTTTCAGTTTGTCTGAATAATTCTCCACTTGACACTGTTTAACATCTTGCAACTTGTCAATTGCCCACTGTTTTCTCCTGTATGCTTGTTTAACTTCCTCACATGTATTACAACACCTAAAATTTAACAGCATTTTCAGAAAACAAATTTTCACATATACAACCTATTTTTGTCTTTAAGTACTAGACACTATCTATCTAGCAAAATTTGGCAAAAGAATAATTCAACTGTACCAAAAAAAGACAATATGGCAACTTACTCATTTGGTCCACCAGCCCCATAGCAGCTTCCACAAGTTTCCTTTGTTGTGTTACTGTCCTGCAAAAACTAATATCAGTACATAACACAAACATCTCTCTGAGCTTCCATACAGACTGAAATTATTTACAGATGCTGATTGGCAAGGATGCTCCCAAATTTTTTGATAGCTCAATAATCATCACACATGTTCTGTTATGTTACACCAAGACTTGTTAGAGACACACTAAACACCAAAAGTGTAACAATATGTAGAAACATGAAGTAGGAACAACCACATAGTCTCTCAGTTGTAAATAGAGCAATTGGCAATGTACAGCACTGGTATAATTCTGGGAAATTGCAGTTTCTTCGTAAAAGAAATTGCACACAAAACACTTGTAACTGAATGCTGCTCAAGGAGCCATTGAGCATATATACAAAGAAGGTTGGTGTGAAAGACCATAGGCTTGTTTAATTAATGAGGACGTTTAACAGAAACAATGAAAAACTCTAACTGGTAGACGCTCAAAGAAAGATGCCATACATTTCGCAACAATCCACTTATGAAATTTCCAGAACTAGGTTTCTGGGAAGAAAGTATGAGGCCTCTTTAACCCACTACACATTTATGACATAGATATCTTGCAATGGAGCAGGATGAGAATTTAACATTGGATACAATGAAATGTACCTTTTGTTACATACTTTGCAGTAATTTGAAGAGGACAGATGTACACAGAGAAATAATGTGTGCTGAATGGGTGAATGGGACATATCTTGCAACAGGATATTTCACACAAAGGTAAGAAATCGACAAAAGGTCAGATGTAAGAGCAAAAAAGGGACAGAATACCATTTTAGGAGAAATGGAAAGGATTCTGGGGACAATATTCCTTATTACATAGCGTGGTGAATGGTATCTGAAGACACAGTACAAGATATTTTACAGTTCTTCTACTGCTGTATAACAGAGGGTAATAGGAGAATTACACCTTTGTAGTTGGTTGGTACAAGTACAAATAATGTGTTTGTGGACCAGATTTGGACAGGCACAATCTGTTGGTGAAAATCCTGACAAGGTGAACAGCAGGCCATTTCAACAATGTCTCGTGGCCTATGGGTGTCTAGGCACAACTGTTAGCTTGCCCACAGACAGCGAAAGGTAGTACATACTACCCATCACAGTTCTGTTGCACGTTTTGCACTCGTACAAGCCACTTGGCCACCACAATCTGTGTGTATTCGACAAGGACAGTATAGTCATGTAGATTATAACCAAGTTTCCTGACTACTGAAGGGTCAGTGTTTACTCAGCCCTGACCGCCACAATGTGTGGGCATCTGGATGTCCGTTGATGGGCAGTTAAGCTGGAACAGCTTGGTCTACAGCATGGGTCAGAAACATGTCCAGCATGATCTAATGGTACATCACTAGTGCTTCCTTGAAAGATGCCCTAAGTACTGTGAGCATAAAGGGAAAATTGTTAGTAAAAACATCATTTTTTATTTTTTTTAAGCACTGAAAATGCATGCTCATTCGCCCAAGTCTGTTGTATTAGTTGACAAATGCAGTACAAACATCTTTCTTGAACATCTAAAACTGTGTTCATCAAACATAATAATGTTTCTTGTATCAGATCAATTACATACCACCTGCATGCCATTCATTGCTACATTATTTCTTTCATTTTTTTGCATTATTGGTTCAGTATGTGTTGAGAGAAATCAGTGAGTTTCATCCCATTATGGTGCACTACCAACTTCCACGACGTAATACAATTCGCCATGACAAAGAGAATATTATCTCAATGTTCATGTTAGGTTATCAGGGAGATTTTGTCATTAAGGCCTTCACAAGTGATGTTGTATTAAGAAAATAATACATAGTTCTGTGACCTCATACATAATGATTGGTGTATAAAATAAACGTAAAATTTATCATTTCTATTCCGAATAGGAACATGAATTTTTTGTCACAAAAAGAAATGGTCCACACATTTGTTTATTATGCCAAGCTACTGTTGCATTTGTGAATAAGCCAAACTTCGAGAGGCATTTCAAAATGTGCACCCAAGAGTGAATGCTGAGTTTCCTTTATACTGTGAAAAAAACTCTCACTACTTAAAAATCAATTAGGATTTCACCGAAATATGTTCACAAAATTGGTGGATGAAACTATTGCCTCCACTCTTGATTCTTATTATGTTTTCAGCATATTGGTGAAAAGGAGGAGTCCCTTTGAAGAAGGTGAATTCATACAAGAGAGCTGAAAGGTGTTTTGATTTGACATTCTGTACTGAACAGCTGAGGTCCCACAAATGTCCGTAGGAAGAAGGATAAAGAGAATGGAGCAAATTGATTGGTTCGTTTGTATTTGATGTGGGCTATGGTGGGCTTGACGAGATTTATGGAAACACCATTAGTTCATGGGCAGTTCCTCAGAAAACCCCCCAAAAAGGTTGTTTTTACCATTTGTACTTGTACCAAAGCCAAGCATTGGATTCCAAGATGGCTACGAGCAGTAAAAGGCTGTAATTTTTATAGTATATTCCTAAGATCCCAGTCTCACACATTCTTGAAGATTTTATTGATATATTTTTCCATTCCTGAGATAAAGAGGTTCAAAGGTACCTCACATGCACAAACAAAATATATGTGTAAAATCATGTGTGAGGCAAAGTCTGCTGTATCTGCAAGTAGCCAGATATTGGGATGCATGTCAGAACTCTGGAAGAAATGGAGAAATGGAGGAAGCTAGCAGGCAGGAGACCCACATGCAGAAGAGTAATCCAAATTAATGGTAGGGCAACAAAATGCAATAGATGAACTGTGAACAAGACAACAGACCTGGGCAAGCATAAACGACCTAGACGACAATGATGTGCTAAGTAATGCCGTCGCCCCATGATAAGAACAAGGCCAAGATGCAACCAAACAGAGTAACTAGGTGACAAGCGAGGTAGTTATCAGGCAGTCCTAGTACAGTAAAGCAGCAAAGATAGACCTGAAAGTATCAAGCACAAAAACTTAACTGACCGGCTGTGCAGTGAGCAGCACCTTTATACCGGCCACACGAAATGCGATTGGCTGATGCAGTCATGTGGTGAGACAGTGGTGCTCTCTCTGTGAGAGCATAGAGCTAAGCAGCCGCAGTGCCCCCTCATGGCTAAGTCCATCTCCTCTGCCAGGCATCAACCACCACCATGTAAAACACCAGAAAATCTAAATTATAAATAAACTCAGAAAATTCCTCAAATTTTAACATTATATTCTCAAGACATTTATCTAGAAGTTCCATCTTCCATTTCCATTATTGAGAAACACCACAAAACCATGGCTTCTGGGTACTAAGATCGAGCTATAAATTCCAAGACAGCTATGCACAGCAAATTGGTGTAATTTTTATGACAATTCCTAAGATCAGACCTTCAACAATCTTGAAAATTTTCTTGATATCTATACCCATTTCCAAGAGGCAGAGGTTCAAAGTTATCCTGCCTGTACACACAAAATCTGTTGTGAGGAGAAAACTAGTTTATAATGTGACATTGCACAGAGAAAAGTGTTGTAAGTATCTGCATTATTATCAGAAGGGTTCTGGGACACCATGTTGTTGCAGTGTATTGTATTGTATTTATTGGTGTTGTCTACAAAGCATCTTTTGCATAAGACATTGTACATGTCAAGTTATAAGTACACTTCTGAAAGTGATTTCTAGGCATACTTATTTAAGGTTACAATAAAACACTTTACACATTTTGTATTTACACTGAAGAGCCAAAGAAACTGGTACACCTGCCTAATATTGTATAGGGCCCCGAGCATGTGGAAGTGATGGGACATGACATGGACTGGACTAATGCCTAAAGTAGTGCAGAGGGAATTGACACCATGAATCCTGCAGAGATGTCCATAAATCTGTAAGAGTACTAGGAGGCGGAGAGATCTTCTGAGCAGCATGTTGCAAGGCATCCCAGACATGCTCGTGTATGGGGAGTTTAGTGGCCAGCGGAAATGTTTAAACTCAGAAGAGTGTTCCTGGAGCCACTACGTAGCAATGCTGGATGTGTTGGGTGTCCCACTGTCCTGCTGGAATTGCCCAAGTCCATCAGAATGCACAATGGACATGAATGGGTGCAGGTTGTCAGACAGGATGCTTATGTACATGTCACCTGTCTGAGACATATCTAGATGTATCAGGGGTCGATTATCACTCCAACTGCACATGCCCCACACCATCACAGAGCCTCCACCAGCTCGAACAGTCCCCTGCTGACATGCAGGGTCCACATGGATTCATGAGGTTGTCTCCATACCTGTACACGTCCATCTGCTCGATACAATTTGAAATGAAACTTGCCTGAAAAGGCAACATCTTTCCAGTCCTCAACAATCCAATGTCACCCAGGCAAGGCATAAAGATTTGTGTCATGCTGTCATCAAAGGTACACAAGTGGGTCTTCAGCTCCGAGAGCCCATATAGGTGATGTTTCATTGAATGGTTCGCACGCTCACACTTGTTGATGGCCCAGCATTGATATCTGCAGCAATTTGTGGAAGGGTTGCACTTTTGTCATGTTGAACGATCCTCTTCCGGTATCATTGGTCCCGTTCTTGCAGGATCTTTTTCCAGCTGCAGTGATGTCGGAGATTTGATGTTTTACCGGATTCCTGATATTCACGGTACACCCGCGAAATGGTTGTACGGGGAAAAACCCCAATTCATTGCTACCTCGCAGATGCTGTGTCCCATCGCTCATGTGTCGATTTTAATATACGTTCAAACTCACTTAACTCTTGATGACCTACCATTGTAGCAGCAATAACCTATCTAACAACTGTGCCAGAAACTTGTTGTCTTACATAGGCGATACCTACTGCAATGCTGTATTCGGCTTGTTTACATATCTTTTTATTTGAATACACATGCATATACCAGTTTCTTTGACATTCATTTTGGTGAATATAAGGATTTCCATGATGTATAGACATGATAAGGGAATAACACCAGATATCTTAGATAAAGGTTTGCAGGAGATTCTAGATTTGCATCCAAACATGATTTTAATGTTATAAGAACGTAGGCTTCCGCGGCCGGTGTCATGGAGATTAAAATTCATCTGGGTATTATACTGCGTCATTGCTAAAAACTAACAACAATAATAAACTAAAACCGACATTTTGGCCAAACTGCAATGGTCCTCCTCAGATCACGACAGGTTTTTTTTGCATGGGGATAGGTGCTTCTATTTATTACAGACTATTGATGTCTGACGTCACTGTTGTAAAACTTTTAATTGGCCCTCTAATATAATTGGCTAGTCATGACGTAAAGGAAGATGGAAGGAAAGAGGCTATTCGTGGATGACCATATTGTCAATGGTTGGTATCTGTCTGCCAATCAGCGTTTGGCTTCTGATCGGCAAGTTTTCCTCCTGGTGTGCGTGGAAGTGTACTGACAGTTGCCCTACAGCTGTTTGTGCATATATGTTCGTGTCCTGCGTAGCTTCTGCCCCATGACCACTCATGGCCCGTTGGACTGGGATGGCCAGCAGCCAGGATGCCAGGAGTTTGTAGCCATCTTCTCTGTTGATGTTGTCAGGCTGCTTAATAATTTCAATCACCTCCCGTATTTTGCATTCTCGGATCCACGATTCTTTTGCCAGTACTTGGGCTTCCTGGAACCTGATAGGTTGTCCAGAGTCACAGTGGTGTTCCACTAACACTGATTTATTATGTTGCTGTAATCATACATAGTGTTCATGTTCTACTACTCTTAAGCTACAGGTCTCCCTGTTTCTCCTATGTAGGAAGCTCCACACACACACCGTAGTTCGTCAACACCTGCAGTGTTAAGATTGTTGACTACATCCTTGGTGGAACCTATAATTTCGTGCATCCTGTGACTGCTTTGAAGAATCGGTCTGAAACCTCGTCGGCGGAGGACATTGCCTAGCCGTTCACTGACGACTTTTACATATGGTAAGTGCACCAGTGGAAGCTTCTCTTCTTTGCCTTCTCCACGTCTTCTGGTCCCTTTGGTTTTAGCTAACTTTCTTATGATGTTGTCATCATAGCCGTTGGCATGAAACATGTGTTGTAGCTCCTTTAATTCTTCTTTGATGTTATTTTCATTGCTTATCCGGTAGGCTCAGGCAGTTAACGTATGCAGAACAGGATACTTTTGAGCTGGGTGGTGGCGGCTCTCTGCATGCAGGTACTGATTAGTGTGCATTGGTTTCCAGTACACTTTGTGTCTCGGTTTACCTTCGGCAGCTCTGTATACTTCCACATCCAGAAATGGCAAGGTACCATTGTTTTCAGTCTCATGTGTGAACTTAATATTTTTCTGCAGGCTATTTAAGTGCTGGAGGAAGTTTCCCAATTCCACTTCACTGTGAGGCCAGATAACGAATGTGTCATCCTCATATCATAGCCAACAACTGGGACGTAATGGAGCAGAAGCTAGGGCTGTTTACTCAAAGGTTTCCATGAAGATGTCCGCAGCTACAGGGGAGAGCGGGCAACCCATTGCCACTCCATCTGACTGTTTGTAATATTTTCCCTGCCAGGTGAAGTATGTAGATGACAGGCATAAGCGCATCAGATCGCAGATATCTAGTGGGATCCGATCCTGTAGAATGCACATAGTCTCCTCAATGGGTACGTTAGTGAAGAGAGACTTGACGTCAAAACTGACCATAACGTCTGATGGCTTTTTTCTCTTTCCCCCAATCAGTTGTATGAAGTGGGAATAGTCTTTCACGTAGGAGTCTGTTTGTCCAACAAGACGGCGTAACTTAGGTGACAGATGTTTCGCAATATAATACGTAGGTGAATCTATTCCGTTCACTATGGGACTCAGTGGATAACCCTCCTTATTGAGCTTACGTACTCCACAGATTCTAGGAGGAACAGGCACCTTGGTGATTAGTCTCTTGGCTGTGTCAGGATCAATTGTTGAGTCCTTTACGAGGGCCTTCATATTTCTGCCTACCCTCGCCGAAGGGTCACTCCTTAGCACCCTGTAAATGGGATCGCTAAGCAGTTCATCCATCTTCTTTTCATATTCAGAAGTGTCCACCAGCACCATAGTGTTTCCTTTGTCCGCGTGTAGTACCACAATATTCTTGTTATTCCTGAGCTCCGATATTGCCTGTCTTTCTTCACATGTGATATTGGCTCTGGTTGGTTTTGCTGTTTGTAAGATTCTTACAGTTTCTTGCCTTATCTTTTCTGCTTTGACACACGGTACTTGATGGAGTGATGCCTCAACAGATTGAATGATCTATTCTGTGAGAATCTTTGTGGACATAACTGCCTCACCGATGGTCTGTGTCAAGATGATTCTAATGGTCCTTTTTTACTTTGAAATTGCTGTTAGCTGTTCTAGAGTTTCCTCAGAAACTCCACATTTAAGGCAAGAATGGAAGAAAGGCATGGTATGCATTCATTACCATTTTCTCACTACACAATGATTTAAGCGAGCAAAGAAGGTAACATGTCTTGTTGAGTTCTGCATTAAACAAGTACAAAAAGATAGATTTCTAATTACCATAAAGAAGAAATGTCAACTTGAACACAATTAAAAGACACTTAGATGTAGCTTGAAGGATGTGCAAAATTTTTCTGCGTGTAAAATCCAGTTTTTGGAGTAAAAATTCATTTTGTGGTATTTAAATTTCACATTAAGTAAACTATCAAAATTTATGAATGATATGTTCTGCTATGGCAGGGAAAAGAAGGGAACCAGTGGAAAAATACTCCTATCATAGCACAAAAAAGGTGAATATGCTCCTGTTTAAAAAACTCTTACTGAAAAGTGGCATACCACCTGTCTCAGTCTACATTTTGGCAAGTAAAATTATTAATGCTTTTTTTTATGCTGAGAGGCAATGTGACAATGGCAGGGGTGATAAGATGGATAAGTAATAAATACTGGAAGATAGTAGACAGTGTAGTGAGAGAATAAGAGCAACACAGTGGCAGTGGAGCATAGTTGACAGTTTTAGGAAAAGAGTGAAGGAGACACTGCCAGTAGGAGAGGAAAAAGGGATGCAGAAAGCGGAAGTGGGTGAGAGCCAGTGAAAATGAGAGACAGAGTGTATGAGAAAGAGAGAGGGTTACAGTGAGAAGAGACAGCAGCAGTAGGGAAGAATGAATGAGATAGTAGCAGTTAAGAGAGAACAAGAGGAAGACACTGACAGTGAGAGGAAACAGTCATAGCAGAACAGAATGAAGGAGGCAGTGGCTGTGACACAGAGGACAGTGACAAGGTAACACAGATAATAATGACAATGAGTTGGGCTGAATGACTGAGTGAAAATGGGCAAGTGGGAGTGGGTAGGTATAACCAACTTACAGCAATGGACTAGTGAGTGTGAGTGAGTTACAGTTAGAAAACAGGAGGGAGTGAGAGGCCAGTTGCATGTTTAAAAGAGTGTGAGTATGTTTGCATCCCAAAACTTTTGGGAAAATTTTTAAAGGTGCTGAGGAAGGTAAAATGAGGTAGCTGGTACCCCACATTTCACTCAAAACTCTTTAAACAGGGGTATATTCATCTTTCTTGTGCTCCAATAGGAGCATTTTCTGCTAGTATAAGAATATATTTGTACAATATTACAGAATAAAATTCTTATGTTTTAAATAAATAGTGAGAGTGTACAGATTTTTTGTTAAGTATATGTTTTACAGTATCCAAAAATTAAAAATGTAGCAATCACTCTATTTTTAAAAGAAATAGATCATTCTGATATGTTGACACAGAATTAGGGGTCTCCGCAGGTTTCATATCAGTAGGGGCAAAATATTTACATGTGATTTAGAAATTTTGAGAGCAGTTGTTATCTGCTCATTATTTTATATGTTAAAACCTGTTTTTACATTCCCAGCCACATTTTCAGTTTTTCTGCCATTTTTGTTATTTTCTTTTGGTCTCATTATTAGCTCTATTCCAATAATAAACAAATTTTTATGTTTATTTTGCACAATATTCACTGCTCATGCAGTGACTACATTTGTATTTCAATTAACAGTTCAGGGGGACGAGAGGGGGAGATGACAAGACATTACATTTGACTCTGCAAAAGTTTGTCAAATTTACTTCCATTGCAGTGAGAGCTTTGTTGAATGCACCTAACAACAGTATTCTACAATTACACTGTGTAGTACCTGTGAACTATAGTTTCAGGTTTTATAACCCCATTTTAAAGTATGTGTGTCCTACATGGGGCCATGCTACTTCAGACAAGATTAGAAGCTGCAATTGTTACGTGACATACTCTTGCATGAGCATTACATCCCCCAAATTCATTTGGGTTGCTGAGTTGTCCAGAGGCAGAAGATGGTGGCAAACAATTTTTATTTTTCCTGTGATACATCTCGAAACTGGCACATTCGGAACATCCGAACATATGACAGAAATGAAGAATGGGAACTCATGTGGCCGTTCTGGCTGCTAAGGTAGTGAGACAATTCATTTCAATGTCTTAATCATTTCAGCTAACCATATCAAGGCCATCATTATCTCAATTATCATCTATCACTAACTCAATTACTGTCATGCCATAATGACCAATGTATGGATAGTTAACGCCACATCTGAGCATGTAATACTGAAATAAATTCTAGCTGGCAACAGACATTAGAGGTTTTTGAAGATGTGCAAACCTAGGGCTGTGGGAACTGGGAAAATGACTTTCATTCCTTAGGAAGGGAACATTTCGGAGACGGAACTCTCACCGTAGATATCCTTTTTCATATGACCATGTACACATGTAATAATTTCATCACTCAGATGACTGGCAGTTTCGTCCCATTTTATTGTAGCTTTTTAGTAATGCCTGGGTGTACAGGGGTGGATGGAAGGAGCTTCTGTGAATGATTATTGTAGAGGGAACACAACTGTGCGTATCCTGGAAATGGTGAACTAGTGTCAACAGCTAGTCCTTTTACCATCATGAAACATAGGAGAAAAATGGCAGACATGGGGATTGGATCTCTTTAAAACTAAAAATAGTGACATCATCATTAAATATTGAAGGATTGTCAAGAAAGTAAGAAGTCTTACTACCACACAAATACAAACAACATTCATGAGACATTTTAACATGGAAGAAATACACAGAAGGGTAAACAACTGAAGAGCAAAAATTGAAGGCACGAAGACAGCATTAGAACACCCTCATGAACAATATGGTAGTATTATCTCTGTAAAACCAGATACGAGATTAAATCAATAAGTATCATGGACACAAACAACATTAAAATTTTTGCAATTGAACTACAGTTGTGTACAATTACATCAGTGTACAAACCATCTAACATTGATTTTACCTTCCACAGGCCAAATGACTTTCATGACCAAGACATTAAGATTGTGTTGGGATATTTTAACTGTCAAAGTATCAACTTCTATTAAGACAATCATTCAATAGGGGCAGTTGGTAGAGGGGGCATAATTCTTTTCGTGATTGAGAACATGGCTCATGATGTTACAAAAACAGTAGAAGAACCTTTCTCCAGGATGCAACATTGGCCTATATCTTGTATAGTTTCTGGAGTTTTCCGAGTGGCAGTTGTACTTGGCCTATATCCTGTACAGTTTCTGGAGTTGTGTGAATGGAAATTGTAGCCTTCAACATTTCCTGGACCCATTGCACTAAGGGATGGACTGTGTACAGCACACAGAGGCTTTGAATGGAGCAGATAATGCAACTGCAAAGCTTGTGTCGCCAGACATACTGCGTGGCCTGATACAGGGCATAGAGTTCTGCAGTAATACTGAGCAATGCTCCAGAAGCTGATACCGAAAAATGTCAGTGCCATTGATTAAGGCACATTCTACACCACATTCAGTCCGAGAGCCATCAGTGCACACAAAGGTACTATTGCGAAATGGTCATGAAAGTCAAGGTGATAGAGAGGAGCTCCAGTAGTGTCCTTAGGAAGCAAATGAAGGCCAAGGTGAACATGGGCCACCGCACGAAGCCAAGGTGGTAAAGGGTTCACACCCACTGGGAAAGTTGCAGGTACTGTGAAGGAAGTTAAGCTGCCACACAAAGAGCCGAAAACGAATTCGGGGGTGGGGGGGAGGGGGGGGGGTTACAGAAAAGAGAGACATGTTCCATACAACCAAAGGCGTCACTGAAGGAGGAGGTGTAAGATGGGTGGCCACGCAAGGTAGACAAATGGCATGCAGATATGCTCAGAAGAAACTCATGGTGGTAGGACAACAATAGTTTGGCAACTTCTGCAAACAGACACTAAACTGCACTAGTGTAAAAGGGTCTAGTGGCCAAACAGATGCCACGATGGTGGATAGTATTGAGATGGCATACGAGGGATGGAGGTGCAGAAGCATAAACTACACACCCATAGTCTAGTTTCGAACGAACAAGGGACCAGCACAAACAGAGGAGGATGGTTTGATCGGCTCACCAGGAAGTATCCCTAAGGACATGTAGGACACTGAGCGACCGCATGCAGTGGGCTGCCAGGTAAGGCACTTGGGAGGATCAAGAAAGTTGCTTGTTGAGCACGAGCTCCAGGAATTTTGTAGTTTCAATGAATGGAAGAGCAACAGACCCAAGATGTAAAGACTGTGGAAGAAACCAATTGCTCTGCCAGAAATTCATACAGATGGTTCTGTCACTGGAAACACAAAAGCCACTGTCAATGCTCCATGAGTGAAGATGATCAAGACATCACTGACGATGATGCTCAATGAGACAAGTATATGGAGAACTGTAATAGACTGCAAAATCATCAATGAAAAGAAAGCCGGAGATGTCAGGTGAGAGACAGGCCATTATAGGGTTAATGGCGATTCCAAAGACAACAATCAGGACGGAACCCTGAGGCACACCATTTTCCTGGCTACCAATATCCATCAAGGCAGAACCCACAGGGAGCTTGAAAACTCGGTCTTTTAAAAATTTCTGAAGGAAATGGGCAAGTGGCCACGGAAGGTGAACAAGATTGCAGAAATATCTCATGAGAATGCCACGTCACAGAATTCCCCAGAAGATGCTGACCTACAAGGCGAATGGAAAAATATATATCAGAAGATATTAAAAAAAGATGAGTATGATTTTGTTTATTTGTGAGTTCAGAGTGGGCAACAGCATAATCCATGAAAGGAAGAAGATAATGATGACGATATGATGATAATGGCTTTTTGATCACACCTTGTATACTGAACTTGGAAAAAGATTTGGCCTAAACCAATTTTAACCAGTCTCACAGCATACAGAGGCATGTAAACTTCAATGATTACCAGTTTTAAAAAATGAATATTGTTTTACTGTTTCCTATATTTAATTGCTCTTTAGGTTATATACACATTAAGTTTTATTCCCTTCTGATAGGTCTTTTGCAGTACGGTTTTTGCAAACAGTATTAAATTATGTCATTTATCACACAAATATCTTGTCATAATTACCTGTGAGCCAGTTATTGTAGCTCCCAAATCTGTAAAAACAAAAAAGATACACACTATATAAAATCTACACAATTTATCTGCATGGTGCAAGTTAAATGCATACTATGGGAACAATAAATATCAACAGGCATGAAATATAGAAACATGTCAACTGAGTACACAATACACAAGAACAGAATGGATAGTTTTACAATTAATTACAGCTGTATCAAATCTGATCTTAAATGAGTGAAGTTAAACAATTAGAAAAGGTGTATTTACACAAAGTTTATTTACACTAAACATCACATTATGACATAAAGAAAAGGATTTTCTCAAGTGTGGATACAACCATATGGGGGATTATAATTTCATATCATTAAATCAAGGAGGTGGTGTCTGTACTCATATCAATAAAATAGAAAAATGTACTTTGCATATCATAATGAAATAAATTTACGTTTAAAAAATATTAAGTTGAACCTATTGCACAAACAATAAATTTGGTGTACTTTCAGTAAAATGTAATTCTTGGATACAACACATTCTTAAATTCATCACAACAGTTATATCAAGAATGACCGAATCTTGTCCCTTCTTGAATAAATTTCTGCGTATGTCCACGACTGGGGTTAAATTTCCCAACATACTAATCAGGTTGAGACTTCGTGCGTTTTCACAAGAATGCTTAAACCAGTTGCCACAACAGTTCCTTTGAAAAAGACGTGTCTAATTCCCTTCCCAAATTTACCCTACTTTGAGCTCTGCTCCATGTTTAATACTAGATCTTAATCCTCTTCTTTCCAACTTTTGATCTGTCATATTTCACACTACCCCAACTGTGTTTCATTTTCTTTTTGTTGCTTTTCTGTTCCATCATTACTCTGAGTCTTTTTCCCTTCCCTCCAATCTTCTCTTTGACCCTTCTTCTTACTTTTCTAATTATTATTGCTGTTAAAATATTTTTCCCTACTTTGTTTTAGACTAATATTATCTCAAATTACAAATAAGTTCGAGGTTTTATCCTCCCTTACTTTCTAGTGGACATTGTGTTCTATTGAAGTGTAAGTGATGTTGATTTTAAGATACTTTTGCAAAGTTTCCAAGCTTATTGCATAATACTGCAACAAATGAATACATGATATTAGGCCTACATTCTAAACAATAATATTGCTTGTTGTTTACTTCCAAAAGTCACTACAAATGATGTCCACATTACCACAGCGATACAAATACATTTCAGTAATTACTATCTTACTTCACAGATTGATACAAGCAAAGAATGTACTATTTATATACAGTCAGCATTTATCGGTGCTTAGGACATCAACGGCAACAAGTAACTCACATATCAATGAGAATTTGGTTAATTATTACATTTAATTGCTGTAACAGTGACTCTGATGTGAATCACAATTTTTACAGGGGAAGGAAACTTGACAATATTAGTGTATCTCATAACTTATACACATTATGTGATCAAGATTTTCCTGACACCTGGCTGAAAATAACTTACAAGTTCGCGGTGCCCTCCATCGGTAATGCTGGAATTCAATATGGTGTTGGCCCATCCTTAGACTTGATGACGGCTTCCACTCTCACAGGTACACATTCAATTAGGTGCTGGAAGGTTTCTTGGGGAATGGCAGCCCATTCTTCATGGAGTGCTGCACTGAGTAGAGGTATCAATGTCGGTCAGTGAGGTCTGGCACGAATTCGGCGTTCCAAAACATCCCAAAGGTGTTCTATAGGATTCAGGTCAGGACTTGGATGTTATTCTCATGTAACCACTCCACCACAGGCCGTGCATTATGGACAGGTGCTCAATCAAGTTGAAATATGCAATCGCCATCCTCGAATTGCTCTTCAACAGCGGGAAGCAATAAGGCCACACAAAACAACAAGGGGTGTAGGTCCCCTCCGTGAAAACACGACCACACCATAACACCACCACTCCTAATTTTACTGTTGGCACTACACACACTGGCAGATGGCGTTCACTGGTCATTCTCCATACCCACACCCTGCCATTGGATCGCCACATTGTGTACTGTGATTTGTCACTCCACACAATGTTTTTTCCACTGTTCAATTGTACAAAGTTTATGCTCCTTACACCAAGTGAGGTGTCGTTTGACACTTACTGGCATAATGTGTGGCTTATGAACAGCCACGCGACCATGAAATCCACGTTTTCTCACCTCCCACCTAACTGTCATAGTATTTACAGTGGATCCTGATGCAGTTTCGAATTCCTGTTTGATGGTCTAGATAGATGTCTGCCTATTACACATTATGACCCTCTTCAACTGTCGGTCAAGAGACAAGGTCGGCCTGCACGCGTTTGTGCTGTATGTGTCCCTTCAAATTTCCACTTCGCTATAACATTGGAAACAGTGGACCTTGGGATGTTTAAGAGCGTAGAAATCTCGTGTATAGACGTCTGACACAAGCGACACCCAATCACATGACTACGTTCGAAGTCCACGAGTTCTGCGGAGTGCCCCATTCTGCTCTGTCATGATGTCTAATGATTACTGACGTCGCTGATACGGAGTACGTGGCAGGAGGTGGCAGCACAATGCACCTAGTATGAAAAACTTATGTTTTTGGGAGTGTCCAGATATTTTTGATCACATAGTGTATACTTTACCAATACTGCAAACTACTTGTGCTTCTTGTAGTGACTTAATCTGGCAAACACGTAGCAGTTTGTAACAACTTAAACTCAATATCATCCACAATTTACTTGTACATGTATTAGCAGTACTACAAACAATTTGTAGCATTTGTCATCATATCACATAACAAACACAAGTTGGCAAAGTGACTTAAAATCAATTTCTCTCAAACTTCAATAATGTAAAAGGTCTGTCCACCTAATGATGGAGGAGTAGAAACCCCATCAATGAAAGAGCAGAAAGTCTAAATGGATGGTGAAATAAAATAAGGAGGTAATAGTAGCAAGTTTTATTTGTCACTAGCTGAGAAACCTGGAGTTGCCCGGATATTCATTTAGAACTGTGCCCGAGACTTCATACATGTCGAATTTATTTTGAACTTACAAAGTTTCTTAGTATTCAACGGTGAAGTAGTATGATTGGGGACATGACCAAAGAGCTTGTTTGCTTCACTAACACAGGAGAGCTGGCCACATGAACAGCAACTGACACTAAGTAACATAAGCTCACCGGGAACCCCATCTATAGGATCTTTGGTGTGCTATGAAACCAACAGCGCCACCTACTGGTTATTTGGTGTACTACACGTGGATGATTATTCATCTGTACCACTAAGATGAGTAAATGATATTAGATAGAACTTTAAATTATGATATCTTTCTTTTCCATGTTCAGATTTTGATGAAATACATCTTATATGTTGCCCCATGCTACACTCAAGTTACCTGTGGAAACTGCACGAAAATTTGTCTAGTAATTTTGGAGATGGACTTTTTCATACAAACAGATACAAAGGTTTTTGATAAAATCAAAGTATTTTTTTCCTTCTTTTTTTCCATGATCCAAATTTGCTTGAAATAAAGCCAATACATTGCCCTCAGACTATGCTCAAGTTACCCTGTGAAAACACCATGGAAGTTGCTCTAGTCGTTTTGGAGAACAGCATGTTCTAACCGTCACGGTGGGTTTTCAGTTTTATCATTAGCACAGATTAGATTTTACACAGTTGTAGAAAATTTAATATGTATGTTAAAAATAATAAAAACAACATTCTCTCTTTGAATTACTTCTTTTTCTTTGAATCACTTCCTTTTTTTTAAAATTAATCCTATCAGCACTTTTTAGCTACCCAGTTCTTATCCTTCTTTCACATTTATTGGTGTCTGACTTGCATAATGCGTCACAGGAATATCAGATGCTAAAATGTCACAGTTTTCAATGCCTGAAACTATCTAAACCATAGATGAATTGAATAAGCACAGTTCAAGGCTGCAAGCATGTGAACACAATCATTTTGTACTAAGAAAAACTGCTGAGCAGAGAATTACATACCTTCTTTTTGTGGTTCTTCAACTGGATTTCCTGATTTATCTAATCTTCTCTTGTATATATTGTGCTCAATGTGCAGATGTTGCTCGCCTGATGTGTCCATAGCATCAAGCACCAAAACTACAGCAATGAAATAAAAATAAAGTTTTACTGTGAAAATCATAAAACTGTGACATGCTTTTTATCACTACATTAAACTCACATTCACAAGAAATGGAAGGTATAATAATGTCCAGATTTATCCGAAGTTTGGTTCCTCTTGAAGTATCCACAAATAGCTCTTCCGAAATGTCTGGTGACAGATAAGCTTGCAGTTCCGAGACGAAAAGCAATGTCATTATGATACCGCTCAATATAGTAACTGAAAGAGAAAAGATATGAAACAGACTAAGACTAAGAACAAACACTTTCATGTTTCTACTCAGAACAGTGTTACTTCAGTCACAAACACAATTCACACAATGGTGAGATATATCTTTTACATCAGTTAATTATAATCCAACTCATTTCCAATTATTCTTTCATCTGCAGATATCAACTACTCAGCTTGATACATGATTTCTAGCTCTTGTTTATGTCAAACATTATTTACAGAAACTATTAAAATTTTGGGAATGCCTGGATTTCAGTCCAAATTCCCACAATGAGTAATTTCAGCAGAAGCAAACAGACTGATACTGTGTAAATTAGATAACCACACATTTTCCAGAGGCCTTTTTGATAATCTAGGGATTCTTAGTATGTTTATTCATTAATGACTTTTGTTTCTGGTGATAAAAATCAGTTACAGCTGAACTGTGATCTGCACTACCACAGTAGAAGACAACACAATTTTTTTTGTCAGTTACATGGCAAAAAATAGTGGATTGTAAACAAGCCTCTAGTGTTACATCGGTAGGTAATTATATTCTCTGAAAAATACCAATGCTATTGACAGAAGGTTAACAGTATCGATTTCATATAACTTAGAAAGATATCTTTTTATCTTACAGGTAACAGCTTAGTTTAGTATTTAATGTTAGGTTTAGCTGGCATAAGCACAAATAATATTATGCAATACAATTATTGTTAATGCACTGTACATATCAAGTTTTTAAGAGATGTTTTTCTTCGACAATATGTATCTTAACTTGTTTCACAGATGAATGAATGAATGAAATTATTAAAACTAATGGAAGAAGCACCATGGTTGTGCTCTGCACAATATTCAATTGCTATCAGTAATGGAGCCGAAGAAAGCAACAACTACTGCCAAAGAAAATGAGTGGGTCAGTCCATGTGAAATTAACCAATGGTCAAGTTCTTGCCATCTCAGATTTTGATAACTTTTGTACATTTATAGTATTAGTTGTTTACACGAAAATCCCTTCATTTGGGAGTTACTAATTCTCAAAACTTCCAAATTATTCAATTTTTTGTTAATGTTTTAGAACCTTAAAAACACAATATCTCCAAAAATAGTTGACCTACAGACCTAAAATTAGTACCATTTTATTCAGTTTCCTACAAAACAGTATGTCCTGTTTGACAATGTTCATAACAATGTTGAATTTTCCCAGACAATTTTTTTTTTAAATCAAATTTCATGAGGGTGTTCTCAACATATTAAAATAAGCTCTATTTTACAGGTAAATGCAATACTCATTTTTAAGACTTTGGACGTATTACTAAGTTTTAATGTAGACTTTATTGTTTAGTCATTTTTATTTTTTATTTATTTTAGATTATTAGAAACATACATTTAAATTTAAATTCACATTTGGCTTTGCCGTGATAACTGTGAAACACTTTTTACATACATCATAACAACACCTACACAAAGACGACTATGAATAATTTATGTAATTATACCTTCATTTTACAAATACATTTATATTAATCAATATTATTAATTAAACAAAGGTTTAGCTTTTATTATTTAATAAAGTGTTATTTGAGTGCCTTGCAATTAGAAACTTTTCACTCATCTTCAACAAGGAAGACATTACGACACTCCAATAACATTCTTATTAGAGTCTAAGATTACATATTGCAGTTTTCTTTTAAGTGATATAACCTTGTTCTCTCAACCAATAATGACAGATTATTGATGTAACAACATTTTCTTTTCCAATATAATCTGTGAAGCTATTTGTGACTCTTCATCTGATAGTCAATATTGTCTTCCAGTTGCAGCTGCAGGATATAGTTTAAAAAGTATGATTTTTTTAGAACATTTCATTTAACGGATCTTTGTGATTATGGAAAAAATGAGATGATACACAGGGATACATAAATAAAAGATTTACTTCTCCTTTTTCATCTCTTGATAGCACACAAGTTATCAACCATTTATTGTCATAAGCACAAACAATAAGTCCTGTGAGCTGTTCAAAATCATGTCATCTGCATCTGGACCCACTTAAATTTTATAACATCCAAATCTTTACAACCAGAAACAATTTCTGCTTCGCATTTGGCTTTGCTCATAGTAATAAATGCATAATACTTTGAGTCCCTATGGCTGTTATGGCTCTATAAAATCTTTTTGCCAAACTCTTTTTTATTCTGCAAGCTCATTATTTGTACACAGAAAAAAATTACTTATGGAATACTTCAAACAACTGGAAATATTTCTTTTGTAATGGATGTAACCTAGTGCACTACTGGATTGTACTTGTGTTACACATACACATGAAGATATGTGGGCCTTTACGTACTTACTGGTTATTTAGCCAAATGTGTTGTGAAGCTTGAGGGTTGTGATTACAGCTTGAAAATGACTAGCAGTTGAAATGAGCTACTAGAATGGACAATAAATTTATTACAGCCTTTTTGGACAATGTTTTCTTTCTCAAAATTGGAAGGTGTGCTTCCACTGTGCTTATACTATCCAAGGCATGTTCCCATGCTGAAAGCAATACATTCATACTCAGCTGTTGACTTGCTAGGCCTAACTCTGGTGTTTACTCCCTTAGCCACTGAAGATCCCACTTCTCCAAAAGGCAAGGAATGCAATGGAACTGCTAAACTAGAAGTACAAAACAGAGTAAGAAAGAGATATAATGTTGTTTTTTTTCCCCCCAAGTGTTGAACCTTGTTTGGGACATGAGATTTCCTATGAGAACCAAACAATTATGGCATGTAGTTTAGAAAGCTGTCACTAACAAGACAGATCTGAGCATGCTACAAATATGTGATCTGAAGTTTCTGTGACCAGCCTTGCATAAGACTCGAAGAGAGAAAATGAGGAATGAAGACATCAGAGGAGAGATACAAATGGATATGTCAATGACTGAGTACTGCATAGCTCTAGTGGTTTGGACATGTGAAGGGACTGAAGGTAAGCACCTATCAAACAATACTTGGAGAGAAATGTGCTGGGGAAAAGAGCTACAAGAATACCCACAAAAAGATGGTAGGATCAGATTAAAGAGTATTTGAAGACTAGAGGAGAAAACTGGGAAACAATATCAAGACAAGATGAATATCAAGTGAAATGGAAGCAACTTGTTCGTAAACAACCCACCCGGCTCGCTGGAAGGATATGAAGATGATGATGATGATGATGAGCTTTTACATCTGATTGATATGAATGTTAAGAAAACTACCTGAAGTTTTACTTTAGTCACATTTATTAAGCCAATGATTTCGTTTCATATGAACATCCTGAGATGAAAAAGTGGAAAAAATGTGCCACTGTCATGATTTAAAATGATTAATTGCCCAATAAAATGTTGAACTGCATATGTTGAAATACAACAAGTACAATATCCCAATTCGTTTGTTGTGCTTGGTACTTACTGTATTCCAATACGTGTCTTTCAATGTTTTATTAGGCTAAGGATTTTCAGTCATGAAACAATCACTTTCCTGCCACTTTATCCCCTGAACACACATGCTTAATTAGTTATACATGCATGCACCATGTGCGCTTCTTCCCCTCACCAGTGCCTTGCAAATTTTATCTCAACAAGTCATCTTCACTGAGGTGAATTACTGTCAACAGAAGTGAACGCTGTGTTATTATACAGGCGAGTCTCATAAGAGATGATACTCCATTTATTTTGTGAATGGTTCCAGAAATCAGTAACTGATAGTATGCTGAGGGCATGTAATGTTTTGTTTGAATAATTCTCTGAACTCTGCTATCAACCGAGGTACTGAAACAAGTATGGTTATTTTTAATGGAACCATATACTTTTCATTCAATAGCTCTTAAAAAGGCAATTACAGTGATATTGTGCTTTTTAATATTGACCCTGAAACCTTTCCCAAAAGAATCCGATAAATGTACTACAACTGAAAAGCATTGTGGCCAGATATGGCTACTGTGGTGCAATCACTGCTGGGTAGAGCTCTCATACGAGGTTCTGTCATTATATGCAGCAAGACAGGCCTAATCTGCTAAGATAAAATCTCATTTCCTACACTGCATAAACAAAGAGTCAGCTTTGATTTTTGTATATAGAACTATGGCGTATGATAGCTTCTGGCCCATCAGACAAGGCTTAGGAAAACTATTTCAAACTTGTGTACATTTCCAGGTTGATGGGGAAACAACTACTGTTTAGTCAGGCATTTTTCTATTTAAAGCCTCCCCATTGCTACTTACTTGTCAAAGCTGATATAGGACCAACTGTAAGTGATTCATACTTGGTAATGATGCACAACCCGATTCATGGAAAAAAGAAACTTATGAAATTGTAATTGTAGGAAATTAAAAAACTAACCATTTTATTTGGAATGACTGATAACATGTAACATACACAATAAATACTTTTCTTAATGAAACATAGTCTTACACTTTACTTAAGAATGTGTTCACATTGTTTACCACTGACTCCAAGGCACATGTGCAATCACCATTTGAGAGACAGATGAACATATGAAAGTACACTTGCTTCCGAGACATAACAGGTACAATAGAAGACTGGCAGTGTGGCTGCATTTACATTCGTACAAACTTACTCCCTAATGTTGTGCTCACATTCAAAAATGAGGAAAAACAACCCATATAAATATTTCTTGAAATTCAACTTCTCAACAGAAAATGTCTTATCTGTGTAATATACAGTCCACTCAAAGTTGGACAGCTCTCTAGCTTTGAAACCACGCACTCACAGGTCTTGAATCTTTGTATGAGCACTTAACTGTAGCCAGAGATATGAACATGAATTTTATAAGCAAAAGGCCTTCAGTTTCAAAATTCAAGCACATATTCTCCTGCTCAAATCTTACATTGCTTCCATTTGGGCCAACTCATCACACTGCAGACACTCATACTTCAATCGATATTTTTGCGACCAAGTCTCCAAACAAAGTAATTCCCACTGATGAAATTTCTGCACCTCTCTTACCTGCTCATGATGTAATATTCATGAATTATTGATTGATTACTACATCCAAAGAACAAACCACAAGTGTCCACTTTTAGAGATTTTGACTGCTTAAATATGTCTGAGCTGACAGCTGATGTTTATGATATCTCTTGACAGGGAATGACAGTAAATAACTTTGATATAAATTATGAAGTATCAAATTTCACTAAGAGACTCAATAATTTATACAATAAATATGCTTCAAAAAATCCAGAGGAGTCAGGAGAAAATCTGCACCATTGTTTACCAATCAATCCTGTCAGTAAGAAATGCAAAACTCAGATACATCTGCTCATTAACTGAGGACTTTCACAGACCTTCTGTCTTGTGAGAAAATCTTTGAGGGCTAGAACTAACCATATCTCATCTGCAGCTGAACCTCTCATTTCTACTGAGAATTTGAATGAGTATTTCACCACATCTACATCTCTACTTGATCAACGCCTGAGGACACAAAACACTGAATCCCTTGATATATCTGCAGTCAGTACAAACGAAAAAAAGATTTTCTGCAGTTGGTAAGCCTTAACACAGAGAGGAAGTCAACTGCACGAATTTGTTCTGCAATTGCACGATACAACAATATTACAATACAAATGAGCAATTTTTTCAGCAACCCATTACTGCTTATTATAATATATATTTTTAATCATTCTCCAGCATCTTCCCACTAGCCTGCAAAAAGGGACTCATTAAACCTCTACCGAACCACAATCTGCAAAAAAAATCTGGACTACTGGAATACAGGCCCATTTGCATTCTACCAGCATTATCTAAGGCTTTAGAATACATAATTCACAATCAATTTACCAGTTGCTTAACCTTAAATAACTTTATGGATGAATACCAATCTGGCTTCTGGCAAATTAGCAGCATGACTTATAAAAATGACTGATGAACTGAAACAAGCTATGGACAAATAAGAAGAGGCTATTGTGTGCTTTAATGGTCAGAATGAAGAGGTTGCAACGGAAGAATGTAGTAGCAGGTGTCCCACAAGGATCAGTATTAGGACCACAGGACCACTACGTTTCTCGGTATATGTTACTGATGTGTCAATTATTACCTCCCATTGCAAATATCATTTATTCATTTATACGCCATTGACCTGTAATTATACCTACGTGCAAGCCCAACAAATCTGGATGCAGCCATCCAGAATGTATCAGAATGGGTGCAGAACAAAAGATTTTCAAACTTAATCCATCTAAAATTCAAGCAATTTCAGTCATTCACAAAAGACATATTACTACTCAGTTCAGAGAAACTCTTCCACCCTTAACGCTAAACAGCACAGGCATCAAAGAATTTGGGGTAATTCTGCACCATCACTGTGAATGGATTGAACACACAGCTGCAGTTTGCAAGGTGTCAGGATTACTGCATTCTTGAGCTTAAAAACAAACTAATAGAGACACTAATACTTCCCATCCTTGATTATGATGACCCTATTCTCCAAGACTTTTTATACAAGAGTTCACATTGACTGGAATTGGCCATGACTGCTTGTGTGTGATACATTTGTGATGCACATTATTTCAACCAAATCATTCCTGATATTTACATTATCATGGCTATGTGACGATAAGTGTAAATATTATCAGATCCTGGGTATTCTGTATCTTCTCCTCTCAATCATTGCATTCCTTACAATTTATCTTCAATCCTTACACTACTATCTGAACAAGGCAGCAGAAATACTGTTTCCCATGAAATTAAAATCCTCACCTTAGCACTACACACACTACTTTGTTCTCTGAACAATTTTCTGCATCAGGAACCTGACTCTGGAACAATCTTCCTCAAAATATTAGAAAAACTAAAATCCTTTCAAACTTCAAAAGACAGCTAATAGCCCACTTTCTGTCACAATAGCTATCTCTTTTTACAGCTCAATTTCGTTAACCCTTCCTCCCACACCACTATTCCCTACCCTTGTCTACAGAGTTCTCTATGGAAATTCTCTTCTTTCCTAGCAACGACTGTCATTCATTTCAGTCCTCTCCTCTTTGTTTATAAGTGTTGTAGCCAGAACAGCTTCTTCATGTATTCTGTCAGTTGCAGTCTTCGGCCTATTCATCCTAATCCTCTATTTGATGTTGAAGCTGCCAATTCACATTAGTGAGCTAGTAAATTGTGCAAGCGATGATGCGATGAACAGCAGTGAACTAGGATAGACATGACACAACAAAATCATCTGTATTGGTATCACCAGGGCATTTAGGAGCTCTGGGACCCACAGGTCATGGTTCCTTCAGTCATTGCTTTGCATCAGGCCTCTGATCTGTAGGTCCCAAGAGGGAGCCCTATCAGTGCTTGATGCCTGAAGGGACAAATGGTTTTGAAAAAAATTGAGGCACTGGGAGTGATGGTTGTGATATTCACATAATTGGACATCATGTCAAAAACATGTAGGCACTCATATTTTTTTGTGCCTCTGTATACATCAGGCAGTCAATACATTCATTTTTTTTTTTTTCTTTTCTTTTACCAAGATTGGGCAAACTGGCAAACATGGAGGATGGTGTTCAGTGCAGTTAACACACAAAGATGGTTTTCACAAGGACTACCTTCATGTAGTTATTGTCTACAGCTACCACATTTTGGGTCCGCAGTGAAGTCAGATGACATATGACCAAAGTGTAAACATTAGAAGTACCTCATGAGCGATGGGACATAAGGTTTGATGTCGCAACTGTCTATTATGACTTTAATTTTTTTCAGGATGACATTTTCTTCAAAAGCTGAGATAAAGGCACCTTTATCTATCCCATTATCATTGGAACCTTTTTTGCCTCATTAGACAAAATGTATGCCTTGCTGCTCAAGATTAGCCTGTAGTTCCTCATCTGGAGTGTAAGATGTCAGTATAAAATGATTCCTTGAACCATATTCAAGACCTTGTGTGGGACAATGGTCACTGGTGTGTCACGCAGATGTTCAAATACCTGATGGTTGGTACGTTGATTAGGGTTGAAGGACCAAACAGCAAGGTCATCAGTCCCTTGTTTAACAGGTGGTCCATTCAGACAGATTTACTTATCAGAAGAGTCATAACGAAAAAAGGGAAAAGGCTAAAAAACGTAAAAGTGCAGTCATGTAGTCAAAGGTGAAAACAAAAGGAGGGAAAGCGACAGGTGAGCAACCCAAAGGCTATGCTAGAGGCAGGAAATATCCCACCTCTGAAGCAGTACAGGCAAGACCACCTGCTATTCAAAAGCGTTCAACCACTAGAATGTAAAAGAGCATATCATAAAAGGAGACCAACCAAATCTAAAAAACGTCAAAAACAGAGTAAAAGGGAGAGAAAAGAGGATCTTGGCCAGGGAGTGGAGTCAGGAATCTCCAAACACATCTTAAAGTGGGAGACAGCCCAACCCCCACCGCCCTGCCCCTACTCCAGATGGAGATTAAACACCTCAGATTGAAAATGAAAACCACTTTCACAGAGGAAACTGAGAAACAGTTCAACCATCTGGGAATCGTCGGCCAATATTAACGGTAAAGTGCAGGGAAGTTTGTACTTAGTATGAAGAGCCAAAAGAAGGGGGCATCCCACCAAAATGTGGGCTACTGACTGGAAGGCTCCACAACCACAATGGGGGAGTGGATCATTACGCAAAAGAAAACCATGCGTCAGCGTGTTATGTCTGATCCGGAGATGACACAGGGTGGTAGAGTCCTTTTGGGAGATGCAGAAGGAAGAACGCCACAGGACAGGTGTCATCTTAATCACGCAAAGTTTATTAGACAGGGAGGCAGCCTCCCAAGAGTTGGCCCATGACTGTGCAAAGTCGGATTTGATATGAAGTCATAAATCTGCCGCACGAGGGGTTAAAGAGAAGGGGGGTGAGTGACTGCTCCCCCAGCCAAATGATCAGCAAGCTCATTATCTGGGATACCCACATGGCCAGGCACCCTAAGGGAGTCAGCATGGTGAAGATCACTGAGACGGTCATGGATGGCCAAGACTAAGGGATGGCAGGAAAAACAGCCTGAAGGCCACTCATTGAGTCTGTACATAACAAAACGAGGTTGAGTTGGGACTGTTTAATAAAGGTAAGAGCCATTAATTCCACAGTAAACACACCACATGCAGTTTTCAGGAGATGATTTTCCATGCCAGCAGAGGACGTGAAGGCACATCCCACACAATCAGCAGATTTAGAGCCATCGGTGTAAAAAACAACAGCATCCCAAAACTCCCATAAAAGTCGGCAGAAAAAACAATGGAACATCATCGGGGGAACGGAATATTTTGGACCTTGGCAGAGATCCATCCGAATCTGGGACCAAGGAACTATGGGGGGAGGGGGGGGGGGGGAGGAGGGAATGTGGGAGACAGGACAAAGAAGGAAGCTGAAAATCACAGCAAAGAGACCCAAGGTAGAGCCCAACTAGTAAACCTGCCATGTGGTGGGAAACAGGTGGGTGACGTCCTTGGTCTGAGAACAGGATAGAATAGGGAGGATGAGTGGCTGCAGAGCAAGCAGCAATTGCATAAGGAACCAGAAGCTGGGACCACCAAACAGAAAGGGGGGATGGGGGGGGGGGGGATCCCAGCTTCAACTAGGAAACCAGGAGACTATCAACAGGGCTAGTAGGGAAGGCACCATTGGCCAAACGGATACCATGATGGTGGACCGGATCCAGGAGGCGCAGTGTGGAAGAAGCAGCCGAACCATAAACTTGACAACCAAAGTCCAAGTGAGACAGCACTTACGCCCACTGAAGGTGGAGAAGAGTGGAACGATCCACACCCCAAGAGGTGTGGGCAAGGAAACGAAGGACATTGAGTTTACGGAAACATCCTATCTTCAGAAGTCTGATATGAAGCAGCCAAGTGAGCTTGTTGTCAAAAAGAAGACCCAGGAAATGAAACTCTGGGACCACAGGTAATCATTGTGCAGTGAGGTACAGCTCCAAATCAGGGTGGACCATAGTATGGTGACAGAAGTGGACCAACCACGAATTCAAAGGAGAGAAGTGAAACCACTCTGAGAGGGTCCATGCAGAGGCAGACAGTATAGCAACATGCAGCTGCTGCTCTGCAAAGGCTACCGAAGAGGAACTAACCCAAATGCAGGAATCATCCACATACAGAGCAGGGGTGACCAAAGGACCGGCGGAGGCCACAAGTCCATCTATAGCAATGAGGAAAAGAAGTACATTCAATACGGAACCCTATGGGATGCCATTCTCCTGGGCCTGTGGAGAACTAAAAACCAACCGGAACCCTGAAGGACCGATGGAACAGGAACTGGCGGATAAAAATTGGGAGTGGGCCCCAAAGACCCGACTCACGAAGTGTAAGTTGTGATGGTGCCAAGCCATGTCATAGGCCTTGCATAGGTTGAAAAATAGTGCAACCAAATGGCGGCGCTGGGAAAAAGCCTGCCAAACTGCGGATTCCAAGCGAAATAAATGATCGATTGGAGACCATTCCTCTCGGAAGCCACAATGGTAAGGCAACAACAATCCCGAGATTTGAGGACCCAATTGAGCTGATGGGCTACCATCCATTCAAGTAACTTGCAAACAATGTTTGTCAGACTAATTGGTCGATAGCTTTCGACAGACAGGGGGTTCTTACCAGGCTTAAGGATGGGAACCATGATGCTATCCCTCCATTGAGAAGGGAAGTCACCTTGGAGCCAAATACAGTTGAGCACCTGGAGAAGATGTTGTCGTTGTGGAGCACTGAGATTTTGAAGCAATTGGTTATGAATGGAGTCTGGGCCAGGGGCCGTATCATGAGAAAAAGAAAGTGGGGAAAAAAGTTCCCATTCAGTAAAAGGTTTGTTGTAAGATTCTGACTGACAAGAGGTAAAAGATAAGGTGGAAGCTTAGGCCTCCTGTTTCTGGTGAAGGAACGCAGCCAGATAGGAGGCTGATGCTGTGTGTTCCCAACACATCCATTTTCTCTGTTTGATTAAGTAACAGGCTTTGCTGTGAAGGCGTTTAAAGGTAATAAGATTGACAGCAGATCGGTGTCTCTTGAGGTGTTGCAAAAGCTTGACGGCAATCACGGATGGCAATGGCCGTACTCCACCATGGGGCTTGCCGGCAGTGAAATGGTCCAGATGAGCCTGGGATAGCAAGGCTAGCAGCAAAAAAAATCATATCAGATACGTCATGTAGGACGTCATCAATACAACCCGATAAGGAGGGAGAAAAAACGACATTTGCAAGAAACTGGTCTATGAGAAGACCCCGACCAGATGGAAATGCACTGCCCCACAAGGGATGATGAGCATTAAAATCCCTAAGAAGGACAAAGGGAGGAGGAAGTTGCTGAAGAAGAGCAGTTAAGGCAGCAGGTGTAAGAGTCCTGTCAGGAGGGAGATAAATATTGCAAACTGTGACCCCAGACTCCAGGTGGACCCTAACAGCAACTGCTTCCAATGTAGTTTGAAGAGGAATCCACGTGCTAGCAACATCCATATGGACCAATGTATAAATGCCACCAGAGGCCCACAGGGGGCTGACCTGATTGCAACAGAAAGCACAGAACCCATGGAGGGTCGGTGAGTGATCATCAGTAAAATGAGATTCCCGTAGGACCACACAAGCTGCAGAGTAAAATTAAATAAGGGATTACAACTCCAGAAGGTGACGGTAATATCCATTACAATTCCATTGGGTAAGCACAGAACGATGATTCAAATGGGGGCTGAACAGGCTAAAACCAGTCACGCTGCCGGGTCACCATCTGTCACTGACAAGGAGAGGGCGACATCCACAAGGTCAGAGACAAGTTGCGAAAGTGGGGACGGGACCTCTGCTGACACCACAGGCTCCTTGTCCCAGAACTTATGCTTCTTTTCTGTTTGAGATCGAGGAGGGCTATACTGCAAAAGGGAGCCAGCTGCAGCAATATTTCGAACAGAATAAGAGCAGGCGACCTGGGGGTCCACAGACCGCGGTTCTCATGCTCGTCGTATGGCAGCAGACCTTTGGCCTGGAAGGTGCGGGAAGGGGGTCCCGGGAGCTGGGGAGGGGGAGTGGTGCCCGGAGGGGAGGGTGTGGGAATTGCAGGGGAGGGATTCAGGACTGCAGTAAAGAAGGGGTGAAGATGTAACTAATGCATAGCTAGATGTCATTGACACAGGATGAAGACATGCATACTTTTTACAAGCCTTAGTGTAGGTTAGACAATCAAGGGACTTATATGCCTGTATCTTCTTTTCCCTCTTATAAGCCGGGCAATCCGGTGAACATGGAGAATGACTGCCATGACAATTAACACATACAGGAGGGGGAACACAGGAACTCCCCACATGGAGGGGACATCCACAGTCACCACAGAGAGGGGTCTGCAAACAGGGGGAAGACATGTGTCCAAAACACAAGAACTTCAAATGTCTCATACATGGTGGGATGTACAGCTTCACATCACATTGATAAACCCTAATCTTGACCTTCTCAAGGAGGGCATCCCCTTCAAAGGCCAGGATAAAGGCACCAGTATCAATGTGATTGTCCTTCAGGCCCTTCTGAACATGCCAAACAAAGGAAATACCCCACCATCTTAGAGTGTTCCTAAATTCCTCATCAGTTTGAAGGATGAGGTCCCTGTGGAAAATTACACCTTGAACCAGAATTGAAGACTGGTGGGGGGTTATGGACACAGAAATTGTGCAAATACTGTCACAGGCACTACAGACTAAAGCAGTTTTGAACAATGAACCCAACCACATATCGCTCAGTGTCCACTTCGCCAAATTTGTCTTCAATGTGTTCAACCAAAAATAAATGTTTGGTATTGGTGAAAGTATCCCCATCAGTCCTGGTGCAAACCAGATAATGGGGGAAAGGTTCACCCCCTAGCCAATGAGCCTGACCCTCCTTCCAGGGGCAGCCACGGAAGGGAAGGCAGAAGGGGCAGAAGAAGCAGCACTAAAAGTATCATTTCCATTCAAAGAGATGGCTGTAGAATAATGGCCAGAGTTTTGAACCCGTATGCATTTCATTTGCATAGCGGCTGCCCTGATACCACCCACTCCGATCAGAGGCTATCCCCACGGGCGCCACTCAGCCACAGCAAGGGCCATCTGCCACGGCGGCCAATGCCGGGAGCACCAATACTCCGGGATGACAAGCAACCACTCCTAGGCTTACATGAGGAGGTCATAGCTCAGGTATCAGACTCACAAGTGTGGTCCCAGTGTTTACAGGGGACTCAACCAAAAGGGTACATAATGATCTCACCACACGGGCTGGCTACCATGCTGGCTGTGTACCCTAGCATCAGACAACGACGTGAAGGAAAAGATGGAAGGAACTACGAGGGCATAAGCCAGAGACACTAGGTAAAGTGCTCTTCCCCAAATGGCTCATACTATAGAACAGGAATTTAGTAATGGAGGTCAAAGCCCAGAGGGGGACCAGAGAAGGCCAAAAGGATGAGGTAAATACACAACAAAACCAAATTGCAAAGCCAACATAACCAGGAGGGTAGCGGGGCCAACATAAACAAGGACACCAAGAGAGGGAGAGGAGTGAGCAGAGGGGAAGGGCAAACCGGCAATCTTTAACACTGCATGCAATTGGTGCTATTTAAGGTGTTCTTGCCTAGTCACTCTGCACTACAGAAAAAAATTGGAAAATGAAGGTCAAACCCAAAAAAGAGGATTGCAAATACTTTAGCCAAAAGGCAGTGAATGAAAGAATATTTTAAGAATGGAAGGCAGAACCTAAGGAACAGATGGACTGACATCAAAGGCTGACACCATGAGAAAGAGAGCCTCAGGCTGAGCATCCAGCACACGTTCAAGTCAGCCACGTAAGGCTGTACACAACCAGCTAACAGACAGATCCCAAGGAAATGGGATTGGCCGGACACATCAGACATAGGTGCTGCATACGAGCATTTGTTGCTGTTTGGGTCTGTGTGTACTCTGTACTTCATTATCACCTATGGACATAGAAAAGTCTTGTGAATGAGAACAGGCCAAAATGTTGACTCAAATGAAACAATCACCAGGCCTTATGCCAACTGGACACTTTTTTTTCTTTTGAGACCATTAAATATGTAAACAACTTACCTCAATGTTAAAGCCAAAGATTCCTCAGATTGTATAGTTTCCCTGAAATGTGACAATTTCGTGATTGCATGATGGTTACCTGTAAGGATATAGTGAAATGTTTCTATGTTTATTCCATAGTGAATAAAAATTTTCCCGAGTCTCTCTTCAGTTCTTCATGTAAAAGATGAAATTCTCCCAATCTGCTTCGTCTGTGTAGTATAAAAGATGAAATTCTCCCAATCTGCTTTGTCTGTGTAGTATAGGTCCAATTCAGATCTCCCTTCGCTTTAGTTCAGTTCTTTGCCTCGTGAGGTATACATTTACTAGAAAGTACAAATCACTTTCCACTGCCCAATCAAGCTGTTCAGTTATCCCCCTGGGTTCAAAAGCCCAGTGAATGACTGGCTGCCACTAATGTTACTCGGATGCAGTAAATGAGCTTCAGCAGTTGGCCATTGTTGTATTATGATACAGACAACCTGTCTGTGGGATGAATACAGCCCCAGTGGATATCCAGGCTAATCCATATGCTTGGATCTCTGTTAGCAGTCTGCAGTGGGGCACTGTGTCTCTTTTATCTTTCTTCAGACAACTGCAACTTCACACCAGTGCTTCTGTCTTGGATCCTTCTAAATTTAATACTTTCCTTCTGAAAATATCTGCATCTGATCCCAATTGCTTTTACTTTCTCAGTGGTACTTGAAGATTGTTTTTACAGCCTGTTCTCTTTAATGCTACATAGAGGTACCAAAAATCATATTTTCGTTATTGTTTCTGTATTTTGTTGTAGTTAATCATATTATTGTTGTGGTCTTCAGTCTTGACGACTGGTTTGTTGCAGTTCTCTACACTAGACTATCCTACACAAGCCTCTTCACATTTGCATAACTACTGTAACTTACATCCACTTGAACCTGCTCACTGTATTCAAGCCTTGATCTACCCCTACAATATTTATGCCCCACACTTACTCCCATTTCCAAACTGATCATTCCTTGATGCGTCACAATGTGTTCTATCAACAGATCCTTTCTTTTAGTCAAGTTGTGCCGTATTTCCTTTTTCCTCAGTTCAGTTCAGTTCAGTTCCTTCTCATTAGTTACTTGATCTATACATCTAATTGTCAATGTTCTTCTTTAGCACCTCATTTCAAAAGGTTTTGTTTTCACTTCCATACAATACTATAGTCAATACAAACACAGGGTGACAATTATTGAACAATAAGAAATAAAACTGTCATAACCTCTGTATGGTTTGTGTTAAGATGCTCAAACTGCACAGTTGGTTGCAGGGCATGATGGGAATTAGTACAGGTGTCTGGTTTGCTTTAGTGACGAAGCCCACTTTAATTTGTATGGGTTCATCAATAAGCAAAATTGATGCATTTGAGGCACTGAGAACCCGCATTTTGTGATTGTGAAGTATCTTCACCCTCAACGGATGACTGTGTGGTGAGCAATGTCCAGACACAGAGTAATTGGTGTGATATTCCTTGATAGCAGAATGACTACCTAACGGTATGTGAAGGTTTTGGAAAATGATTTCATTCCCATTATCGAACGTGACCCTGATTTCGACAAGATGTAGTTCATTAAAGATGGAGCTCGACCACATAGAAACAGGATAGTATTTCATGTCCTGGAGGAGCAGTTCGGGGACTGCATTCTGGCTCTGGAGTACTCAGAGTCCCAGAGTCCACTGGCATGGGCCTCGATTGGCCGCCATATTCTCCAGATATGAACACATGCGACTCCTTTTTGCAGAGCTGTCTTAAAGACAAGATGTACAGCAATAACCCCAAAACAACCGCTGAGCTGAAAACAGCCATTTAGGAGGTTACGACGGCATCAATGTTCCGACACTTCAGCTGGTTGTGCAGAAGTTCACTACTCATCTGTGCTACATCATCATCAATAATGGTAGGCACATCAAACATGTCATAACCTAAATCCAAATATCTGTAGTGATGTTTACACGTTGAATAAAGTGTGTGCACACTGTAGTTTGTAACTAATTTACATTTTTTTTTCATATAGTTCAATAATTGTCACCCTGTACCTTCAGAAATGATTTCCTAATGATTACATTTCTATTAAACATTAACAAATTCTTCTTTTCAGAAATGATTTTCATTGCTATTGCCAATCTACACTTTATGTCCTCTCTACTTCAATGGACATTAGTTACTTTGTTGCTTAAACAATGAAACTCAACTGTCACTTTTAGTTTCTGCTTTCCTAATCTAATATCAGCATCATCTGATTTAATTTGACTATATTCCATTATCCTTGATTTACTTTTTTTTTATTTTCATCATATGTTTCCAAGACAATATCCATTCCATTTAACTGTTCTTTAAAGTCCTTTGCCATCTCTAACAGACTTTCAATGTCATTGGTAAACTTTATATAGGTTTTTTTTCTCTTCCCTGAACTATAATTCGTATTACAAATTTCTCCTTGGTTGTTCAATGCACAGATTGAGTAACATGAGGGAGAGCTACAACCCCATCTCAGTCCCTTTTCAACACTGCTTCCCTTTCACACCCTTACACTATTGTAACTACAATCTTACTCCTGTACAACTAGAAGATAACTTTTTGCTCCCTGCATTTTACTCCTGCCACCTTCTTGGATATAAAGAGTGTATTCCAGCCAACATTGTCCACAGCTTTATTTAAGTTTACAAATGTTATAAGCGTAGGCTTGACTGTTTTCAGTCAATCTTCTATGATAAGACATAGAGGCAGAATAGCCTTTCATGTTCCTAAATTTCACTGGAATCCAAACTGATCTTACCTAAGGTCAATTTCTGCTAGTTTTGCCATTCTTTCACCAATAATCCATGTCAGTACTTTGCAACCATGACTTACTAAACACATTTTTTTGGTAATAGCCACCCATGTCAGCACATATGTTCATTGGAATAGGAATGCTTCTTAACTTCCAGTATTCTGTGTTGCTTATTAGACCTAAAATTCTCCTCATAAGTCTTCTCTCTAATATTTTCTATTTCTCCAACTTATAACTCAGTACTATGCATTTCGGTTTCAATATAGTATTATTCTTATTGTGCTGTAGTTTTGACTGCACCACAACTAATAAATTTTCAATGATGCCTAGCTGGTCTTGTAAACTGTTTTCTAATTTTTTTCAAAGTTATTGCATGTATGGAAACAGAAACAAAATCATAATTATTTATTGGAATCAATAGTTTGAAGAAAATATTTTGTGATGTTTCCTACATGATTCTCTGCAATTCACATTGAAGTGCTTGGCAGAGGATTCATAGAACTGCTTTCAGACTATTTCTTGACTATTCAATCTCAAATACATTAGCACATGGGAAAAATGAAACCTAAATCTTTCCCTGTGAGATGTGATCTCTCTTATATTATTAACATTATGGTCTTTTATCCTACATAGATGAAGCACTAAATTTTTTCACATTCAGAGGAGAAAGTTGATGATAGGAATTTCATGAAAAGATCTTGCCGCAACAAATATCATTTTGTTTTAATAATGGCCACACCAAATGGAAATTAAAGAAACTGCCAAATTATGTTAACCACTTAGAAACTTACAAATAGGAAAACTGGTTGTCATTGGGTTTGTGGCACAGATATGAGTAGTTCCACAGCATCTGTAAGTGCTAAATGTACAGCCAAATTTGGTCAAAGTATTTAATTTCAATGTTGGTGTGAGTGAATATTGTACTGTATTAACTGTAAACACCACCAAAAACTGATTCATTAATTACAAGCTACAGTTCATTCTGTGATTGAAGAACTACTGCACAATGAGTGATGATTTTTTTGGAAAAGGACTGATGTGGGAGGGCAAGACTTAGTTTCCCAACAGAAGACAAGGGTAAGATGTGATGGTGCTGCTCCAGGTAGACATTCTGAAGGAAAGACAGAAGGAAGATTAGCATTTTACACACCACTGATGAAGACAAAACCCAAGATCAAACTGGGGAAGGAAATCTGCAGTGCCAATTGAAAGAAATAATTCCATCAATCACGTATAATTTATGAAAGAAGATATTATTGAGTTACAAAACAGGAATTGCTTCCCATATCATTCAGAGGCCATGGCAAGCTCGTTTAGTTACTACAGCTACTTAATACATTTGTTACGATGTTAACGTACGACCTTAAAAATTCCAATCTCCATAAGCCTTACACAATAGAAATTTCTCGTTAAAGATTTCTGTAGGAGACTCCCAATGAGTTGCTGAGTCTATGCCATGTCAAGATGCTGCACTACACCAAGCAAACGGAGGTATCCCACGACTACTATCACCTTAGTGTATTTTTTTCTATTGTCTTAGGAATAGAAGACATTTCTGGTATCTCTTACATAGCAAGGTACTTCAATCCCTGTTTACAACTTCACTATAAGAAGCATGTACAATTCAGCAAGCAACTACAGGTACTGTAGGTTTAGTTGTGTTTTAATATTTGTACCGAGGTATTTCCGCACTCTCCAGCAAAACATACACAAAAAATAAGTGATACTGTTTGCAATAAAGCATACTTGAAGGCATGAGTTTCAAACGAGAAACCATTCTAAATAATGTACATGTATGTGAAGCAAGTTTACAATAACTCTAACCTAAGTGGTGTATTTTGTCAACAGTAAACAGCTATTAAATTTGTAATCTGTCTTACGTGCACATCCGTACAGCAAGTGTAAACAAGTGACTATAATTTTAAACTATGCTGATTTCCTTCTCATATAATTAAAAGACTTGAGGTTCAGATTCATGCCAAATGACATCCTAAACCACATGAAACACTGCTGCAACAGGATGAAGCATTAAACATCATTAAATCACCATAACACTTGCAAAAACAGACAAATGATAAAGTTTTAATAACATGTATTTGTTGAGAAGAGTAGCAAATCGGGTTAGCTGCAGTATTGTCCAAAACCATTGCCCCAATGACGTACAATAGCCAGATCAAGTAAAATCTTATAAACCACCTCTTCAACTCACTACTATTTAACTTTCGATCTAACCCAGACTTCCGTTTAATCTGAAGATCAGTATGTAAACACAATTAAGATAACGCATTCACATTTTCAGTGTTCGCAAACTCTCAATCAAATTGTTAGCGTATAATTTAATCTGTATCTTGGGTTGGGTACAACACAAATTAGTCTTACACCACACTCTTATATACCAAAAAATTGTAGATATATAAAAGAATATTGTCAGTGTTCTGATATCTTGTTATTCGCACATGTAAGATATCAACGACAAATAATTCTACATTAAGGGTCAAGGTCAAGTTCTGGTATCGGCAAGTTCAGTCGAAGATAAAAGGGAGAGGTGTATTCAGCATGTCCCCTTGTTATCTTCTGGTACGATGGCATGTATCATAGTTACGGTGATTATCCCTCAAATACGATCGTTAAACTCCGTTACACACTCATATAAGTGAAATACGTTTATTTGGGCGATCGGTAGTGTTAATTTCACTGCTGTTAATTACGAATGATGGTAATTTACAGATAACTTAACGCTACATAGCATGTCACGGACGCTCACCCGGCTTTAATATTTACTCATTTGTATGTTGCCTGCAGATGTCAACTGCCTTCTCGGCTGTTATACATTAACATTAAAAAGGATTTATATTATGCTATCCTTGTGCAGCAATCAAGGGATCCCCAATGAAATTACACGCGTAATGCCTGTAGGCGACGTCAAACGCGGTGGCGGAATGATGCAGTACCTGTTGCGCCTCCAAATGTTTTGATCCTAAAATCATCCAAAGTTTTGGGGTATGCATCGAATTTTCGTAACGTACTAACTATATCAGCCGAGCTCATTTTCAAACAATATTACAAATATAAACAAAACTTTCAACCACAGTTACACAATCTTTGGTCAGAACGTAAACTATAAACATATCCTTGAAAAACAATTTCTTCGACAGGAAATAATCGAAATAATAAATAAAACATATCGAAACTTATATCAAACCGTGGTCAATGGAATATCAGTACATAGATTGCAGCTAAGAAACAATACAAGTAGAATAGCTTTGCACTTTGTTCTGCCGTGTTTTTAGTAATTTGTAAACGCTTATACAGTCTGTGGGAGTCGCCAGCAGAACATCCGTAGACGTACCGTGAAGGATAGCATTATTCTGTGGCGGCACGCATAAGGGACAGATTATTTATTCTTTGATTATGTATAATTGTTCTGTTGTTATTGATTCAATATTAATATGAGCTTTTTGTTGCAATAAAAAATATTATAGCCTAACTACTTAGTGAGTCTTTCTGAAGATTGTAATAAGTAGTACGTGGCTAAAGTGGTAACACCAACGTGATGAATTTCGTTGTAGACGAACAAGTGCACCCCAGTTCAATTTCGTCTACCAGGAGATCGGCGAATCCGCGCGGCACATAGTGTGTTACGGATCGGCGCGACGTTTTGCTAAAGAAACATTGAGGAATTACAACATTGAAGAACAAGAAAAGGCTCTGTTGAATTTTTCTGCGCCATCAAGTAACGGCCTTTCGACAGAGAACAGTAGCGAGATGAAATTACGCCCACCGCAGTTCATACCTGATCAACATGAACTGTGGCTTGCAATGCTTGATCTGACTTTCCATCATCATGGCATTGTAAACGAAGAGACAACATTTATGATCGCTGTTAGTGCGCTTGAGAATAAAACAGCAACGATCAGCGCAGATATAATACTTCAGTCGCCCGCCACGCAAAAGTATACGCGTTTTAAGCAGTTACTCATTGAGCGACTACGTCGGCCGGTGGAACAACGTATCCAGCAAGTATTGCTCGGTGAAAAGAGAGGAGATAAGTCACCTTCGGAATTTGGCGGTGTTAACAGAAAAGAAAAAAATTCCTTGAGGTTTATGCTTATGTGCTGCTCCATGACTCTGCTGTCACTATCTTTATTCTTGGCTTGTATGTAACTTCTGTGTTTTCTTTCAGTAAATGTGTTATTTTTTTTCGTATCCAGGATGTAATTATAAAGTTAATAAAATGTTTTCTTGCCTTTAAAATAATATTTTTCATCAGGTTATGGGCCCAAAACAACATAGTTTAATTAAAACAATATTTGAAATGAGCATATGTCTGTAAAGAAACATAACAGCTAGTGGCGATTATAAGGTGAGCATTGATAAGCTTGAAGGACCTGACGACTGGGCTAAATGGAAATGGCATATTTCTATGGTGCTGCGTTCATATGGACTAGAAGATATTATTAACGGCAAGATGCGACAAGTGCACAAAAAGAAGCGTATGTGGAATGGCACAAGGACGACTCAAAGGCAGCAAGTCTTATAGCAAGTGCACTAAGTAAACCTGTTGCAGAACTCGTCTTAATGTCCAAGAATGCTAAAGAAATCTGGGACAAATTACGCGCCCATTTGAACGTAGCAGTACTCAGCGTCTGAATATGTTGATTGAAACATTTTTCTGTGTTAAACATGATGAAACGGAAGATACTAGTGCACATGTGGTCAAACTGCAAAAGTTATTTCTGGAATTGAACGATGAATTAGAAAAACATGAAGAAAATACGCTATCTGAAAGAATCTTAAACGGTCGAATTTTGTCTACACTGGGAAAAGACTACAACAATTTTAAGGATCTCTGGGATTCGATACCGACAGAAAAGCAAAGCTTGAATTTATTAATTGAAAAACTTTGTACTATTGAACTGCGTGAACAAGACAAGTGCAGCTTTCATAGTTTCTAAAACAAGAAAACGGCAAACAAGTAATCAGCATGTAAAGATGACGAACTCACAATTAAAACAGAAGTTTCTGTGTAATATATGCAAACAATTAGGTCACTGGGCAGCAGAGTGTCCAAAGAACACTCGTGACAGCAATAAAAGAAAAGAGAAGGAAACGAGAAAATGAACACGCTGCATTTACTTCATACGCTATGGGTGTGTGCACCAGTAATCACAGTGTCCCAAACAAATGGTATTGCGACAGTGGCGCTACAAATCATATCACTCCCAACAAACCGTATTTGGTTTCGTATAGTGAATTTGATGCTCCTCAAGTAATTTCATTGGGAAAACAAGATGACAAAATGTGTGCACACAGTCAAGGAACACTTTACATTAAAATTCGACGAAACAATAAATGGTACAAACCTAGAATGGGCAATGTTTTGTACGTCCCTGATGCAAGTGCTAATTTGTTCTCTGTGAGAGCCATTGCCTGCGGAGGCTACAGTACTAACTTTAGTTATAATAATGTCTGTGTTCGAAAACAAGTCAGTGGCAATATTGTTATCACAGGTTATGTGAAAAATGGATTTTATGTGTTGAACATACGTGTTGTTAGAAATGCAAAAATGAATCGTGTGAACTTGATGACTTCATCCGAAACATTGCAAGTGTACCATGAAAGGTTTGGTCATCAAAATGAACAACATGTGAAGAACATTTTAAAAGGAATGAACATTAATGTGAAAGATGCCAAGAGTGAATTTTGTGATTGCTGTGCGCTTGGAAAGATGCATAGCCTGCCATTCCAAACACGAACAATACGCTCTACCAGTAATGGTGAATTAATCCATGCGGATGTCAATGGACCACTGAGCACGAAATCTTTTGGAGGTAAGCATTATAATGTATGTTTCAAAGACGATTTTCGTAAATTTCGTCGAATTTTCTTTTTAAGACACAAAAGTTAAGTGTGTACTGTGCTTAAGCAGTTTTTAAATGAAGCACGAACTAATGGACATGTTGTCAAAGAATTTAGATGCGATGGTGGCAAAGAATTTAACAGTAAGAATGTCAGTGAAATGCTTGCAGACAGGGGAATAGAGCTACTGATTCCTCCTCCTTACACTCTTGAACAAAATGGTGTGGCTGAACGGGAAAATAGGACCATTGTTGAAGCTGCCTGGTCAATGCTAAATCCGAGTAAATTACCTAAAGGGTTGTGGGCAGAGGCATGTAAGAAACAATCTACCTAATAAATCGTACTGGAAAATCTTCAGTTGAAAATAAAAACCCTTATGAACTATGGTTTAATCGACCAGTAGGACGACTTGATCATCTCAGAATTTTTGGCACAGGCTTCTATGTTCGCATTAATAAACAATTCCGTTCCAAGTTTGATGATAAGGCAGTTTTTGGACGACTTGTTGGATATGTTAATAACAAAGATGGGTTTAGAGTTTGGATTCCATCTAAAAGAAAAGTGGTGTTGAGTCACGATGTAAAATTGAAGCCAGAAATTGATTGTGATTTACATAGTGATCATGTTGAAATTGAAGTCCCTCAGGAAGAATTTAATGATCTGAATTCATCTAAAGATGACCAACGTAAATATCCTAGACTGTACACTTCTGGAGGAAGTCAAACTAAAAAAAAAAAAAAAAAAGATTGGCACCCTCGATTCTAGAGAAAGTCAAGAGTCGTGTGAATCTGATGAAAATAAAGAATTAACAGAATTTCTAAATGCAGAAGCTGCTGAATCTTCTAATGAAGAGAAAGAGAAGAATAAAGGGCAGTGAAGAAAAACAACCTGGATGGAAAGTGGTGAATTTTGTATGGCAACAAAAGTTGATGCAGTTGAACATAAAGATCCAAACTTTTTTTCAGAAATATTGCAGTCAAACGAGAAGGCAGGATGGATGCAAGCTATCAGTGAAGAACCTCAATCACTAAAGGAAAACAGTACCTGCATGCTGGTTGACTGTCCGAAGAATGCCGAAGTATTGCAAAACTGAAGAAGAGTTATGCAGATTTCGCAGGTGATAACCAGACAAGGCGCTCAACAACTGGAATTCTTGCTAAGAACTCAGGTGGTGCAGTGTCATGGATAAGTCAGTTGCAGAAAGTAAAGCAATAATTTCATGATTTTTTTCTTTTGGAGGAAGTGTTAAAAGGAAAGAAAAAATTCCTTGAGGTTTATGCTTATGTGCTGCTACATGACTCTGCTGTCAACATCTTTATTCTTGGCTTGTTTGTAAGTTCTGTGTTTTCTTTCAGTAAATGTTTTTTTTTCATATCCAGGGTGTAATTATAAATTTAATAAAATGTTTTCTTGCCTTTAAAATAATATTTTTCACCAGGCGGCACCTGCCAAGTTTAGTCAACGACACCGAGTTGCCAGATACGGCACTGCAACATGTATGGCGTGTGTAGTTGCCTGAACGGCTGTGGCGCTCTCAGACGCACAAGATATCACGTCGTTGATCTCATTAGCCGACAAGGTCTACACCTCGTTAGACGCAGCGCGTACGTCGACGGTGATGTTCGGACACAACAGTACAGACTCTCAGGAAACGTCGGCGATACAACGACGCCAGCAGCCGGACGTTTCTCAACAACTGGATGACCTACGAAAACAAGTTGACGGATTGAAGTAGCAGATATCGACGTTGCTCGGAGGCAAACAGGCACAAACAAGAAGAGCAAGGAAGATGACATTGTGTCTAAGGAGCGTATCTGCTGGTATCATCGACGATTCGGAAGCGAGGCGACGCGTTGCACATCAGCCTGCAATCACCCAAATGGCGACAGCGATCGGAGTTAGGCGCCGCCGGTCGCGAGCTCGAGCACCAGCGCCTACTGTTACGAGGTGAGATCGACGAGGGGCAGCTGTGGGCAAGTAACCTTTCTTCTTTACTTTCATTGTTCCATCGGCTGTTTCTTACAGACGTTAAGTCCGGCCGTGCTTATGTAGTCGACTTAGGTTCGGACGTTAGTGCATAGCCTGTTAGAAACTGTGATGTGAAGCTCCCTCCATCTCAGTCGAAACTCACAGCAGCAAACCAGACGTCGACAGCGACTTATGTAAAACATCAGACAGAGGTAGATCTCGAGTTCCATGAAAGTTTACCATGGACTTTCGTAATTGCCGATGTGTCAGACGCAATATTGGATGCAGATTTCTTGTTTCATTATGAACTTGAGGTATCTATTAGGTCAGTGAGCATTCGACAGGGGACACAGTGCATTAGAGGCACCCTAGGAAGAAGACCTATGTCAACATCTGATTGCAGGCAAGTAGCAAATTGCGAATCCATGTCTGGTGGGCAGACAATAAAGCACAATACGGTACATCACATCAGGACTACACCCGGTCAACCAGTGTCTCGACGCCCACGCCGGTTAGCTCCGGATCCTTTTGCTGCAGCGAAGGCATAGTTCGAAGAATTATTACTCTCGGGAATCGTCCGTAGATCCGACAGTCCGGGCTCATCGCCACTTCACCTCGTAAAGAAGAAAGATGGGACTTGGAGACTATGCGGAGATTACAGGGCACTAAATACTCGTACCATCCTCGATCGTTATCCGATATAGCATATCAGGGATTTTACGCACGCACTTGCAGGCACGACCATTTTTAGTGTCGTTGATTGCAAAAAAGCGTATAACCAGATACCGGTCGCACCTGCTGATATACCGAAGACGGCTGTCACGACAGCATTCGGTTTATTCGAATACCTCCGTATGCCGTTCGGGTTAAAAAATGCGGCACAAACTTGGCAGCGTTTGATTGACAAAGTCCTCAAAGGTTTATCATATTGCTTCGCGTACCTCGACGACATCTTGGTTTTTTCGTTGTCTGAGGAATTGCACGAACTGCATCTAAGGACTGTTTACCAACGTATTGAGGCATATGGCATTTCGGTCAATGAATCAAAGTGTTTACTTCGACGACGTCAGGTGCCATTCTTGGGCTACTCAGTGACAGCAGCCAGTATCAGCCCACTGCAAGACAAGCTCGACCTTATCGAAGAGATAACTCGCCCCTTCGACTATCGCCAACTACGCCGGTTTCTTGGAGCAGTTAACTTCAACAGACAACATCTGCCTAATGCAGCGGCCATTCAATCACCTTTGATGTCAGCACTAGTCGGCAAGGATGCAGTAGGCAAACGACCTTTACAGTGGACATCAGAGATACAGATGGCATTCGACAAGATCAAAAGCTGTCTACGTCAGGCAATAATGTTGGCACATCCGGTTCCTCAAGCTCAGCTGGCAATTGTTGTGGATGCGAGCCAGCAGGCTATAGGTTCAGCTCTACACCAGAAGGTGGGAAACAATTGGCAGCCCCTAGGTTTCTTCTCCCGCAAGCTTACATCATCACAAGTAAAATGGAGTGCCTATGATAGGGAGCAACTGGCAATTTATGAAGAGATCAGACAGACCGCAAGCAGAAGGCAAACCATTGACTGTTTTCACAGACCACAAGCCAATTACCTTTGCCTTCAGTAAGAACAAGGATGTTTGCTCACCACGACAATTTAGACAACTCGGGTTTATCGCTCAGTTTACGACAGACCTACAGCACATAAAAGGAGCTGAGGACGTCGTTTCAGATTTCCTGTCTAGGTTGGAAACAATCTCTCGGACTATTGACTACAAGGAAATAGCTACAGCACAGAAAACAGACCAGCAACTTGCTAAATTCTCTCGTGATAGTACGTCCGGGTTACGCTCGCAACAAATATAACCTACGGGTGAACACTTCCGAGTTTGGTGTGACGTATCGCAAGGAAAACCGAGACCGTTCGCATCTGAGAGATTGCGACGACAATTATTTGATAGCATCTATGGACCGGCGCATCCCGGAATAAACGCGAGCGTCAAACTAATGACAGACAGATCAGTGTGGCCCGGCATAAATAGAGACTGCTGTAATTGGGCAAAAACGTGCCTGGACTGTCAGAGGTCCAAGGTGGGACGAAACGTGCACAAAGCGGTAGGAAACTTTCCACTTACCGCACAACGTTTCACAAATATGCACCTGGACATCGTGGGACCGCTGTTGCCGTCAGAAGGATACCGTTATCTCCTCACTGCAGTGGACCGCTTCACCAGATGGGCAGAGGTGATTCAGTTATCGGATATTTCAGCAGAAACGGTGGCACGCGTATTTCTTTCATCTTGGATCGCACGTTTCGGCTGCCCTTTACATGTCACCACAGACCAGAGGCGTTGTTCTCAGAATTGGCCAACCCCTGTGGGTTCCAACATCATCACACCATAGCGTACCACCCAGCAAGCAACTGGATGGTGGAACGCTGGTATACAACATTAAAAGCTGCATTAATGTGCCATGCACAATCCTGGTCGTCAGCGTTACCACTAGTTTTGTTGGGCCTACGCACAGCATTGAAAACGGATTTAAGGCATCCACCGCAGAATTGGTTTATGGTGAACCCTTACGACTGCCTGCAGAATTCTTCGCCGATAAAGAAGGGGCACGATAAACCGAATTGCCGTTTACATTGCAAATGGTACGCGAGCTTATGGCCAACTTCGCCCATCTCCTGTCTCGATGCATGGAGTGGTAAATACGTTCGTGCACAAAGATCTACACTCATGTACACATGTGATGCTACGGACGGACGCTGTCAAGTCACCGCTGCAGCCTCTATATTCTGAACCTTACAGACTGCTCTCACGGGATGAACATACCATGCAGATAGATCTAAATGGAAAGAGTCAAGTGGTATCATTGGAACGACTCAAACTGCACATATGTTTCCAGAATGAGATTTTCACTCTGCAGCGGAGTGTGCGCTGATATGAAACTTCCTGGCAGATTAAAACTGTGTGCCCGACCGAGACTCGAACTCGGGACCTTTGCCTTTCGCGGGCAAGTGCTCTAGATCTGCAGGTCGAGATGAACTGTCAAGTGCGCATCCTCCACAGAAACTGGTGAAGGATGGGTTGGAAGACGTAATCCACGAAATGAGGCAACAGTAATTAATGTATGTATGTAATGTTTGAGAATGTTCTGCAGCTCAACATCAACAAGGAGAGCACGATTCAATCGGTAACTTCAGGAAGTATTACTCGAGCTACCACCTTACAAAAGCGCTGTTACAACAAAAAAATTAATAACACTCCCTTTGAGCTGAGATAAATTTGTGCAGAGGGGAGGATTCAGTATTGAACAAGCATGTAACAGAGGGGTCACCAACTGCAGATTCCCCTGTCAGATTCGTTGGCACTGCCAGTGACATTGGAGTGGAAGAAATTATGTTTGCTGCAAATGAAGACAATACGTCATAATTTCAATCTACACATACATTTAGGTCTGTGATCAATAAAAAGTACGTCTCACTGCTGTTACTGTAGCTATATCACCTTTACATAATCCTTCTAAACTTCAACCAAAGCTTGACAAGCTGCAGGAACAATTTGTGTTGTGGCTGCCTTTGAAATGTGTAATAACTGTGCAAGGCTTTGATAGAAATCTCCATTGCCAAGAACGAAGAGCAAGTCTTTGATTCACATGAATTTCTTTTCTGACATTCGTGTCTTTCTCTGAAACAACTAGCTAGATAATTTCGTAGAATATAATAACTGGAAGACGACGTCCTAGTGAAGTTACGAAAGTGAGACCGTCTTCTAAATTCAGCTCGCACCACATGTCGCCATGTCTTCTATAGCATGGTTATGTACATCTACGATGGCTGCAAATTTTTCTTCGTCTGATTATTATTGAAGTAGCACCACACATCTTTAATTCATCCTGCTCACTTGTCATAATGTGGCCCTTGACGCGAATTCACAATGTGAAATGATTGCTGCCTGTCCAGCGTAGCAAACGATGCTAATAGGTATACAGTAATGTTTGAACATAGAGTTGATGAAGATGCGAACAGGTTGCAGGCTTTGATAAATCGACGTTGCCAGCAGAAACATACTTTTAAAACTCAAGTTTAGTAGGTTTCTACTGATTGGGCTTGACAGATAGTATTACTTAAACATGTGCACATGGTCCTTTATTAGTGACAAACTTAATTATTTTTACAGAACTCGAGTAATTTGCAAGAATGAAGTTGATAGGTTCTCAGTTACATAGTAAGGAAAGGCAGAAATAGCTTCCAAAATTGCATTGCAATTGTGAATTGAGTATATTTCTTTACTTCTTCTGCTAGAACAGCTACCACCATATTTTATGGGTTCGTCCCTTATTTAGCCTAAATGTACCATTGTTCCTTCAAAATACATACAGGATACAAATTGACCCATTTTTCAATAACTGCCCCATGTATTTTGAAATAACGTAATTGTAATTTATGTGTAGCATAACTACATAAAGAGCAAATGTGGTCATACTCAAAGAATAAAGAAAATACACTCTTTGATTACACCAAACTGAATGAGGTCTATTATCTTCACATTCCTTACATCTCAAGGTAACTGCTGTAAGAATTTGCAGCTCATTACTGTGTTTGTGCTAGCTCTAGTTGCATTAATGTTAATGTAGAGAGAGAGTGTTCTCAGTTACAGTTTTCTGAATTGATGAAAAGAAGTTTAGTGTCGAAGGCAATAAGGAAATAGTTATAACTAACATTCATTTTCCAGATACGTCATCTGTTGATTTTTATAGAATTTCGTTTGGAGACATCAAACTCCTGGATGACATACATTCTCCTGCAAAATATAACAAAAAATATTTCACAGGAAGTACCCATAGTGAAACTTCCAGCCAGTTGAGTCTGAAAAATAAATAATCTACGTAAATAATAATTCTCCACCCTAGTTGTGACATATTGTTTCCGCATTTGAGAACAATAAAATATTTACTCAGATAGTAACGAAAGGTATTCTGATAGTTCTTTTGGTATATTTGTACGTTGCTCTATGTAGTTGTGGCGTAAACCAAGTACTTTAACACATATATGCTACATAGTTACAATTTTAACGAAAATTTCCGCAAAACGTCGATTCATTTCATCTTCTAATGTGGCTCCCATATTTATATTTTAGAACTCTGGTCTTCCTGTCTTATAAGGATATAGAGTGTATATATACTTTCGGTGGTCAATGACCGCTGTTAGTATCTCCCGAGGCGAAGATTGACCGAAGCACATAACAATGTAGAAGCACTGGAGAGGATTTGTTTTGCTCTATGATCCAAGATTTTGCTGTGTCAGCGTCATTGATCTCTGGTCACCGCGTAAATTTGAAACGCCCACTTGACCTTGTGTTTTTGTATTCGTTTGATAAACCGGTTTGATTAAAGTTCAGGTACGATGTCGGATAATGACAAGCAGGATCAGTAGTAAGCGAAAGTCAGCGGGTGCCAGGCGAACACATATTCCACCGAATTCCGGTGAAGCAAGCTTCATAAAATGTGTTTGTATTCGTATTTATACATTCATTTTTTCCTCAGAAGCCTATCGTAAAGCAGACGACGCGTGAAAATGTTTTATTACTAGTGATAGTAATATAACACATTGTTAAACCTGTGTTTATCAGTTTTTGACAGTTTCGTTGTTTTATTAAGTTATTAGATCGAAGGTCTTCATTCATTGTTAATTACATTAAATGCGTAACAGAAGTAAAGTACGTTAGCGCGTGGCTGTCAGTTTTTGTAAGGTTTGTTTGTTTGCGATGTTGGCAGCAACTTTAATTCAAAGTTGATTAATAGTCAATGAATTATTGATTTCAGTGAATTAGTCACTGACGTTGCAATGTTCGCAAAGCTTTCGAGAAGCGCCCTGTCTTATTCAAGAACACCCATGCCATGGTTGAATTGCAGATAAACTTTTAATTTCATTAGAATTTCTATATAAATATACGTCAGGCATATTTCAAACAGTCAATTCAAATGTTAGAGAATGGAGCCAAGGTTTCTATATTCTGTTCATCCGTCAGAATAAATCAATTTTGCTGTATGGCTAAACCAAGTTTAGTTCTAAACAACTGCAAGATGTCGTTCAGTTTGACAGCTAAGAATTTTCAAATTACTACTGGTACCCGTGGATGTGTGTGTGTCCACAAACCTAGACATGTTTTGCCGATAGTATTTTGAGAACCTACTCTAATATTCATTTTCAGGAATGAGCCACTCTACTTAATATTCTACGTTGCTAGAAAAATCTTCCCTGTTAAATCATGCAAAGGTAATCTGCAAATTGATGACAGATATTTGTTTCAGCTATGAGCAGAGCAGTGTGTATTTTCTATAAGTTAGATCCAGTATTAGTACTGTCTGTAATTATTAGGTTAGCGTCATCTCCTTTGGAAGACAAAACACACGCCCTTTTCAAGAAATTTCTTTGAGTGGCTAAGTGAAACATTCCTTTATTTTTGACATCACACTGTCATTAAGGCTCCACAGCTCCTGCACTACATCGATTTCGTGCAGAGGACTTGAACAAAGTGCATAGTTAGTTAGTACCACATTATTTTATGGAGGCACTTTGGAATGAATTTCTGGTGCAGGGGAGGGTGCTGACAGTGACTGATGCAGTAATACTCAAAACAGGAGATGATATATCTACCAATGTGCCCTATGGATACTCTGTGAAAAAATCCAAGAAGGGCTTCTTTCTGAATAGGTACTGATCCATACGGAGCTGATTGGACCAAATTGTATTCAATACAGCTTATGGAAGAAGAGCTCCATTGTGAATGCAATAAATTCGACATTAGAGCTACTCAAGAGTGTAATGTCTTGCTACACTGTGGAAGTGATGACTGATGTCCAGTGAGATATTGATCATTTGTGGTGGCCGCCTTTTTTTGCCAAGATCAGGGAGTTAAAGAAATCCAAGATACTATATTTGAGTGTGCTAGATTACTGCAAAAAACTGGAAGATATTATGGATAACTTAAGCAGTAGTATGAGGAAACATCATAGAGGGGTGCCTCCAGGAATCCATCTGTGAGCCTACCTTTGGGACACAGTGATGGACCCTCACCTCACTTAAATTAACGAAAGCAAGTCAAGAAGTTACTTGAGTTGTGGCACCTGCACATGACCTGCTAATCATTCTTATTTTATTTATTTATTCATCCATAGATCAATTGGCATAATACTATCAGATATGTCAGAAACAGTCAGAAATAATATATACATATAAAGTATTTACAAAACAGGACAGGATAAGGAGCAGAAAGTGCAGGAAATCAGTCATGGTCTAATTAAAGGAACCATCCCAGCATTCACCTTTGTGATAAGGGGAAACCGTGGAAAACACAAGACAGGATTGCCAGATGGGGAACAAATGCCAGTCCTCTAGAATGTGAGTCCAATACATTAAGACTGGAGCAGTCATTTTGCTCACTACGTGATTGGAAGGGGAATAACAAAATACGTTGTCTTGATTGTGAGTGCAACATGCATGATAAGTACATAAAAGGAAAAAAATGAAAATAATATTTCAAGGAATTTCAAAGCACAGTTGGAAAAAGAAACGTAATGAGGTTTTAGTCCCGGTGCAGAACTAGTGTAGGTGCAACAAGCCGCAAATGGGACTAAATAAAACAATTTACATATTCCTGAAGGGCAGATTGTCTAGACATTGAATTCAACCAGTAGACTGAACAAACTATCAGTCAAAATACTGCAGGTTTATGAATATCTTAGTCTCCATTTGGATGAGGATATGACTTTTAAAGACTGCATGAAACTGGTGTCCAAATGAGCAACAGAAATTGTGTGCAAGATTACTAGTACTGCTGCCACAATTCAGATCAGACATTTTTAGAAAATATAGTGATAGCTGTAATTTCATTTCCAGCCAATGTCTGGGTGCACAAACTGAGGTGAAGAGAGATGGTAAAAATCTTGAAAAGTATGCGGAGTGCATACAGGACACTAGAATTAGAGTTCCTCCTAGTAATCCTGGAAATAAATGCTGTGGATCTGCAGATTCAAAGGAGAGGGGCCACTTGTTTGGCTACCCTGGGGAAAAAGAGAAAAAGTGTGGACAATAACTACAGAACAGATGCAGTACTGATATGGCAGACAAAGAATGGCAACATTCATTGGTGACAAGGTGCATTTATGTTTGCAAAATTGAAAAGAATGGAGTAGCTGAAGCACTAAGTTCCCACAAAATGTCTTGTCCACCTCATCTCTGGTCATCAACACTGGTATCTATGCACCTTTAAGTGTAAAGATGATGACAGCTGTGCATGTGGTGACAGGGAAGGCCAAAGCCTTGCAGACAAACAAAAATTACGCGAAGCAAAATGTAGTGTGAGGGGGGCTATGCGAGAGGCGTTCAATGAATTCGAAAGTAAAGTTCTATGCACTGACTTGGCAGAAAATCCTAAGAAATTTTGGTCTTATGTCAAAGCGGTAGGTGGATTAAAACAAAATGTCCAGACACTCTGTGACCAAAATGGTACTGAAACATAGGATGACAGACTAAAGGCCGAAATACTAAATGTCTTCTTCCAAAGCTGTTTCACAGAGGAAGACTGCACTGTGCTTCCTTCTCTAGATTGTCGGACAGTTGACAAAATGGTAGATATCGAAATAGACGACAGAGGGATAGAGAAACAATTAAAATCGCTCAAAAGAGGAAAGGCTGCTGATCCTGATGGGATACCAGTTCGATTTTACACAGAGTACGCGAAGGAACTTGCCCCCCTTCTTGCAGCGGTGTACCGTAGGTCTCTAGAAGAGCGTAGCATTCCAAAGGATTGGAAAATGGCACAGGTCATCCCCGTTTTCAAGAAGGGACGTCGTACAGATGTGCAGAACTATAGACCTATATCTCTAACGTCGGTCAATTGTAGAATTTTGGAACACGTATTATGTTCGAGTATAATGTCTTTTCTGGAGACTAGAAATCTACCCTGTAGGAATCAGCATGGGTTTCGAAAAAGACAGTCGTGTGAAACCCAGCTCGCGCTATTCGTCCACGAGACTCCGAGGGCCTTAGACACGGGTTCCCAGGTAGATGCCGTGTTTCTTGACTTCTGCAAGGCGTTTGACAAAGTTCCCCACAGTTGTTTAATGAACAAAGTAAGAGCATACGGACTATCAGATCAATTGTGTGATTGGATTGAGGAGTTCCTAGATAACAGAACGCAGCATGTCATTCTCAATGGAGAGAAGTCTTCCGAAGTAAGAGTGATTTCAGGTGTGCCGCAGGGGAGTGTCCTAGGACCGTTGCTATTCACAATATACATAAATGACCTGATGGATGACATAGGAAGTTCACTGAGGCTTTTTGCGGATGATGCTGTGGTGTATCGAGAGGTTGCAACAATGGAAAATTGTACTGAAATGCAGGAGGATCTGCAGCGAATTGACGCATGGTGCACGGAATGGCAATTGAATCTCAATGTAGACAAGCGTAATGTGATGCGAATACATAGAAAGATAGGTCCCTTATCATTTAGCTACAAAATAGCAGGCCAGCAACTGGAAGCAGTTTATTCCATAAATTATCTGGGAGTACGCATTAGGAGTGATTTAAAATGGAATTATCATATAAAGTTGATCATTGGTAAAGCAGATGCCAGACTGAGATTCATTGGAAGAATCCTAAGGAAATGCAATCCGACAACAAAGGAAGTAGGTATGCTTGTTCGCCCACTGCTTGAATACTGCTCAGCAGTGTGGGATCCGCACCAGATAGGGTTGATAGAAGAGATAGAGAAGATCCAACGGAGAGCAGCGCACTTTGTTACAGGATCATTTAGTAATCACGAAAGCATTACGGAGATGATAGATAAACTCCAGTGGAAACTCTGCAGGAGAGAAGCTCAGTAGCTCGGTACGGGCTTTTGTTAAAGTTTCGAGAACATACCTACACCGAAGAGTCAAGCAGTATATTGCTCCCTCCTACGTATATGTCGCAAAGAGACCATGAGGATAAAATCAGAGAGATTAGAGCCCACACAGAAGCATACCGACAATCCTTCTTTCCACGTACAATACGAGACTGGAATAGAAGGGAGAACCGATAGAGGTACTCAGGGTAACCTCCGGCACACACCGTCAGGTGGCTTGCAGAGTATGGATGTAGATGTAGATGTAGAATTAGATTCAATGTTTCACTGGGTTGTTCTTTCTTCTTCCTACAGAGTACGTACATAGTGTCTAAATCCTCCTTTTATATGCACTTATGTAAAACAAATTTGCTCTGCTTCCTGATGTCATCCCTGAGATTTTGAGCTGTTACCTGCCTGTATGTTTTTAGGTGGGACATAATCATGATTCATATTACCAATATGAGGCCCATGCAGAATTGATATGATAGCTTCTTTCTAGTTTAATATTGTCAGCAATAATTCCAATTTTTATGGCTGTTATTGGCCTGAATAGCATCATAGTCCTGACAACAAAAGTTTGTAAATTTTTATCCAGATTATCTTTGCACAACAACTTTGACGCATATTGACTAGTAAAGGTACCATCTATGTACATTTTACAGCATAATTAGCTAAACCAATTAGGAGCTTTGCTTTCTGTTTTGGACAAAAAGTGGTAATGGTGTCACATGTCTATATGACATTTGCAAGCTTACTCCTGGTTTGTTCCAATTAAAGAATAAATGTCAATCTTTGGCTTTCTTCTTGTTATTAAATTCACAAAGAGAATGATGGCCTGATTGGTGTTTGTAAGCAGCACAGCTCTCAGTACAGCTTATAAGTTAAGGTAGTGCTACTTGTTTTCAGATACTTTCATTGTAGGAAAAGAAGGAAATGGTTTGGAGGGGTTGGAGAGGTTAGACATGTCATTCAGAACACAGGAAGAGGAAGCCAAATTATCTGAAACAGAAATGAGGCAAAGATATAAGTGTATGGCTCTCTTGATGTTGCCTTGTCATAATAAGTTTTCAAAAACATTAAATCATTTCAAGCAGTAACTATTTTGTAGCAACAGTTTTCTTGGTTGCTTGTGGCTCAAGATCTGTGGCCAACATTGGTCAGTGAAGTGCTGCACTGGGCAAGATGTTGGAACCTCAAAGTATTTGATTAGTCTGTTATACAAAGGATAGCTCACTGTTTTTGTAAGGGGCTGCCAAATGAAACAAGGCACACGGAAAAATTAAGTAAACTGTTTATTATTTAAAAAGTAACCACCATAACTGTTAATACAATGATACTGTGAGACAAGATAGTCAATGCCTTCATGGAAAAATGTTTTCAGTTGCCTACTGAACCATTATTGTACCAAGGCATGCACCTCTTCATCTGAAGCAAACTGGTGATCACAAATGTCTTTCTTCGGGCCTCCAATAATGTGGAAATTGCATGGGGAAAGGATGTGTAAGGACTTGCCCACATGTCGCCAAGGTTGTTTAGACTATGCTGCAGAAATTTTACTGGGAAGCCCTTACACATTCTCCATACAGTCACAATCTCTCCTCGCACAATTTCCATATTTTTGGAGCCCTGAAGGAAAACTTTCATGGCTGTTGATTTGCTTTCAATGAAGAAGCACAACCATTATTCAGTAGGCAACCACAAACATTTTTCCATGAAGGTGTTGACTGTCTTATCTCACAGTGGGATAAATGTATTAACAGCTTTGGTAATTAGTTTTGAAATAATATATAGTTTAATTACTTTTTTATCATCGGTCTCATTTTCATTTGACTACCCCTTATGCTATCAAAATTTTGTGCTTTTTAGAGGTCCATACAATTGAGAAGGTGAAGGCAGAAATGATATTTTCATGAGAGCAACAATTTTCTTATTGTGAACAATGTTACAGGTTCCCAAATTGTTGCCTAATGCTAGACAGAAACATAAAATTAAACTGTCTTGTACTTTTGTGACAGAAGTATGGTGTCTTAATTATTTGATTCATCATTAAGCTTGTTTTGTTGTTGTACTGTGATGATTGTCTTTGGCTGCCTGTATTTAGAGGATTAAGGACTGTTGATTCTTGGTTCAGATTAGACACACATTTCCTACTGATTCCTTCTCTTTGCTTATTTTATTTTTTGCTGTATGCAAGAGATAATTTTCCTGTTAAGACACTATTCTTGCCCATGTTATCTGAAAGTCAAACCTCTGAAGAGCAGCAATATAGGTGTTATGTAAGTCAAGTAAGGTTTAGAAATGACTGCTAATCAAATTTTTGCTGACATTAATAAATGCTTTAAAGCTAATTCATCCACTTTGAAAAGACCCACTATATGCATTTCAGAATATGTAAGATATTGCCTTCCAACATCTGTATGACATATGAAGAGATGCTGACTGAAGAGGTTGACAGTGTTAAATTTCTGGGATTACAACTCGATAATAAATTCAGTTAGGAAGGGTATACTACAGAAGGACTTGCCTATGTGTTACCAAGGTTGTTTCGACTATGCTGCAGAAATTTTTCGGGAAGTCCTTACTCATTCTCCATACAATCCCAATATCACACCGTCTTTACAATTTGCACTTCTATCACACCATGAATTATGTTATTAGTGACACAATCAAAAACATATCTGATTCTGTCAGAGACATGCCCACCACTACTTACATTCTGACCGAGCGAGGTGGCGCAGTGGTTAGCACACTGGACTCGCATTCGGGAGGACGACGATTCAATCCCATCTCCGGTCATCCTGATTTAAGTTTTTCGTGATTTCCCTAAATCGTTTCAGGCACATACTGGGATGGTTCCTTTGAAAGGGCACGGCCGATTTCCTTTCCAATCCTTGCCTAACCCGAGCTTGCGCTCCGTCTCTAATGACCTCGTTGTCGACGGGACGTTAAACACTAACAACCACCACTTACATTCTGTGGTATCAGCTACTTATATAAAAAGAGGCTGTGTTAGAAGAGGATGTCCCATTACAATATCCCCTTCACAGTGTGTTTACAATATTACTATAAAGTTTGCCAAACAGTGTACAAACAGATGCTCAGGATAGAATATAGATATACAGAAGTATCTGATACATAACATATTACAGAAAACATAAGAAAAATATCTACTATACAAGTCACAATCTATACATATATCAGGATATGGTATTCAGATTTTCAAAATCTCAAAACAGATGAGAAAAGTTTCAGAGCTTTAAAATGTAAAACAAGTGATTCAAATCGAAAAACTCACAACGGTGGGTACAGACAAGCAAAAACACCCTCAGTCATGACTAAGAATCAATGTAGTCACATAAACCTTAGTATTTAAGGATATGTTGACTCGTGAAAGAACAAAATAATGGAAAAATATTAGGCCCTAAGTTTACGATGCGGGGATTGACCGATGAATGTAGACCCCACTGAGTGCAAACTATAAAAAATCTTTGAGAGACAGTGAGTGTGAGTGTGTGTGTGTCGCGATGATCAAAGAATGGTGACGCAATGTAGTAGCTTGAGAACCAAAATCAGAGTACAAAAGCATATATATATATATATATATATATATATATATATATATTGTTATATTGTTTTTACTAGTAGATGTCTTCCATACATTTAAAGTTACATAATGCATTGGAAAGTCAATCCCCATTAAAAAAAAAAAAAAAAAAAAAAAAAAAAAAAAAAAAAAAAAAAAAAAAACCTGTCGCAGCACAGATCCAGTCAACAGATGCTCGAGTACATTACGTAGCACCCTGAAAGTTGACTGGTCAAGCAGGGTATAGCCATACAGCAGTGTGGGGAGAGCAGTGTGGGGAGTGGATCTGCCACATCTTTCAGTTTCCTCTTTAGAGTTCTTATCACATACTCCAACAGATAGGTAACTTCCAGTCTAGCAATCGCATCAAATTCTGAAACATTGTTTTGTGTACTAAATATGCTGTTCAGTACCTTCTTCACATCATATGAGATATGTTCCCCTCAGTAATTTTTCGAAGTCAATTATATGGGATTAATGTCAGATGAAATCATAAAGTGTTCACATATGAAACATTAATAAACAGAGTTAAATACAATGAAAAGAATGGACTAATAAGGTAATTCAGACAGATATGCTTAGATACTATTCCTAATCTTTACAGTACAAATTATGAACTTGTTCCATTTCAAAATTGGAAAAAGATCTGATTTAGTCTCATGGCAGATATGTATCAAATTCTAAATAAAAAATCTAACACAGCACACAATTATGTATTGTATCATAGATTTTAACTCAATAAGTAAGTAAGATAGATCTTTAAAAATCATATCATCTTACATTCTAAATTACAGGCAAACAAAACACAATTACATAATTTTATGGATCTGAAAATGGATTTACACTCAGTCAATGGATAAGATAGAACTCTGGAAATACATCATTTTACATACTACATTCATGGCAAACAAAACACAATTATATAGTCTTAAAAATCTACACACATAGTGAATATTTTCTTCTAGACTAGGTATGATTATGCATACACGTTCACAGGTCTTGTTCTTTATACTGTAAATGTTAACAGTACTTGACATTTTACATTCTTGCTTTGCTTACCTGTAACTCCTCTTATCTTTACATCTACAACGGGCATTTTCACAAAAAATTTACTATATTTAATCTTGTCTCTAAATTGTTCAAATGTAACACAAATTAGGTTGCCCGTATTAATAAAACAGTTCCCTTACCACTGATCAGTCTTAATCTTAATGTAAGGACATCCAAAATCTGAATTACCATCTATGTTATTGGACACTTCGTGTAAGAGATCAAATTCAGTTTCGTCAAATTCTACATCCACACTGTTTTTGCAGGGTTTTATCAACATCATTACTATCATATCATTACTTTGGTTACACATGTTGACAGGTAAAGATTTAACACAATGAATGAATACCATAGTGTAACTAACATCTCTTATTATGGAAGGAACACAAAATATATTACTGTTAAAATTACTTTTCCTACTAAACCCTTCTTTCACTTCATTCCACTAATTTGGGTACAAATTTTCACTAACCACAGCTAACATATTCCAGAATGCACATTTACATATGTTGTCATCAACCTGGTCCCAAACAAACTTCAAAAAGTTTTCACCTTTATTCTGTAGGCATACAGACAACTCACCTTTACTGTTTGGATCATTATTCTGCACGATGATGATTACCACCTACATTTATTTGCAATAAACTACCAGTCTCAGACATACCGACCTCAGCTCTCATTCACATCTACATAAAAAATACCACCTAATTCAGATCCAATACAGTCATCACCTGTTTTGCACACATCAAAAACACTGTTTTCTGATCAAGAGAAGAAATCATTAGTACACACTACATCAAAATTCTCATTACTCTCAGATTCTGGTTTGTGATTAGTATCTACATCACTATGATTACATAGTATTCCAAAACTTTTGATCAAAACATAGATGAGAAATCTGATGTTCTTTCTGTTCAACGTCAGATACCTGTGCTACATTATTAATACTCTTATTATTGTCTAATTGTAAGTGTAATTTGGGGGTCCTGTATTCATTGTGTTTATTAACTCCGAAACTGTGGACCTTCACTGAGACTGCCATTTCCTGAATAGTTACATCTATGATTGATTTTCCTGTTAAATTTCCCATAGTTATCCCCATTGTTCCTATTCTGCTGATGTTCAAAATTTCTACCCCTGTTACCATTTTGTCCCTCATAAAAATTACCATTATCTTTGTTTCTGTTGTTATTACCATTGCGATCTCTATCATTTTGATTATCACGGTACATGCTTCTTTCTGCTGCCCTATCCAGGCTGTCAACATATTGTAACAATTGTTAAAGGCAATCATCAGGTCTGTATACTAAATCCCACTCCAGTCTCTCTGGCAATCTGCTATTGAGTGCACCAGTCAGTCATTTCATCAAATGGTTTGTCAAGGTGTGTTAATTTTCTTAAGATGATTCTTACAAAACAATTTTAGGGTACCATCTCTATTCCTCTAATTTGGACCATTCAGAAATTCACTTTTACTTCTCCCTTGTTCAGCTTCTGACCAAAATGTATTTAAAAAACTTTTTTCAAAAGTTTGGTATGTCTACCACTGACTTAAATTTATATGTACCCAAGACAGAGCCTCGCCTTCAAGACATATTTTAACAGATTTAAACTTTTGGTCATCAATCATGCCTGAGACACAATTATCTCTACAGTAGTGAGGAAAATCCACTGGATGTAAATTGATGATGGAAAACTTTTGATAAGAGTGTTGAACCATGCAATACCATTGTTTACATTAGTAAGCAAACTGTTTTAAACATTTAAAATTTGTCAATCTAAACTACTAAAGTTCTGTTCCATTTTTTCTGCTACGGCTTTCAGTTTATCTCTGACATCATCAACATTCATCATTTGTTGTGCAGATTAGGCCACAAACTCATTTTCCAAAACAAATTTTTTTTTCTAACTAATTGACTTTTTCATTCACATTTTTAATCCATTTGACAACTCATTTTCTTAGCTCCAGAAGCTGATTACTAAGTTGGTCTATTTGATATTGTACCCTGTCCATTTTATCATTGTTTTCAGTTCGTATTTCCACTAACTGATCATTAACTGCACTAAATTTGCTGTTGTTATCGGTTTTTATTTGTGTTAACTGATAATCAACTGCATAACACCAGATTTAACTGTTTCTTTGCTGACTACACTTTCACTTGATTCAAACCTGTCTAGACTATGTCCTACATTTTTCACTTCATCACTACTACCCTTCTATCTATTCATTTTCCTAGCATTCACAAGAGTCCACAAAAAAAATTAATTTCACAAAACTTCTGTACTTTTCTTTTTTCTTGTTGATGTCCCTTGTCGTACTTGTGAAGTCCTGTTTCAATTCATTCCGTTTGTCATTGTTGATATCTCGTCACTGTTCATCTGACTTTGTTGGGCGGCACACAGGTCTTCTCTTGAGTGATTGAAGTTCTTGTACATAAAAACTGCAAATACACAAATAACTGTCCTTTCTTCTCATCCAACAGACAAAACTTCGTTATCAGTCAACAGATCCCGGAAGATGCCCACCATTGTAATCTTACCCTCCCACATATCACCATTAAATTTTTCTTAGTCTCTTCATTATTCTCAAAAGCTTCAAGAGGCGTAAATTAAACAAAAGAAAAACTTTTTACTTATCTTCATTTTTTCTTCTTGTTGGTGGCAACTGTTATTGCACCTGGGAGTACATTCTTGTGGCTGAAATTTTGATTTTTAACATTGTGGGTTCCTGATGACTGTATAACTGATGAAGATTTGCCTGTATTATTCTTGAATTTCAATGTTTGTCAAATTTTTCAATATCACACTGTCTTTACGATTTGCACTTCTGTCACACCACAAATTACATTATTAGTGAGACAGTCAAAAACATGTTTGATTCCATCCGAGACATGCCCAACACTACCTACATTCTGTGGCATTCACAATATTCCACAGAATTTACAAAGCAAAAGAGTTTGCAAACTTTCTTGGCAGAAGTAGAATCTTTACTACATTATATCTATCTTATAAATGAATCCAGAAATAAATTTAATAATTCACATTAGATTGTGCAATTAATAATATGAATTTTAAGTGTGCCAGATATTCCATAATTTCAAATATTTCTAAAAGAAGAATAATTCCTTCTTTACACACAGAGTGTAACAAATTAATTTCTTTTTATATCTTTTAGCCTGAAATATAATACATCATATACAAAATCAAATGAAATTCTTTCAGTGAAACAGCCGAGAATGTTCACCTATCATATTCTAGATTAATCCTGGTATCGGCTACTTCTATTAAAAAAGTTATGCTAGAAGATGGTGTCCTGTTACACCTGCCTGATTAATGGACCTAACATGCCATGCTCCAATCTGTAGCAAGCTGGCCTTATTTCTCCTGATGACAACATCCTCCTGAGTAGTCCCTACTCAGTGATCTGAATGGGGGCAGCTGCATTATATACAAACGAGACTGAAATAAAGGTAATGTCAGTTTACATGTTGCAAAGAGATATCATAACGAAAGAGCAACTAAGTATGTAGTTCAGTAGTGCATCTGAAGATATTATTATGTGATTTTAATGCTCCTCAACATGCTTGAGGTTCAGTGTGAGAAAACGTAGTCGGGGAAAATGATAGTGGAGACTGTTGATGAAAATAACTTAATTGTTTCAAATGATTGTTTTGTGAGGAGGATAACTTTACCAGACCAATGATTGAGCACTGTAGATATATGTTTGCTCTCAATCAGACTTCACATGGGAGTTAGTCGCTGAAACCCTTGAACTGATCTCTGTGCGCCATTCTCAGATCTGATGCAGGGGCAATATGTGGTGTCATATGACCGGCCTACAACTGGACTGTTTGGAAAGCAGACCACTAAGCTTTAGGGAAAGGTAAAACCTTTTTCGGAATGTTGAGAAACAAGAATTTTATTGCTTATATTGAAGAAGGTGAAACACTGTGCATCCCAGAATATAAATGCTTTGTTCGAAAAACTAAAATGTTATCAGTAAAGTTGTCTGTGGAATACAATAATGCATTCTGGAATAAAGGGGAGCACTAAAACTGTACAGAAAGCATCCTCTGGAAAAAAGTTCTAAAAACGTCAACAGACAGCAGGCAAAAGTAAAGTACCTACTCAAAAATAAGAAGAAAACTGTGTGGCTAAACAACTGTAAGAAAGACACAGCTAGTGCAACCATCTAATAATAAAATAATTAAATACATGGAACCTGGAACAACAATAGTACAACAGTGTTTTCAAAGAAAATAGAGGACCTAGCCGTTGGTGGGGAGGCTTGCGTGCCTCAGCGATACAGATAGCCGTACCGTAGGTGCAAACCACAACGGAGGGGTATCTGTTGAGAGGCGAGACAAACATGTGGTTCCTGAAGAGGAGCAGCAGCCTTTTCAGTATTTGCAAGGGCAACAGTCTGGATGATTGACTGATCTGGCCTTGTAACACTAACCAAAACGGCCTTGCTGTGCTGGTACTGCGAACGGCTGAAAGCAAGGGGAAACTATGGCCATAATTTTTCCTGAGGGCATGCAGCTTTACTGTATGGTTAAATGATGATGGCGTACTCTTGGGTAAAATATTCTGGAGGTAAAATAGTCCCCCATTCGGATCTCCGGGTGCGGTCTACTCAAGACGATGTCGTTATCAGGAGAAAGAAAACTGGTGTTCTACGGATAGGAGCGTGGAATGTCAGATCCCTTAATCGGGCAGGTAGGTTAGAAAATTTAAAAAGGGAAATGGATAGGTTAAAGTTAGATATAGTGGGAATTAGTGAAGTTCGGTGGCAGAAGGAATAAGATTTCTGGTCAGGTGACTACAGGGTTATAAACACAAAATCCAATAGGGGTAATGCAGGAGTAGGTTTAATCATGAATAGGCAAATAGGAATGCAGGTAAGCTTCTACAAACAGCATAGGGAACGCATTATTGTGGCCAAGATAGATACAAAGCCCACGCCTACTACAGTAGTACAAGTTTATATGCCAACTAGCTCTGCAGATGATGAAGAAATTGGAGAAATGTATGATAAATAAAAGAAATTATTCAGATTGTGAAGGGAGATGAAAATTTAATAGTAATGGGTGACTGGAATTCGGAAGTAGGAAAAGGGAGAGGGGGAAACGTAGTAGGCGAATATGGATTAGGGGTAAGAAATGAAAGAGGAAGCTGCCTGGTAGAATTTTGCACAGAGCACAACTTAATCATAGCTAACACTTGGTTCAAGAATCATGAAAGGAGGTTGTATACATGGAAGAAGCCTGGAGATACTGACAGGTTTCAGATAGATTATATAATGGCAAGACAGAGATTTATGAAGCAGGTTTTAAATTGTAAGACATTTCCAGGGGCAGATGTGGATTCTGACCACAATCTACTGGTTATGACGTGTAGATTAAAACTCAAGAAACTGCAAAAAGGTGGAAATTTAAGGAGATGGGACCTGGATAAACTGACTAAACCAGAAGTTGTACAGAGTTTCAGGGAGAGCATAAGGGAACAATTGACAGGAATGGGGGAAAGAAATATAGTAGAAGAAAAATGGGTAGCTTTGAGGAATGAAGTAGTGAAGGCAGCAGAGGATCAAGTAGGTAAAAAGACGAGGGCTATTAGAAATCCTTGGGAGACAGAAGGAATACTGAATTTAATTGATGAAAGGAGAAAATATAAAAATGCAGTAAATGAAACAGACAAAAAGGAATACAAACGTCTCAAAAATGAGATTGACAGGAAGTGCAAAATGGCTAAGCAGGGATGGCTAGAGGATAAATGTAAGGATGTAGAAGCTTATCTCACTACGGGTAAGATAGATACTGCCTACAGGAAAATTAGAGAGACCTTTGGAGAGAAGAGAACCACTTGTATAAATATCAAGAGCTCAGATGGCAACCCAGTTCTAAGCAAAGAAGGGAAAGCAGAAAGGTGGAAGGGGTATTATAGAGGGTTTATACGAGGGCGATGTACTTGAGGACAATATTATGGAAATGGAAGAGGATGTAGATGAAGATGAAATGGGAGATAAGATACTGTGTGAAGAGTTTGACAGAGCACTGAAAGACCTGAGTCGAAACAAGGCCCCAGGAGTAGACAACATTCCATTAGAACTACTGACGGCCTTGGGAGAGCCAGTCATGACAAAACTCTATCAGCTGGTGAGCAAGATGTATGAGACAGGTGAAATACCCTCAGACTTCAAGAAGAATATAATAATTCCAATCCCAAAGAAAGCAGGTGTTGACAGATGTGAAAATTACCGAACTATCAGTTTAATAAGTCACAGCTGCAAAATACTAACACGAATTATTTACAGACGAATGGAAAAACTGGTAGAAGCGTACCTTGGGGAAGATCAGTTTGGATTCCGCAGAAATGTTGGAACACGTGAGGCAATACTGACCTTACGACTTATCTTAGAAGAAAGATTAAGGAAAGGCAAACCTACATTTCTAGCATTTGTAAACTTGGAGAAAGCTTTTGACTATGTTGACTGGAATACTCTCTTTCAATTTCTGGAGGTGGCAGGGGTAAAATACAGGGAGCGAAAGGCTATTTACAATTTATACAGAAACCAGATGGCAGTTATAAGAGTCGAGGGGCATGAAAGGGAAGCAGTGGTTGGGAAAGGAGTGAGACAGGGTTGTAGTAGGAAACAAAAGAAAAATTTGGAGTAGGTATTAAAATCCATGGAGAAGAAATAAAAACTTTGAGGTTCACCGATGACATTGTAATTCTGTCAGAGACAGCAAAGGACTTGGAAGAGCAGTTGAATGGAATGGATAGTGTCTTGAAAGGAGAGTATAAGATGAACATCAACAAAAGCAAAACGAGGATAATGGAATGTAGTCAAATTAAGTCGGGTGATGCTGAAGGAATGAGACTAGGAAATGAGACACTTAAACTAGTAAAGGAATTTTGCTATTTGGGGTGCAAAATAACTGATGATGGTCGAAGTAGAGAGGATATCAAATGTAGACTAGCAATGGCAAGGAAACCGTTTCTGAAGAAGAGAAATTTGTTAACGTCGAGTATAGATTTCAGTGTCAGGAAGTCATTTCTGAAAGTATTTGTATGGAGTATAGCCATGCATGGAAGTGAAACATGGATGATAAATAGTTTGGACAAGAAGAGAATAGAAGCTTTCGAAATGTGGTGCTACAGAAAAATGCTTAAGATTAGATGGGTAGATCGCATAACTAATGAGGAAGTACTGAATAGGATTGGGGAGAAGAGAAGTTTGTGGCACAACTTGACTAGAAGAAGGTATCGTTTGGTAGGACATGTGTTGAGGCATCAAGGGTTCACCAATTTAGTATTGGAGGGCAATGTGGAGGGTAAAAATCGTAGAGGGAGACCAAGAGATGAATACGCTAAGCAGATTCAGAAGGATGTAGGTGGCAGTAGGTACTGGGAGATGAAGAAGCTTGCACAGGATAGAGTAGCATGGAGAGCTGCATCAAACCAGTCTCAGGACTGAAGACCTCAACAACAACAACAACAACATGATAAAAGGAAAGATGAGATACATATCTCTCAACAAATAATCTAATTAAATGCTGTTGAAATTGCACATGGGAATATCAGATAGTGTCACAGCTTTATGCTTCGAAGTGGCCTCTATCCAATGAAATATTTCACTGGCCTAGAGACTGCCAGAAGATTTTACCAAGAAATTTGTCACCATCTAGATACACACAATCCAAATACAGTAGAAGCACTCTTAGTCTCTACACCAGATCATCAGTGCAAGCAAGATGCTCATTTTACGGGACATGCTGAGCAGTATGGGGGTGGACTGTAAAGTGGTGAGAGACATCACATTACAGAGAACGAGAAATTAAAATCAATGAATGACTGTGATGTTAGTAGTTACAGCAGAGGGAGGAGGGCTGCCTCCTGTGTTGTTTTGACGTGTAAAACCTTGTGCAAGGAAAATTTTTCTAAGGTGTTTGTGATTTATTTCTAAGAGAAAGGCTGGATGACAACACGATTATTTATGGACTGGCTAGGTACTGTGTAGAACTGTATACATGATTGACTGATCAGTAAGAGTTCTGTGCAAGTATTGGATGTCACTGAAGGTCATCTCACACCTAAAGTAAAGAATAAAGCTTCTGCATTGAAGAGAAGACCTAGTCATTGTATGACTTCAAAACCAAGATAACAGAATTCAACAGTTCACTAAAAAGTAGTAATTCTGTTGGCTGTGATAGTGTTTCTAGCAGAATATTAAATTCTTGTTTGGACGACATAGAATCACAGTTAAGCGATCTTTATAATCAATCACTGTCATGCAGCATATTTCCTGACTGTCTTAAATGTGCTGTAGTAGCTCTAATTACAGATGTATGTCAATCGTTCTAGTCTTTTCAAAAGTGTTTGGGAAAGTTACATATCATAGAATACTGACTCATTTATGAGAAGAAATTGTTAATTGCATATCAGTTTGGTTTTTGTTATAAGTTCTCCACACAGAAAGCCATAAGATATCTCACCGATGAAGAGCTAGCAGAAGTAAACAAGAAGAATTATCCTGTTGATAAATTCTGTGACCTTGCCAGAGCTTTTGATTGTATGGATTACAAAATTCTATTTAGTAAGTAAAATGTTTTCCTATCTCTCTTGCTTGGGGGATCATAACATATGAAGCACAACAGGTATCAGTACTGGGTGCTCTCTTTTTTTTTTTTTTTTTCCTAACCTCCATAAATGAAGTAACGTGTAAAATTCTTTGGGGTCTAACTGGGTTACAAGTTAAAATGGAGTCAGCACATGGACAAACTAGTAAAAAAGCTCAGATCTCTGTATTATGCCCTTAGAAGCATTTCTCATTGTGTTAACCTAAAGATAAGAGTGTTGACTTAGTTTGAATATTTTCGTCCCTTGTTGTCATATGGAGTTATCTTCTGAGACAGTGCATCTAAAAAAAAAATAAAGTGTTTATTGAGCAGAAGCTGACAGTAATAATTTTGTGTAAAATAGATTACTGTACATTTTGTAGAAGGATTTTTGAATTCTTAAACTCACTTCCCAACACATTTACTCCTGAACTGCTTTTGTTCATGGTAATAAAAATCAGTTTCAGCTGGACTGTGATACACAATGCAAGACACAAAAATCATTTGCATGTAGACTTTACCCAGAATTCACAATGGAATTATGTGCTGTGATGGTTAGCATTCTATAAGTTTTCATCTAATGTAAGTCAAGAACGTGAGAAATCCTAGCGATTGAAAATTTGAAACATACCTCATTAGCGACTCTTACTCATAGTTATCTGCATACCTGTATTCGGGTACTGGAAAGTCTTCTTAGCTACATTGCAAATAGTAATGCTTGTTATAAAGCTGTATGATGATGATGATAATAATAATAATAACAATGAAACTTCCTGGCAGATTAAAACTGTGTGCCAGACTGAGACTCGAACTCTGGACCTCTGCCTTTCATGGGCAAGTGCTCTACCAAAATGGTTCAAATGGCTCTAAGCACTATGCGACTAAACTTCTCAGGTCATCAGTCGCCTAGAACTTAGAACTAATTAAACCTAACTAACCTAAGGACATCACACACATCCATGCCCGAGGCAGGATTCGAACCTGCGACCGTAGCAGCCGCGCGGTTCCGGACTGCGCGCCTAGAACCGCTAGACCACCGCGGCCGGCAGCAAGTGCTCTACCATCTGAGCTACCCAAGCATGACTCATGCCCTGTCCTCACAGCTTTACTTCCACCAGTACTTTGTCTCCTACTTTCCAAACTTCATAGAAGCTCTCCTGTGAACCTTGCAGAACTAGCACTCCTGGAAGAAAGGATACTGCGGAGACATGGGTTAGCCACAGCATGAGGGATGTTTCCAGAATGAGATTTTCACTCTGCAGTGGAGTGTGCGCTGATATGAAACTTCTGGGCAGATTAAAACTGTGTGCCGGATCAGGGAGTGATGGCCGTCCATCGGGTCGTGAAAAGGGTCAACAAGGACCTCATATCGACCCGAACCATATTCCTGACATTCGACAATGTGCAATTGCCTTCACAAATTAAAGCAGGTTATGAGCTCATTTCTGTTCGGCCATATGTACCCAGCCCTACAAGGTGTTACCAATGTCAGCAGTTTAACCATACACGGCAGTCTTGTGCAAGTGCTGCTAAATGTGTTGCCTGTGGCAGGGACGTCCATGAGGGTGACTGTCCACCTCCGTCCCCTCATTGCATCAATTGTTTGGGCGAGCATGCTGCCTCCTCTCGCGACTGCCCTGTCTACAAAGATGAGAAAAGTATACAGGAAATTTGAGTGAAAGAGAAGGTAGATGCTCGGTCCTTCAAAAAAGAAACGACATGCAAAGATTTCTTGCTTACACAAATTTCACAGCCATCAACTGTTCTTTCGGCAAAACGTAATTCTTCAAAGAAGGCTCATAGAAAAAAGAGTTTCCCATCTCTGCCAAGGCATGTTTCTTGTCCTCCGCCACCCTGCGGTTGCTGTCCCCGGCCATCTTCAGTTTGCCAGGCTGCAACGCTGGTAGCTGATCATCTGGCCTTTCACCAGCAGAGGAAGCTGCCCCTCCTGACCAGCTCAGGAAGGTGGCAGACACAACTGTTGAGTTGATGGACCATGACTCACCCACAACCTATCGATTGCAGCAGCAGTGCTCCCTCAAAGCCAGGCCTTCAGCGGCGATCGAGGTGACCCTGTCTTCCTTTCTTGTTTCTTCTTCTTCTTCTTTCTTTGTTTTGTTTTCATAATGGCACTTCTTCAGTGGAATATTCATGGCATTTAGTCCAACTGAGAGGAACTAAAATTGCTCCTTCAAATGCACTGCCTGCTTGTCATAGGTCTCCAAGAAACGAAGTTACGCCCATGTGATTGTATTGACCTGGCACACTATACCTCTGTGCGTTTTGACCTACCCCCTGTGCAAGTATTCCGGCTCATGGAAGGGTCACGTTGCTGGTTCGGGATGATGTCTACTACGATCAAATCACATTGCACACGCATCTGCAGGCAGTTGCCGTCCGAATTGCTTTCCCCACTTTCACATTTTCCATTTGTACTGTTTACACTCCATCATCATCTGCCTTTACTAGGGCAGACATGATACAACTGACTGCTCAGCTTCTACATCTACATCTACATCCATACTCCGCAAGCCACCTGACGGTGTGTGGCGGAGGGTACCCTGAGTACCGCTATCGGTTCTCCCTTCTATTCCAGTCTCCTACACCATTTTTGTTGATTGGTGACTTTAATGCCCACCATCCCCTTTGGGGCTCTCCAGCATTCTGCCTGAGAAGCTCCCCCTTGGCAGACCTTTTCAACCACCTCAATCTAGTCTGCTTAAATACCGGTGCACCTACCTTCCTTTCAGACGCAACACATACCTATTCCCACTTAGACTTCTCAATATCCACTACCCAATTTGCACATTGGTTCGAGTGGTATGCTCTGTCTGACACATACTGCATTCCACCCCTTCTCCACGTTCAACTAGCTGGAACATCTCGAAAGCCAACTGGGGGCTTTTCACCTCCCTGGCGAGCTTCCATGATCAAAACTTCTCCAGCTGCAATAGTCAGGTCGCATACCTCGTAGACATTATTCTCACTGCTGCTGAATATTCCATCCCTCATACTTCCTCTTCTCCACATTGAGTCCCAGTCTCCTGGTGGACTACAGCATGTGGCGACGCTATTCGTGCTTGGCAACGTGCTTTACACACCTTCCACCGCCACCCTACGATGTTGAACTGTATCATTTACAGACGACTCCATGCATAATGTTGTCGTGTTATTAATGAAAGCAAATAGGCTTGCTGGGTGGCTTTCACCAGCTCATTCAACAGTTTTACTCCTACTTCGGCTGTCTGGTGTGGCCTGCACCGGCTATCTGGCACCAAGATCCACTCCCTGATTTCTGGCCTGACTGTAGCAAATGAAGCCCTCGTCAATCCTGAGGATGTCTCAAATGCCTTTGGCCACTTTTTTGTGGGGGTTTCGAGCTCTGCCCATTACCACCCTGCCTTACTCCCCCGAAAACACGCAGAGGAGGCATGGCCATCTTCTTTCCAGTCTTTGAATCATGAAAGTTACAGTGCCACCTTCACCATGCGGGAACTTGAAAGTGCACTCGCCCGGTCCTGATCCTCTGCTCTGGGGCCCGATGGTATCCATATTCTGATGCTGAAGAACCTTTCTCATGCAGGTGAAGGCTTTCCTCTTCATGCCTATAATCGTATCTGGAAGGAAGGTCATGTTCCCACACACTGGCGTGAAGCAATTGTTGTTCCCATACCCAAACCAGGAAAGGACAAACACCTTCCTTCCAGTTATCGTCCCATCTCCCTTACCAGATGCGTCTGCAAGGTGGTGGAGCGCACGGTAAATTCTCAATTGGTTTGCCTCCTTGAATCTCGACACCTTCTTTCCAATGTCCAATGTGGCTTTCGTAGGTGCCGCTCTGCTGTTGACCACCTAGTTACTTTGTTGACCTTCATTATGAACAACTGTTTGCGTAAGTGCCAGACAGTGGCTGTGTTCTTCGATTTGAAGAAGGCTTACGACACCTGTTGGAGAGTGGGCATTCTCCGCATCATAAACACTTGGGTCCTTTGCGGTTGCTTCCCTCTTTTTATTAATGCATTTTTAATGGGTACGTGTGGGTTCTGTTTTGTCAGATGCCTTTCGCCAGGAGAGTGGGATGCCCCAGGGCTCCGTTTTGAGCGTGGCCCTTTTTGCCATAGCTATCAATCCAATAATGGGTTGCCTTCCAGCTGACGTTTCAGGCTCTCTTTTCATGGATGACTTTACAATCTACTGCAGCACTCAGAGAACATGTCTCATGGAGCGCTGTCTTCAGTGTTGTCTCGACCATCTATATTCCTGGAGTGTCACTAACGGTTTCTGTTTTTCTGGTGAGAAAATGGTCTGTATGAACTTCTGGCATTACCAACAGCTTCTTTCACCATCCTTACACCTTGGTCCCGTTCGTGGAGACAACAAAATTTTTAGGTCTTACATTTGACAGGATACTTTGCTGGTCTCCACATGTGACTGATGTGACTGCTCATTGTACCCGTTCCATAAATGTTCTCCGTGTTCTCAGCAGTACGTCATGGGGAGCAGATCGAATGGTCCTGCTTCACTTTATATCGGTCCATTGTCTGATCATAGCTGGATTATGGGGGCTTTGTCTACTCTTCTGCCTGGCCGGCCATCTTACACTGTCTAAACTCTATCCACCATTGGAGGTTACATCTGGTGACTGGGGCATTCTACACCAGCCCTGTCGAGAGTCTGTATGCCGAAGCTGCCGAATTACCACTAAACTAGCGGCAGGATACGTTGCTTTGTCGGTACGCCTGCGGACTAATGTCAATGCCCGACCACCCGTCGTATTTCTCCTTTTTTGACGGCTCTCTTGACCACCAATACAGGCTGTATTCTCTGCCCTGTTACCTCCTGGAGTTCGCTTTTGTCGCCTGCTCCAGCAACTTGATTTTACCCTCCCTATGACTTTTCGAGTGGGTGAGTGCCCGACACCACCTTGGCTCCAGGTTCAGGCTCGCGTTCACCTTGAACTCAGCTCGCTCCCAAAGGAGAGGACCGCAGATTTGATATATCGCTCGAGGTTTGTTGAACTTCATTCGAGGCTTGCTAATAATGTCTTTATTTACACAGATGGCTCCAAGACTACTGCTGGCGTCGGATATGCCTTTGCTGTTGGGAATGATACCTTTCAATACCGGCTCCTTGACCAGTGTTCAAGCTTTACAGCTGAGCTTCTTGCGCTCTATCAGGCTGTTCAATATATCCGCCGCCATCATCATTCTCCCTATTCCATCTGCTCTGATTCTTTGAGCGCCATTCAGAGTCTCCATGACCCATATTCGGACCACCCTCTTGTGCAACGAATTCAACAATCCGTACAGTCGCTAGCTGATACCGGCGATCGGGTCCTTTTTATGTGGATTCCTGGCCACGGTGTGCCTGGGAATGAAGATGCTGATGCTGCAGCCAAGGCTGATGTCCTCCTGCCTCGGACAGCTTCCTTTTGTGTCCCATCAACTGATGTTAGTGGGGTTCTTTCTCAGCGCATTTCATCATTGTGGCATGAGGCTTGGTCCTCTCTCCATGAAAATAAGCTTAGGGCCATCAAACTGATCCCGACGGTTTGAATGACCTCCTCACGCCCTTCCTGGCGAGAGGAGGTCATTTTGGCCAGGTTGCGGATTGGGCATTGCAGATTTAGCCACCGCTACATGTTGTCCAGTGACCCCACCCCGCAGTGCCCCTGTGGTCATCCATTGACGGTGCGCCATATTTTATTGTCCTGTCCCCATTTTATTCACTCTTGTGTTGTCCTGTGTTAGCTGATGATGCTCGAGCAGCTGCTCATATCCTTAGTTTTATTGCATTGACGGGCCTGTCCAAAGAGATCTAACTTCTTTATTTTGTTTATCTGCGCCTTTGTAAGTCCTTTCTGGTGTTGTCCCCTTGCATTTTTTACACTATTAGTGCACTAACGTTTGTGACTGGGCACTAATGACCTTAGTAGTTGAGCGCCCTAAACAAAAAAGAAGCCTTTCCAGGCGCCAACACCTGATTGCTCTCTTTTCTGACTTACGTAACGCGTATGACACCACCTGGCGACATATCCTTGCCACATTATATGAATGGAGTCTCTGAAGCCTGCTCCCGATTTTATCCAAAATTTCCTGCTGAGCAGCACCTACAGGGAGCCATCCACAAGGCATAGTCAGGGGCTCTAGTCTATGGTTTTCAGTTTTTGGCCGCAACGTCGTGTGTTATGCACTTCTATCGGCGTTTAACCGTTCAACCGGAATCCAGAACTTTACCTTAATGATGATCCACTCACTGTAGTAGAGACATACCGATTCTTAGGACTGGTTTTCAACGCCCAATTGACTTGGCTTTCTCACCTCCATCACCTTAAGTGTAAGTGCCGGCAGCACCTCAATGCCCTCCGCTGCCTGAGTAATACCAACTGGGGTGCAGATCGCTCTGTCCTGCTGCAGCTCTACAGAGCCCTTGTTCAGTCTTGCCTTAACTACAGGAGTCTGGTTTATGGTTCAGTGGTACCCTCAGCATTGTGTTTACTTGACCCAGTGCACCACTGCGGTGTTCGCCTAGCTACAGGAGCTTTTAGGACTAGTCCGGTGACCAGCGTCTTGGTGGGGACCGAAGTCCCTCCATTGCAGGTTAGGTGTGTGCAGTTGCTCTCCAGTTATGTTGCACACGTTCGTAGTTCTCCTGCATATCTGAATTACCATCTCAGTTTCGCGACCACAGCGGTTCATCTCCTGCATCGGCGGCCCATGTCAGGGCTTACAATTGCAGTCTGTGTGCGATCCCTTCTCTCCAAACTGGAGTCCTTGCTTTTACCACCTTTACTTGAGATTCATTCAGGAACACCTCCATCATGCACACCTAGGTCGTGACTTCGCCTGGACCTTTCACATTGCCCTCATTTAATCCTGCAACTCTCCACTGTCACTCCCTCTGGGTTCTTGACATGTACTGGGGCCATGAAGTGGTTTACACTGATGGATTGATGGCTGATGGTCACGTTGGCTTTGCCTGTGTTCATGGAGGACATATAGAACAGCACTCCTTGCCAGATGGCTGCAGTGTTTTCACAACAGAGCTGGAGCCATATTCCATGCTCTTGAGCACATCCGCTCGTGCCCAGGTGAGTCATTTCTCCTGTGTACTGACTCCTTGAGCAGCGTACAAGCTATCGACCAGTGCTACCCTCGTCATCCTTTGGTAGTGACCATCCAGGAGTCCATCTATGCCCTGGAACGGTCCAGTTGTTCAGTGGTGTTTGTCTGGACCCCAAGTCACGTCGGAATCCCAGGCAACGAACTTGCAGTCAGGCTGGCCAAACAGTCTACACAGAAACTGCTTATAGAGATAGGCTTCTCTGAAACTGACCTTCGTTCAGTATTACCCTCCAAGGTTCTGCAGCTTTGGGAGATGGAATGGCGTAATCTCAGTAGGCACAACAAGCTGTGTGCCATTAAGGAAACTACACATGTGTGGAAGACCTCCGTACATGGCTCTCACAGGGACTCTGTGGTCCTCTGTCAGCTCTGCATTGGCCATACGTGGCTGACGAATGGTTACCTCCTCCATCGTGAGGACCCACCTTAGTTTCGCTGTGGCTCATGAATGACGGTCGTGAATCTCTTGCTGGACTGCCCACTTTTAGCTACTCTGCGATGGACTTTTAACCTTCTCAGCACCCTACCTTCGTTGTTGGGTGACAATGCCTCAACAGCAGCTTTGGTTTTATGTTTTATTCGTGAAGGTGAGTTTTACCATTTGCTATAAGTTTTAGCACGTGTTCTTTGTCCCTGTGTGTCCTCCACCCTAGTGCTTTCAGGGTGGGGGTTTTAAAGTGTTGCAGAGTGGCTGGCTTTTCCTTTTTACCCTCATGGTCAGCCAGCCATGGTAGCCTGCTTTCTTGTTTTAACTTCTTCTACATGTTTCTTGTGTCTTTGTGGTTTTTTTGTCCTCTTTTGTCCATTTAAGTGTTTGTTGCCTGTCAGTCGTTGTTGTGGTTTTTCCTTTCATTCTGTTTTGTGTTGTCTCATTGTCTTATTCTCACCCTTCAGCCATTATTTCCTTCAGAACAAGGGACCGCTGACCTCAATGTTTAGTCCCTCCCCCCTCTTTTAAACCAACCAACCAACATTGACATGGTATTTTGTACACTCCAGGCGTGCTGAGCCCTAGTCTGCTCCTTCACAAGCCTCGTGAGTTGTATTTCTTCTGGAGGCCTGAACACTTTTAAAATTTTATGTCTCTTCAGGAATTGGCTAATCCTTCACAACATTGTGACACAGAAAAGCAGAAAAACATATTTCTTGCTCTCTTCTTCGGTGGTTTTCTTCTTACACATTTCACCAAGAATAGCTCATGACACCTGTCGGTGATTGTAGCCAGTTTGCTGGAAGATCCTTTGGAGGTGGTTTATTTCTAGTGGAAAGTTTTTGGCATCTGAGTCAACTTAAGCGTGATGTACAGAATACCATGTTTTTGTGCCAGGCAGTGGTGGGTGAGGTACTGAACTGCATATGGGTTTCCTGTAGATACTGTGGATAAGGTGCCTGTTGTTGTTGTTGTTTTTTTTTTTTTTTTTTTTTTTTTAAGTGACTGAGGACATCAAGGAAGGGTAATGTATTATTTATGCCTAATTTCATAATAAACCTGATGTGGTTGTGAACACAATTCAGATGTTCTAAGAATTCTCCCAGTTTTCATGTCCGTGGGCTAGATAATAATGTGTCATTGATGTAACGATGAAAGTAACTGGATTTAACTCGTGCCGTGTCCAAGGCAATGATTTCAGATTTCTCCATAAAACGGTTGGTTATGGATGGTACTAACAGGCTTCCCTTTGCCTCACTGTTCATCTGGTGAAAATACTGGTCACCATATAGGAAATACAATGATTTCAATATGAGCTTAAACAGTCCCACAATTGTACAATCAAATAGCTGAGACAGGAGGTCTGTACAATCTTTAACTGCAGCATATGTAAATAGGGAAACCACATCAAAGCTGACCAAGAGTAGATGCTTAATTCGGTTGATAAAATTGTTGGTGTTTTTGATGTAACACAAACAGTGACCCACATGCAGTGCAAAGAGGCTGGCCAGATGATTTGCCAGTCTATAAATTGGTGACCCAATGGTGTTCACAATATGGCAATTAAATGAATTCATTTTGTGGATCTCCAGTAGCCCCTAGAGCATAGTTGGTCATGATGCCTGAGGGAGGAGATTCTTAATAGCAGTCTCTTCCATTGCCTACTGTTTTGGGAGCTCTGATATCTTCCTCTTTGTTCTTGACATCGGGACCCTTGGCAGTTTCGTGTTGGTATCCTCCTCAAGTATGAACTAAATTTTAGTGTCAGTCAGCTTTATTCAGAATGATCGATACACTGCTGTAGTCAGTTGGCAGAACCATGATGAGGGAATCACTGCAGAGTGCATGAATGCCGAAATGTGTTTCGCATTGCTATGTCTCTCTATCTTGTTGATGACAGTTCATTCTGTTGTTTTTGTTCTTCTTTTTGTTGTTGTTGAGTGAGCCAGCTGGATTTTGGAACAGCATTATAAAAGAAGATGTAGAAATAAAAATATCTGTAAACACCATAAATAAGGAATGCAGTTTTCAGCTCAGCAGAGCCTGGAACCTGGCTATTGCGGGCTAGGAATGAACACGACAGATATAGGGCAAAAACATTGCCCATTTGGTGAGGAAGTGAGCACCAGTGATGTCACAGCCAACAGCACAGCTATATAATAGCAAAGCGACCATGTCAGTCATTTACTGCTTGACAATAGCCAAGGAGAGCTCGATTGGAAGCTTGTGGGACATTAACCATCTGATGTGGCTAGAAGCCAGAGAAGATTTTATTAATTCATATCACCATACAAATAGAGAGGAAATGTGACACACAGCAGGTGTCAACACAGAAGAGAACCACAGAGAAATGGAAAGGGGCATTCAGCCAGCTATTGCAACAACAGCATGATGCTGAACAAACTGTCATCAACATGATGGAGAGAGATATTGACAAGGCTGCTATTTTGACACTTACAGAAGGTTTTAACAGTGCACCAGTACCTCATAGTATCTCAATCTGTGACATAAGTGGGGTTGAACAAGCAATACGCAAGATGCCTGGTGAAAGCACAGGGGAAATTCGTCAAGAAGCGTGTAGGACTGGGAATGAACTCAGTGGAATTCATTCATTCTGCAACAATCCCCTCATTGTGAGTCTGCCAGCTGACAAGGGCAATATATCCATCATTCTGAATAAAGCTGACTATGATACTAAAATTCAAGTGATTCTTGAGGAGGATACCTACAGGAAACTGCCAAGGGACCCAATGTCAAGAATAATGAGGGAGACACCAGAGCTCACAAAATGGTCATTATTGCAAGAGACACAACATTTAATCAATGTTCAGACCCCTCCCAGCAAAAATGCAACAACTCATCAGGCCTGTGAAGGGCAGTATAGGGCTCAGAATGCCTGAAGTGTACAAAATACGATGTCAATGTGGCTGCTACCATGTCAGGCAAAGAGTAAGCACCATATTCATAAATCATAAATGTGTGCTTTCAGGCACGCCTAAGGGTTATTGTACTTGAGATCCATTTTACTTTCCTTGAATGATGACAGTTGAATAAGTACCTGTGTTTGGAATGAAAATATCAATTTTTATTGGAAAACAAATTACTTTTCAACATAGTTCTGCTTTTTCCCAATAACTGTCACTTGACATTCTGATTTGAGTAGAATTGTATATTTCTTGCAAATCATTCTTTGTGTTTAGAACAAGATAAAATGGAAGCCGGGTCAGATGAGTGAGGAGTGCAACACCAATTTGTAATGCAGTTTGAGCAGTTTTGTGGCATCAAGTCCAAGTGAATGTGCTGCTGCACTGTTGTAGTGGAGCAGTGCTTCCTTCTTCATTAACTGTTTCCTTCAATTTCTTAGTAAGTGGCCAGTATTTCATTGCAGTATGTCCAGTGGTTATTTTTTCTTTTTCTAGAAAGCCTAAGAGTATGACCAACACCACAAAAAATCATTGCCTTAATGTTATTGGCTAAAAAGACAGCTCTCATCTCCTACAGATTCACCAGAAGTAACCAATTATTTTAATTAGTTTTTTGGGGTGTGGTGGTGATTTTAGGCCTCATAAAGGGTAATAACTTGATGCATAGAGTACTTACGCTCTTACTAAACTTGCTCCACACACAGCTAAAAGTTGAAAACGTGATCTATTTGTTATCCACTGTAAGCAATCATGGCACTCTTCAGGATAACCAGTTTTTGTATCTCCATCTTAATCATGAACAATATCATTATTCCCCTCAACTCAATTTTGCTCTCTAGTATTTCATGCACTTTCATTTCAGGGTCGTGAAGAATCATGTTGTGAAATTTTTCGCTGCTGCTTCTTTATGGGCCAAACCGTATATCAAAAAGATGATCTGATGGGGGAAAGGGCAAAGGGTGGTGTTGCAGTTTTTGTCCGTGACATGCACCCCTCATCTGAGCTCCCTCTCGTTACCGACTTGCAAGCAGTTGCAGTTGACATTCTTGTGGGTCGGAGGCTCACAGTCTGTTCAGTTTATTTACCGCCTCAGGATGCAATAGACTCTGAGGCTCTCACAGACCTTATTAGCCAACTCCCCCACCTATTTCTTCTTCTGGGGGACTTCAATGCTCATAATGTCTTATGGGGCTCTCTGACTAATTGCTATGTGGGAGGCTGCTGCTGACCTCCATTCTAGTGACCACTTCCCCCTTTGGATTCGCCTCCTGGATGAGACTGTGGCATTACCAGTGCCGCCCAGGTGGCACCTCTGCAGAGCTGACTGGACACTTTTTAGCCATCTGGTTGGTTTGGAACACCATGCCAGCATCCACGAATGGGTCAACCATGTTACAGCTGTGATCTCCCATACTGCTGAATTGTCGATCCCACGGTCCTCAGGTCATCCCCAGAGGTGTCCTGTCCCTTGGTGGACCACTGAGTGCCGCTCAGCCATCCCAGCGCGGCGTGCAGCTTTGCGCCGCTTCAAGTGCCGTCCCTCAGCTGACAATCTTGCGGCCTTTCAGGTGGCAAGGGCCAAAGCGCGCCGAGTGATTAAAGAGAGCAAACAATGGTCATGGCAATCGTTCTTGAACTCCATCTCTCACTCCACTAGTTCTACGAAAGTATGGGAAGCCATCAGGAGGATTTCCCGGAAACTCAGCCAACTACCTGTCATGGCATTGCTGCGTCAGGGATGTCTCCTCACGGCGCCGAGAGAGATTGCCCAGACACTGGCCATGCATTTTGCGGACTCTACCGCCACTATTAACTGTGATCCAGATTTCTGCCGCTACTGCACTGGCATCGAGAGGGGTCACTTGGACTTCCGGTCTCTAAATTCTGAACCCTACAACTGCCCCTTCACAATGTGGGAACTGGATTCGGCGCTGTCTGTGGCTCATGCTACTGCGTCTGGTCATGATCAAATCCAGTACAGCATGTTGCGGCACTTGTTTCTGCCATCCAAGGAAGTTCTCCTGAACTGTTTTAATATGATATGGTTATCCGGCACGTACCCTGACTCGTGGAGGGAGGCGATTTTGATTCCCCTCCTCAAACCAGGGAAGAACCGAACGCATCCCAGTAGTTATCAAAGTATTGCTTTGACAAGCTGTGTCAGGAAGACGTTGGAACGCATGGTCAACCGTCGTCTGGTTTGGCTGCTCGAGACCAGGCAGCTCCTTAGCCCCTCTCAGTGTGGCTTTCGGAGATGTCGTTCCACTATAGACAACTTGACCCTACTTGAGGCGTCCATCCAGCAGCCAGCAGGCCTTCCTATGTAACCAGCATTGTTTAGGTATATTCTTTGACATTAATAAGGCGTATAACATGACTTGGCGCCGCCTTATCCTCAATCAACTCCATGAATGGGGCTTTCGTGGCCGTCTCCCCATCTTCATTCGGTCCTTTATTTCTCACCGCCTCTTTCGATATCGGGTTGGTAATGTGCCATCTGATTTGTACATGCAGGAGAATGGTACTCCTCAGGGCAGCGTTTTAAGTGTCACCCTCCTTGTTGTCGCTATTAACAGTATCACGTCCACTATCCGGAGTCCTGCCCAATGCTCCTTGTTTGTGGACGATTTTGCTGTTTTCTGTTCTTCCTCCAGTCTTGTCAGTGCTAGTCGGCAGTTGCAGCTTACGATAAAGCGCTTAGAGGCATGGACTGCAAAGATGGGTTTTACCTTTTCTGCAGACAAATGTGTGTGTGTTCATTTTAATCATTCTCAGCGTCTTTTTACCTCCCCTGAATTGCGTCTGAGGGACACCGTTCTTCCTTTTAGAGACACTGTGAGGTTCCTGGGCCTCATTTTTGATTCCAAGTTGTCGTGGTTGCCTCACCTTCTCACCTTAAAGACCTCAAGGTGGGGGCCCTGAAGGCACTGAATAATTTGAAGTGTCTGAGCCATTGGTCCTGGGGAGCAGATCGGGCTCGTCTGCTGCAGTTTTATAGGGCTTTCGTCCGATCGCGTCTTGACTATGCTTGCACCATGTATGGGTCAGCAAGGCCTTCGTATCTGAAGATTCTTGACGCAGTACACCATGAGGGTATCAGGCTGGCCACTGGTGCCTTCCGTACCAGTCCCATCCCCAGCTTGTGTGCTGAGGCAGGGGAACCGCCGCTCGCCATTCAGTTGAAACTCCTCATGGTGCGACGGGTGTGTCATTTCCTTGCCTGTCCTACCTCCCCTGCGTACCCTACCGTTGCCCGACCGTGTGTGGAACGTCTCTTTTTCCAGTCGTCCCAGGGCAACGAGACCATTTGGGATTCGTGCCAAGCATTTACTTGAGTCCCTTGGTGTGAAGCGTGTGGCCCCCCAACGACAAGGTTTTACTCACCTGCCTCCCTGGTTGCTCCAGAGGCCCAGCATCCTTATAGACTTGTTGGAGTACCGGTGGAGCTGCACTCCAGCGTTGGTTTTTACCTCCTTATTTTACGATCTTTTACACCAGCATCTGGACCATGTACCTGTATTTACGGATGGCTCTAAACAGGGGGACTCTGTTGGTTGTGCTGTTGTTTTCCCTGATCGAGTCATCAAGTTACGGCTTCCTGCAGCGTTTACCATCTTTGATGCCGAATTGTTTGCGATCTTGGGGGCATTGGAGCAGATGAGATGTGTTCCCAGTCTTAAGTTCCTCATCTGTTCTGACTCCCTGAGTGCCCTTCAGACCATGCAACACTTGTACCCAGCGGATCCGGTCGTCCAGAACATCCATGATGCCCTACGCCACCTGCAACGACAGGGGAAGGAGGTTTCTTTCTGCTGGGTGCCGCGGCACGTGGGTGTTAGGGGAAACAAACTGGCGGATGTAGCTGCCAAAGATGCATGTTCCCTCCCTCACGTTGTTCAATGTGCCGTCCCCCTCCATGCTGTTACCTCCCTTTTGCATTTTCGTGTTGTGAGTCAGTGGGAAGAGGAGTGGCTGGCAGTTGGTGACAATAAGCTGCGTCTGGTCAAGGCCACTACGCGGCCATGGCGTACCTCTTATCAGTCATGCAGGCGGAATGAGGTTCTCTCACTCGTCTCCGTATCGGGCACAGTCCCGTAACGAATGGTTTTTTACTCCGGCGGGAGGACCCCTCAATCTGCAGTGCTTGTGGCGTCCAGATTACTGCCCACCACATTTTACTTGACTGTCTTTTATTCTCTGACCAGAGGGCGGTGGTTTCTTTGCCACCGGATTTGCCCTCTATTTTGCAAGATGGCCCAACGACTGTGGTTAAGGTCTTACGGTTTTGTGTCCTGTCCAATTTGTTGCCTCGGATTTTAGGGAGAGGGTTTTAATGTGCTGCTGGGTGACTGGCTCACCCAGGTTTTAGGTAAGAGGTCCGTCAGTCACAATTACCTCCTTGTTTCCCTTCGATTTCTGTTCTCCTTTCCTTGTGTTTCCTTTCCTTTTTTAGTGTGTTCCTTCTCCTCTTGTTTTGCCCATGTATGTGAGGATTTGGAACTGTGTCAGGTCTGTGTCTCTTAGCTGTTCTCCTTGTTCGCTGCACACACACACACACACACACACACACACACACACACACACACACACAAGAATCTTCATGTTGCATATTCTGAGTGGCCCCCTACCAGGTCCATGTGAAGTTGGAAGCTCCATGCCATACTTGTCATATGCAAAAATGAGGTCCTGTACAGTATTTCAAACCTATGCTTTAATTTAACATTAACAAAAAATACATGTTTACTTCTTTACATGTGAAGACAAAGGTACAGAAAACTTCAAAACTCTGACTCTTAAGGTCAAAATCCTGAATGTAACTACACAAAAATTCAGTACTGTCACATCTGCATCTACATGAATACCCCAAAAACCACATTTAAATGCCTGACAGAGGGTTCATCAAACCACCTTAACAATAATTATTTATTATTCCAATCTTGTACAGTGCATGGAAAAAATGAACACATATATCTTTCTGTGTGAGCTCTGATTTCCCTTATTTTATTATGGTGATTGTTTCTCCTGATGTACGTTGACATCTACAAAATATTTTTGCATTCGGAGGAGAAGGTTTGTAATTGAAATTTTGTGAAACGTTTCTGCCACAATGAAAAACACATTTGTTTTAATGATGTCCACCCCAAATCCCATATCATGTTAGTGACACTCTCTCCACTATTTCATTACAGTACAAAACATGCTGCCACTACTTGAACTCTCTCAATGTTTTCCGTCAATCCTACAGCAACAGTACTCTGAAAGATGATGGACAAGTGTAGTGTATGTAGCCTCTTTAGTAGATCTATTACATTTTCTAATATCCTGCCAGTAAAATGCAGTCTTTGCTTAGCCTTCTCCACAACATTTTCTGTGTGTTCCTTTCAATTTAAGTTGTTCGCAATTGTAATTCCCAAGGTATTTACTTGAATTTATGGCCTTGAGATTTGACTGATTTATGTGTAACCAAAATTTAACAGATTCCTTTTAGCACTCATGTGGATGACCTCACACTTTTAGTAATTTAGGGTCAATTGCAAATGTTTGCCCCATCCAGGTATCTTTTCGAAATCATTTTGCAATTTGTTTTGATCTTCTGATGACTTTACTAGTCGATAAACTACAGCTCATCTGCAAAAAACCTAAGATGTCTGCTCAGATTGTCTCCTAAATTGTTTATATAGATAAGGAACAGCAAAGGTTGGGGAATGCCGAAATCACTTCTGTTTTACTTGATGACTTTCCATCAGTTACTGAAAACTGTGACCTCTCTGACAGGAAATCATGAATCCAGTCACATAACTGAGATGATATTCCATAAGCATGTGATTCCACTACAAAACACTTGTGTGGTATGGTGTCAAAAGCCTTCCAGAAATCTAGAAATACAGAATCAATTTGAAATCCCTTGTCAATAGCACTCAAAGAGCTAGTTATATTTCACAAGAGCGATGTTTTCTAAATCCATGTTGACTTTGTGTCAATAGATCATTTTCTTCAAGGTAATTCATAATTTTTGAACACAATATATGTCCCAGACTCCTGTCGCATATCAGTGTTAATTATATGGTCCTGTAATTTAGTAGATTACTCCTACTACTTTTCTTAAATATTGGCATGACCTGTGAAAGTTTCCAGTCTTTGGCTACGGATCTTTTGTCAAGCGAATAGTTATGTATGATCGTTAAGTATGGAGCTACTGTATCAGCATATTCTGAAAGGAACCTAACTGTTATACAGTCTGGACTGGAAGAATTGCCTTTGTTAGATGATTTAAGTTGCTTCACTACTCTGAGGATACCTACTTCTATGTTGCTTATGTTGGCAGTTGTTCTTGATTTGAAAATCTGATCTTAGTTCTTTGATGACAGTTCTTGCAAGGCATGTGTGAACATTGTGCCCAGTAGCTTGCACTCATGGAAAAAAATAGTTTATTATTTAAATCATAAGGTTTAATGAGCACAGAGTCTGCAAAATACCAAAATAAAAATTGCATAACTGAAATCCCTGACTCATAACTTTTAGTTTTTTGAATATTAGAAAACTTTCATAGAAAATAATTTTAATTAATACATTGAGTTTCAACAATCAGTTTATTTTGGTATTAACAGTGTGATATATGATGTTTCTTTTTCTAGTGGCTCTGTTACCTGTATCAGAAAAACTGCCATATTCCAATTGTATTTTATAAAAAGCATTACATTCAAACAAATGTTATAAGATAACAATATATTTGCAAGTCACTTCAATTTTTTTCTCATTAGTGTTGGAAATTTTCAGCAGGATCAGTTGAAGGAGAAAAACTGGACCTTGTTATATTTGGTGCCAGTGGCTTTACTGGAAAATATACTACTGAAGAAGCTTTAAGATTATCGAAAGTAAATGATGGTTTTACATGGGGAATAGCTGGTAGGAGCTCTAAGAAGTTAAAGCATATTTTAGATGATATCAGTAAGAAAACAGGTATGTGCTTTAAAAATCACAAACATTATGTAATGATACCATATCTGTTGTCTCCACATTTACAGTTATCAGTAAATAATAAGTCTTTAAGATACATACATTTTTTATTTATTTTTTCCTCAAGACTATTAATTTGAAAATATAATGCAGTATTCATTTAGCATTAATTACACTATAAATACAAAACAGTCTCCAAAACACTTGACATAATAAAAAGAATCTATTTCTAACTGATATTAGATTTCGTCAGTGTTGAGTGAACATGGCACCTGTTTGTTTCATTGAAGTGAAAGAGCAAGTTGGTATATTCTCAATAATAACCAGCGCTGAAAATTTTAATTCTTACTTCACTAGTAATGCACCGTCTAGCCACTGTGAGAATCTATAGTCTGCATCTACATCCACACTCTGCAAACCATAGTAGAGAGTATTTCCCATTGTACCATGTTCCATTGGTGTTTGAAGCACAGAAAAAAATGACTGCTTTAATGACTGTGTGTGGTGCCATTAGCCTCATTTTGCCTTCATGGTGCCCCTGGGATTGATACATAGCAATCTGTAGTATGTTTCTAGGTTACTGAGTTAAAACATTTGTTTGAAACTATGTAAGTGTACCTCGTACTCTAATCGTCCCACACATCACCATAAAATTCCTCATAGTCTGGTCATTTTTTATAAAAACTTTGAAAGGCATAAGATATACAAATGAAGATCCTTTCTTTTAAGTATCTTGATTTTTGTCGCCTTGTTTTTGGCTCTAATTCTTGTTGTGTCTAGAGGTACATTCTTGTGGCTATAATTTTTATAACATTCTGGGTTCCCAAAGATGAAATAACATGAAGATTTGCCTGTTGCTATGAATATTATTTTACTTTATCCCAGTCTTCTAAATCACACTGACTTTTCAATTTTTACTTCTGTCACACCAAAAGTTACATTGTAAGCGACACACTCAAAAACACATCTGATTCCATCAGAGGCATGCCCACTACTAATACTTACATTCTGCAGTACTCGTACAATTCCAAAATGTTTACAAAGCGAAAGAGTTTACATACTTTTTTGCCAAAAGAAGAATCTTCACAGAAATATTTAATTATCTTGTAAATTAATCCAGAAATGCATTTAATAATTAGCATTAGATTGTGCAATTAATAATATGGTTTTTAAATGTGCTTGAAATTTCATAATTCCAAATATTTTTGAAAGAAGAGTAATTTTAACTGTTAGTACATATCAATTATAACACATTAATTTCTTTTTATACATTTCAGCCTGAAATATAGTACATTGTATAAAAAATCATATGAACTTCATTCAGTTAGACAGCTGATTCAATATTCACCCATACAAGACTCAATACATACATGGTATTGGTTATTTCTATAGAAAAAGGTAATGTTAGAATACAGTGACCCATTATAACCTTCACAGGGTAATTGGTGTCTGTCAGTTTGGTTTTTCAGAATTTCTATGATGCTCATCCCTGATTCAAGCAAACTGGAGCCAATTTGCACTGCCCTCCTTCATAAATATGCAATATCCCTTGTTAATCCTACTTTTTTGTGTGTCCCACATACTTGAGCAATATTCTAGGCTGAGTCACTTTGTAAGCAATCTCTCTTGTCTACTGGTAGCATTTTCCTAGTATCTTATCAGTGAACTGAAATGTCCACCTGCTTTAACTCCAACTGACACTATGTGATCATTCCATTTCATATCCACAAGAATTGTTACACCTAGGTATTTGTGTGAGTTAATTGATTTATGTTGTCTCTCACTGATATTTTTTGCCTTTTGTTTAATTCACTATTTTTTGTTTCTGTACATTTAAAGCAAGTTGCTAACCTTTGCATCACTTTAGAATCTTGAGATCTGCTTGGATTGACAAAATCATCTGCAAGAAGTCTTTGGTTACTTCACAGTAAATGATGACAGCCAAAACAGTTACAGGATACAGATTAATTAATTAATCTTTATCCTGCAACTGTTTTGGCTGTCATCATTTACCGTGAAGAATTTCAACAGTTGCTGTTTCAGCCATGTTTAAAATCTTGATCTTTGGTTAGTATTAATGTTGTCTTCTAGGTGATTTATATATTTTATAAACAGCGAAGGTCCCAATACACTTCCCTGGTGGACATTCTTGAAGTTACTTCTGTATCTGTTGATGAATCTTCTTTCAAAATAGCACGCTATGCCCATCATAGTAAGAAGTCCAGTCAAACAATTAATTTGATACCTCAGCAAGATAGTACTTTGATGACTTAGCATTGGTGTGGACTGATAAGGGTAGCATACCACTAAAGGAATTACCAATTTTGCTCATCTTTAGCACAGCTGTAGTACATATGGGGATGTTACAAATGATGCTTTAATATGATGCACTTCTCCAGCATTTTCAAGGAATTAAGGTTCAAAGTTTTATAGCATATGAGAACACCAATTGTCAAGCAGTTGCATTAGCACAACCAGCTAAGATAGCAAACTAGAAATCTGCCTGTACTGCTTCTAATAATTTATTTATGTAGGATTTTGAAGAAAAATGTGTGCATTGGCATTTTAAACCCATCAGTGTTCGGAGATTAGGTTGCAGTAGATACTTTGAGATGAAGAAGCTTGCACAGGATAGGGTAGCATGGAGAGCTGCATCAAACCAATCTCTGGACTGAAGACAACAACAACAACAACAACAACAACAACAACTGTCTTATCTACTTATTGTAAAGTATTAGATGGTACATATTTACAATTAATTTGATTCAGAATGATCACAAAATATAATCTAATTAAAAAAGTGCAACTGAGACAGAACAGTAAATGAGAATTATCTTAATTTTCTAAACAGTTGCTAGGCAATGGCCTTGCCGCAGTGGATACACCGGTTCCCATGAGATCACTGAAGTTAAGCGCTGGCGGGTGTGGTCGGCACTTGGATGGGTGACCATCCAGGCCGCCATGCACTGTTGCCATTTTCCGGGGTGCACTTAGCCTCATGATGCCAATTGAGGAGCTACTCGACCGAATAGTAGCGGTTTCGGTCAAGAATACTATCATAATGACCAGGAGAGCGGTGTGCTGACCACACGATCCTCCTATCCGCATCCTCCATGGAGGATGACACGGCAGTCAGATGGTCCCGACGGGCCACTTGTGTTCTGAAGATGGAGTGGTTTTTCTAAACATTTGCTGAATCACACAAGACAATTGTGTCAACTATACTGAAAATGGTGTCTTGTCAGGTGGTGAGACACTGTTTTATTGAACTTGTGTAAAATTAATGAAAACTGTTGTACAATTATATTTAACATTGAATACTTACTTTATATATATATATATATATATATATATATATATATATATATATATATATATATATATATATATATAAAAGATTCCAAGACTTACCAAGCGGGAGAGCGCCGGCAGACAGGCACATGAACAAAACACACAAACACACACACAGAATTACGAGCTTTCGCAACTGGCAGTTGCTTCGTCAGGAAAGAGGGAAGGAGAGGGAAAAATGAAAGGATGTGGGTTTTAAGGGAGAGGGTAAGGAGTCATTCCAATCCCGGGAGCGGAAAGACTTCCCTTAGGGGAAAAAAAGGACAGGTGTACACTCGCACACACACACACACACATATCCATCCGCACATACACAGACACAAGCAGACATATTTAAAGGCAAAGAGTTAAGGGCAGAGAAGTCAGTCGAGGCAGAAGTACAGAGGCAAAGAAGTTGTTGAAAGACAGGTGAGGTATGAGCGGCGGCAACTTGAAATTAGCGGAGGTTGAGGCCTGGCGGATATCGAGAAGAGAGGATATACTGAAGGGCGAGTTCCCATCTCCGGAGTTCGGATAGGTTGGTGTTGGTGGGAAGTATCCAGATAACTCAGACGGTGTAACACTGTGCCAAGATGTGCTGGCCGTGCATCAAGGCATTGCCTTTAAATATGTCTGCTTGTGTCTGTGTATGTGCGGATGGATATGTGTGTGTGTGTGTGTGTGTGCGCGAGTGTACACCTGTCCTTTTTTTCCCCTAAGGGAAGTATTTCCGCTCCCGGGATTGGAATGACTCCTTACCCTCTCCCTTAAAACCCACATCCTTTCATTTTTCCCTCTCCTTCCCTCTTTCCTGACGAAGCAACTGCCAGTTGCGAAAGCTCGTAATTCTGTGTGTGTGTTTGTGTGTTTTGTTCATGTGCCTGTCTGCCGGCGCTCTCCCGCTTGGTAAGTCTTGGAATCTTTGTTTTTAATATATTTTTCCCATATATATATATATATATATATATATATATATATATATATATATATATATATATATATATATTCCAAGACTTACCAAGCGGGAAAGCGCCGGCAGACAGGCACATGAACAAAACACACAAACACACACACAGAATTACTAGCTTTCGCAACCGATGGTTGCTTCTTCAGGAAGGAGAGGGAAAGACGAAAGGATGTAGGTTTTAAGGGAGAGGGTAAGGAGTCATTCCAATCCCGGGAGTGGAAAGACTTCCCTTTGGGGAAAAAAAGGACAGGTGTACACTTGCACACACACACATATCCATCTGCACATACACAGACACAAGCAGACATATTTAAAGGCAAAGAGTAAGGGCAGAGATGTCAGTCGAGGCGGAAGTACAGAGGCAAAGAAGTTGTTGAAAGACAGGTGAGGTATGAGTGGCGGCAACTTGAAATTAGCGGAGGTTGAGGCCTGGCGGATATCGAGAAGAGAGGATATACTGAAGGGCGAGTTCCCATCTCCGGAGTTCGGATAGGTTGGTGTTGGTGGGAAGTATCCAGATAACTCGGACGGTGTAACACTGTGCCAAGATGTGCTGGCCGTGCATCAAGGCATGTTTAGCCACAGGGTGATCCTCATTACCAACAAACACTGTCTGCCTGTGTCCATTCATGCGAATGGACAGTTTGTTGCTGGTCATTCCCACATAGAAAGCGTCACGGTGCAGGCAGGTCAGTTGGTAAATCACGTGGGTGCTTTCACACGTGGCTCTCCCTTTGATCGTGTACACCTTCTGGGTTACAGGACTGGAGTAGGTGGTGGTGGGAGGGTGCATAGGACAGGTTTTACACCGGGGGCGGTTGCAAGGGTAGGAGCCAGAGGGTAGGGAAGGTGGTTTGGGGATTTCATAGGGATGAACCAAGAGGTTACGAAGGTTAGGTGGACGGCGGAAAGACACTCTTGGTGGAGTGGGGAGGATTTCATGAAGGATGGATCTCATTTCGGGGCAGGATTTTAGGAAGTCGTATCCCTGCTGGAGAGCCACATTCAAGGTCTGATCCAGTCCCGGGAAGTATTCTGTCACAAGTGGGGCACTTTTGGGGTTCTTCTGTGAGAGGTTCTGGGTTTGAGGGGATGAGGAAGTGGCTCTGGTTATCTGCTTCTGTACCAGGTTGGGAGGGTAGTTGCGGGATGTGAGGGCTGTTTTCAGGTTGTTGGTGTAATGGTCGAGGGATTCAGGACTGGAGCAGATTCGTTTGCCACGAAGGCCTAGGTTGTAGGGAAGGGACCGTTTGATATGGAATGGGTGGCAGCTGTCATAATGGAGGTACTGTTGCTTGTTGGTGGGTTTGATGTGGACGGATGTGTGCAGCTGGCCATTGGACAGATGGAGGTCAACGTCTAGGAAAGTGGCATGGGATTTGGAGTAGGACCAGGTGAATCTGATGGAACCAAAGGAGTTGAGGTTGGAGAGGAAATTCTGGAGTTGTTCTTCACTGTGAGTCCAGATCATGAAGATGTCATCAATAAATCTGTACCAAACTTTGGGTTGGCAGGCTTGGGTAACCAAGAAGGCTTCCTCTAAGCGACCCATAAATAGGTTGGCATACGAGGGGGCCATCCTGGTACCCATGGCTGTTCCCTTTAATTGTTGGTATGTCTGGCCTTCAAAAGTGAAGAAGTTGTGGGTCAGGATGAAGCTGGCTCAGGTGACGAGGAAAGAGGTTTTAGGTAGGGTGGCAGGTGATCGGCGTGAAAGGAAGTGCTCCATTGCAGCGAGGCCCTGGACGTGCGGGATATTCGTGTATAGGGAAGTGGCATCAATGGTTACAAGGATGGTTTCCGGGGGTAACAGACTAGGTACGGATTCCAGGCGTTCGAGAAAGTGGTTGGTGTCTTTGATGAAGGATGGGAGACTGCATGTAATGGGTTGAAGGTGTTGATCTACGTAGGCAGAGATACGTTCTGTGGGGGCTTGGTAACCAGCTACAATGGGGCGGCCAGGATGTTTGGGTTTGTGAATTTTAGGAAGTAGGTAGAAGGTAGGAGTGCGAGGTGTCGGTGGGCTGAGGAGTTTGATGGAGTCAGGTGAAAGGTTTTGTAGGGGGCCTAAGGTTCTGAGGATTCCTTGAAGCTCCGCCTGGACATCAGGAATGGGATTACCTTGGCAAACTATGTATGTAGAGTTGTCTGAAAGCTGACGCAGTCCCTCAGCCACATACTCCCGACGATCAAGTACCACGGTCGTGGAACCCTTGTCAGCCGGAAGAATGATGATGGATCGGTCAGCTTTCAGATCACGGATAGCCTGGGCTTCGGCTGTGGTGATGTTGGGAGTAGGATTAAGGTTTTTCAAGAAAGATTGAGAGGCAAGGCTGGAAGTGAGAAATTCCTGGAAGGTTTGGAGAGGGTGATTTTGAGGAAGAGGAGGTGGGTCCCGCTGTGATGGAGGACGGAACTGTTGCAGGCAGGGTTCAATTTGGATAGTGTCTTGGGGAGTTGGATCATTAGGAGTGGGATCAGGATTGTTTTTCTTCGTGGCAAAGTGATATTTCCAGCAGAGACTACGAGTGTAGGACAGTAAATCTTTGACAAGGGCAGTTTGGTTGAACCTGGGAGTGGGGCTGAGGGTGAGGCCTTTGGATAGGACAGAGGTTTCTGATTGGGAGAGGGGTTTGGAGGAAAGGTTAACTACTGAATTGGGGTGTTGTGGTTCCAGATTGTATTGACTAGAATTTTGAGGTGTTGGGGGGAGTGGAGCTGGAAGTGGGAGATTGAGTAGATGGGAGAGACTGGGTCTGTGTGCAATGAGAGGAGGTTGAGGTTTGTTGGAAAGGTTGTGGAGGGTGAGTGAGTTGCCTTTCCGGAGGTGGGAAACCAGGAGATTGGATAGTTTTTTGAGGTGGAGGGTGGCATGTTGTTCTAATTTGCGGTTGCCCTGTAGGAGGATGCTATGTACAGCCGGTCTGGATGTGGGAGAGGAAAGATTGAGGACTATATATATATATATATATATATATATATATATATATATATATATATATATATATATATATATCCAATGAACACACCCGTCAACTCCTATCCCAAATCAAAGTCCTCAATCTTTCCTCTCCCGCATCCACACCGGCTGTACATAGCATCCTCCTACAGGCCAACCGCAAATTAGAACAACATGCCACCCTCCACCTCAAAAAACTATCCAATCTCCTGGTTTCCCACCTCCGGAAAGGCAACTCACTCACCCTCCACAACCTTTCCAACAAACCTCAACCTCCTCTCATTGCACACAGACCCAGTCTCTCCCATCTACTCAATCTGCCACTTCCAGCTCCACTCCCCCCAACACCTCAAAATTCTAGTCAATACAATCTGGAACCACAACACCCCAATTCAGTAGTTAACCTTTCCTCCAAACCCCTCTCCCAATCCGAAACCTCTGTCCTATCCAAAGGCCTCACCTTCAGCCCCACTCCCAGGTTCAACCAAACTGCCCTTGTCAAGGATTTACTGTCCTACACTCGTAGTCTCTGCTGGAAATATCACTTTGCCACGAAGAAAAACAATCCTGATCCCACTCCTAATGATCCAACTCCCCAAGACACTATCCAAATTGAACCCTGCCTGCAACAGTTCCGTCCTCCATCACAGCGGGACCCACCTCCTCTTCCCCAAAATCACCCTCTCCAAACCTTCCAGGAATTTCTCACTTCCAGCCTTGCCTCTCAATCTTTCTTGAGAAACCTTAATCCTACTCCCAACATCACCACAGCCGAATCCCAGGCTATCCGTGATCTGAAAGCTGACCGATCCATCATCATTCTTCCGGCTGACAAGGGTTCCACGACTGTGGTACTTGATCGTCGGGAGTATGTGGCTGAGGGACTGCGTCAGCTTTCAGACAACTCTACGTACAAAGTTTGCCGAAGTAATCCCATTCCTGATGTCCAGGCGGAGCTTCAAGGAATCCTCAGAACCTTAGGCCCCCTACAAAACCTTTCACCTGACTCCATCAAACTCCTCGCCCCACCGTCACCTCGCACTCCTACCTTCTACCTACTTCCTAAAATTCACAAACCCAAACATCCTGGCCGCCCCATTGTAGCTGGTTACCAAGCCCCCACAGAACGTATCTCTGCCTACGTAGATCAACACCTTCAACCCATTACATGCAGTCTCCCATCCTTCATCAAAGACACCAACCACTTTCTCGAACGCCTGGAATCCGTACCCAGTCTGTTACCCCCAGAAACCATCCTGGTAACCATTGATGCCACTTCCCTATACACAAATATCCCGCACGTCCAGGGCCTCGCTGCAATGGAGCACTTCCTTTCACGCCGATCACCTGCCACCCTACCTAAAACCTCTTTCCTCGTCACCTTAGCCAGCTTCATCCTGACCCACAACTTCTTCACTTTTGAAGGCCAGACATACCAACAATTAAAGGGAACAGCCATGGGTACCAGGATGGCCCCCTCGTATGCCAACCTATTTATGGGTCGCTTAGAGGAAGCCTTCTTGGTTACCCAAGCCTGCCAACCCAAAGTTTGGTACAGATTTATTGATGACATCTTCATGATCTGGACTCACAGTGAAGAACAACTCCAGAATTTCCTCTCCAACCTCAACTCCTTTGGTTCCATCAGATTCACCTGGTCCTACTCCAAATCCCATGCCACTTTCCTAGATGTTGACCTCCATCTGTCCAATGGCCAGCTGCACACATCCATCCACATCAAACCCACCAACAAGCAACAGTACCTCCATTATGACAGCTGCCACCCATTCCATATCAAACGGTCCCTTCCCTACAGCCTAGGCCTTCGTGGCAAACGAATCTGCTCCAGTCCTGAATCCCTCGACCATTACACCAAGAACCTGAAAACAGCTTTCGCATCCCGCAACTACCCTCCCAACCTGGTACAGAAGCAGATAACCAGAGCCACTTCCTCATCCCCTCAAACCCAGAACCTCTCACAGAAGAACCCCAAAAGTGCCCCACTTGTAACAGAATACTTCCCGGGACTGGATCAGACCTTGAATGTGGCTCTCCAGCAGGGATACGACTTCCTAAAATCCTGCCCCGAAATGAGATCCATCCTTCATGAAATCCTCCCCACTCCACCAAGAGTGTCTTTCCGCCGTCCACCTAACCTCCGTAACCTCTTGGTTCATCCCTATGAAATCCCCAAACCACCTCCCCTACCCTCTGGCTCCTACCCTTGCAACCGCCCCCGGTGTAAAACCTGTCCTATGCACCCTCCCACCACCACCTACTCCAGTCCTGTAACCCGGAAGGTGTACACAATCAAAGGGAGAGCCACATGTGAAAGCACCCATGTGATCTACCAACTGACCTGCCTACACTGTGATGCTTTCTATGTGGGAATGACCAGCAACAAACTGTCCATTCGCATGAATGGACACAGGCAGACAGTGTTTGTTGGTAATGAGGATCACCCTGTGGCTAAACATGCCTTGATGCACGGCCAGCACATCTTGGCACAGTGTTACACCGTCCGAGTTATCTGGATACTTCCCACCAACACCAACCTATCCGAACTCCGGAGATGGGAACTCGCCCTTCAGTATATCCTCTCTTCTCGATATCCGCCAGGCCTCAACCTCCACTAATTTCAAGTTGCCGCCGATCATACCTCACCTGTCTTTCAACAACTTCTTTGCCTCTGTACTTCCGCCTCGACTGACATCTCTGCCCTTAACTCTTTGCCTTTAAATATGTCTGCTTGTGTCTGTGTATGTGCGGATGGATATGTGTGTGTGTGTGCGAGTGTACACCTGTCCTTTTTTTTTTTCCCCTAAGGGAAGTCTTTCCGCTCCCGGGATTGGAATGACTCCTTACCCTCTCCCTTAAAACCCACACCCTTTCATTTTTCCCTCTCCTTCCTTCCTTCCTGACGAAGCAACTGCCAGTTGCGAAAGCTCGTAATTTTGTGTGTGTGTTTGTGTGTTTTGTTCATGTGCCTGTCTGCCGGCGCTTTCCCGCTTGGTAAGTCTTGGAATCTTTATTTTTAATATATTTTTCCCATGTGGAAGTTTCTTTCTGTTTTATTTACATCGTCATTAATTTGAACCCAACAATTACGTTTGTTATTGTCTCTGTTGCATTTCGAAATCTTCTCTATCGTCTTACTTTCTCTTTTCGTTTGTACAAGAAGTTCCACTTTGTATTCATCTTCCATTTTTCCGTAATCTACCATACATTTTATCCTGCCTAATTATACTCAATAATACGTAATTTACTTCCAAACCATAACCTAAAATTTTCAACGCTTTCAACATAACCGCTGCTATAAAATCCATTGTTCCAAGTTTACAAACATTTCGTGTAAACTCGTGAATACTATTTCACAGCTTCAGTTCCTTTCACCCATTACACAACCATCTCAGATTTTTTCCAACAACTTTCGTTTTATTTCCATTCCCGTTTTTTCCCACAAAACCGATCATTTTCTAGCAGCTTCCCACAGGTTTACACGTTATTATTTCTTCATCAAACAATTGTTAGCCTCATTATCATAACCTGCCAGTACATAACCAGTCCTTTGAATACATTTACACACATATTCTTCGAGATTTTATTCAAAAAATTTTTTTCGAATTTTATTTTTTTGCAAATTATTTCTTCGAAACTTTTTTCGAAAAAATTTTTTTGTCGAAATTTTCTTGAATTTCCCCACCCTTTAACGTGATCTGGAGACAACATAACTACCCAACCTTTGCACCCATTGTTGTTCACCAACCTAAGTTCAGCACATGATCAACATAGCTCATCTCAAACCAACACTGATCAACATAGCTCATCTCAAACCAACACTTTTTCGACTTTTTTCACACCTTTATCTCTCCCTATATAAATCTCTCTTTACTTTCACTTTAACCTCATATTACCCTTTCCACCTACCAATACCATGTCAACCTCACAACATCCCTACAACGACCCCATTAAATTTTATTTACATTCCCTCCGCAAACATGCCTTCACCCTAGCCAGATTACGCTCCCATATTTTATTTACTCAGGCTTGTCTGACATTTGGCATTACTCCCAAAGGCCTCACACTTAAAGTTCCCATCTCTGGCTGCAATCCTTCTTTCCATCAGTCCTTATACCAGTTCCAAACAGCACAATCCATAGCCCTCACCCGCCTAATCCTTCACCTATACATCGACTCGGCCAATGAACACACCCGTCAACTCCTATCCCAACTCAAAGTCCTCAATCTTTCCTCTCCCGCATCCACACCGGCTGTACATAGCATCCTCCTACAGGCCAACCGCAAATTAGAACAACATGCCACCCTCCACCTCAAAAAACTATCCAATCTCCTGGTTTCCCACCTCCGGAAAGGCAACTCACTCACCCTCCACAACCTTTCCAACAAACCTCAACCTCCTCTCATTGCACACAGACCCAGTCTCTCCCATCTACTCAATCTCCCACTTCCAGCTCCACTCCCCCCAACACCTCAAAATTCTAGTCAATACAATCTGGAACCACAACACCCCAATTCAGCAGTTAACCTTTCCTCCAAACCCCTCTCCCAATCCGAAACCTCTGTCCTATCCAAAGGCCTCACCTTCAGCCCCACTCCCAGGTTCAACCAAACTGCCCTTGTCAAGGATTTACTGTCCTACACTCGTAGTCTCTGCTGGAAATATCACTTTGCCACGAAGAAAAACAATCCTGATCCCACTCCTAATGATCCAACTCCCCAAGACACTATCCAAATTGAACCCTGCCTGCAACAGTTCCGTCCTCCATCACAGCGGGACCCACCTCCTCTTCCCCAAAATCACCCTCTCCAAACCTTCCAGGAATTTCTCACTTCCAGCCTTGCCTCTCAATCTTTCTTGAGAAACCTTAATCCTACTCCCAACATCACCACAGCCGAATCCCAGGCTATCCGTGATCTGAAAGCTGACCGATCCATCATCATTCTTCCGGCTGACAAGGGTTCCACGACTGTGGTACTTGATCGTCGGGAGTATGTGGCTGAGGGACTGCGTCAGCTTTCAGACAACTCTACGTACAAAGTTTGCCGAAGTAATCCCATTCCTGATGTCCAGGCGGAGCTTCAAGGAATCCTCAGAACCTTAGGCCCCCTACAAAACCTTTCACCTGACTCCATCAAACTCCTCGCCCCACCGTCACCTCGCACTCCTACCTTCTACCTACTTCCTAAAATTCACAAACCCAAACATCCTGGCCGCCCCATTGTAGCTGGTTACCAAGCCCCCACAGAACGTATCTCTGCCTACGTAGATCAACACCTTCAACCCATTACATGCAGTCTCCCATCCTTCATCAAAGACACCAACCACTTTCTCGAACGCCTGGAATCCGTACCCAGTCTGTTACCCCCAGAAACCATCCTGGTAACCATTGATGCCACTTCCCTATACACAAATATCCCGCACGTCCAGGGCCTCGCTGCAATGGAGCACTTCCTTTCACGCCGATCACCTGCCACCCTACCTAAAACCTCTTTCCTCGTCACCTTAGCCAGCTTCATCCTGACCCACAACTTCTTCACTTTTGAAGGCCAGACATACCAACAATTAAAGGGAACAGCCATGGGTACCAGGATGGCCCCCTCGTATGCCAACCTATTTATGGGTCGCTTAGAGGAAGCCTTCTTGGTTACCCAAGCCTGCCAACCCAAAGTTTGGTACAGATTTATTGATGACATCTTCATGATCTGGACTCACAGTGAAGAACAACTCCAGAATTTCCTCTCCAACCTCAACTCCTTTGGTTCCATCAGATTCACCTGGTCCTACTCCAAATCCCATGCCACTTTCCTAGATGTTGACCTCCATCTGTCCAATGGCCAGCTGCACACATCCGTCCACATCAAACCCACCAACAAGCAACAGTACCTCCATTATGACAGCTGCCACCCATTCCATATCAAACGGTCCCTTCCCTACAGCCTAGGCCTTCGTGGCAAACGAATCTGCTCCAGTCCTGAATCCCTCGACCATTACACCAAGAACCTGAAAACAGCTTTCGCATCCCGCAACTACCCTCCCAACCTGGTACAGAAGCAGATAACCAGAGCCACTTCCTCATCCCCTCAAACCCAGAACCTCTCACAGAAGAACCCCAAAAGTGCCCCACTTGTGACAGAATACTTCCCGGGACTGGATCAGACCTTGAATGTGGCTCTCCAGCAGGGATACGACTTCCTAAAATCCTGCCCCGAAATGAGATCCATCCTTCATGAAATCCTCCCCACTCCACCAAGAGTGTCTTTCCGCCGTCCACCTAACCTCCGTAACCTCTTGGTTCATCCCTATGAAATCCCCAAACCACCTCCCCTACCCTCTGGCTCCTACCCTTGCAACCGCCCCCGGTGTAAAACCTGTCCTATGCACCCTCCCACCACCACCTACTCCAGTCCTGTAACCCGGAAGGTGTACACAATCAAAGGGAGAGCCACATGTGAAAGCACCCATGTGATCTACCAACTGACCTGCCTACACTGTGATGCTTTCTATGTGGGAATGACCAGCAACAAACTGTCCATTCGCATGAATGGACACAGGCAGACAGTGTTTGTTGGTAATGAGGATCACCCTGTGGCTAAACATGCCTTGATGCACGGCCAGCACATCTTGGCACAGTGTTACACCGTCCGAGTTATCTGGATACTTCCCACCAACACCAACCTATCCGAACTCCGGAGATGGGAACTCGCCCTTCAGTATATCCTCTCTTCTCGATATCCGCCAGGCCTCAACCTCCGCTAATTTCAAGTTGCCGCCGATCATACCTCACCTGTCTTTCAACAACTTCTTTGCCTCTGTACTTCCGCCTCGACTGACATCTCTGCCCTTAACTCTTTGCCTTTAAATATGTCTGCTTGTGTCTGTGTATGTGCGGATGGATATGTGTGTGTGTGTGCGAGTGTACACCTGTCTTTTTTTTTTCCCCTAAGGGAAGTCTTTCCGCTCCCGGGATTGGAATGACTCCTTACCCTCTCCCTTAAAACCCACACCCTTTCATTTTTCCCTCTCCTTCCTTCCTTCCTGACGAAGCAACTGCCAGTTGCGAAAGCTCGTAATTTTGTGTGTGTGTTTGTGTGTTTTGTTCATGTGCCTGTCTGCCGGCGCTTTCCCGCTTGGTAAGTCTTGGAATCTTTATTTTTAATATATTTTTCCCATGTGGAAGTTTCTTTCTGTTATATATATATATATATATATATATATATATATATATATATATATATATATATATATATATATATATATATATATATATAAATAGAAAGAAACTTCCACATGGGAAAAATATATTAAAAACAAAGATTCCAAGACTTACCAAGTGGGAAAGCGCCGGCAGACAGGCACATGAACAAAACACACCAACACACACACAGAATTACTAGCTTTCGCAACCGATGGTTGCTTCTTCAGGAAGGAGAGGGAAAGATGAAAGGATGTGGGTTTTAAGGGAGAGGGTAAGGAGTCATTCCAATCCCGGGAACGGAAAGACTTCCCTTAGGGGAAAAAAAGGACAGGTGTACACTCGCATACACACACACACACACACATATCCATCCGCACATACACAGACACAAGCAGACATATTTAAAGGCAAAGAGTAAGGGCAGAGATGTCAGTCGAGGCGGAAGTACAGAGGCAAAGAAGTTGTTGAAAGACAGGTGAGGTATGAGTGGCGGCAACTTGAAATTAGCGGAGGTTGAGGCCTGGCGGATATCGAGAAGAGAGGATATACTGAAGGGCGAGTTCCCATCTCCGGAGTTCGGATAGGTTGGTGTTGGTGGGAAGTATCCAGATAACTCGGACGGTGTAACACTGTGCCAAGATGTGCTGGCCGTGCATCAAGGCATGTTTAGCCACAGGGTGATCCTCATTACCAACAAACACTGTCTGCCTGTGTCCATTCATGCGAATGGACAGTTTGTTGCTGGTCATTCCCACATAGAAAGCGTCACAGTGCAGGCAGGTCAGTTGGTAAATCACGTGGGTGCTTTCACACGTGGCTCTCCCTTTGATCGTGTACACCTTCCGGGTTACAGGACTGGATTAGGTGGTGGTGGGAGGGTGCATAGGACAGGTTTTACACCGGGGGTGGTTGCAAGGGTAGGAGTCAGAGGGTAGGGAAGGTGGTTTGGGGATTTCATAGGGATGAACCAAGAGGTTACGAAGGTTAGGTGGACGGCGGAAAGACACTCTTGGTGGAGTGGGGAGGATTTCATGAAGGATGGATCTCATTTCAAAATGAGGCCTATACTTTTTGAATTTGTCAAAAAAAAAAAAAAATAAATAAATAAATAAAAAAATTTAAAATTTTTTTTTGACTGTATGCTTTTAAAGTTTCACACTTTGAACATCTTCAGACACTAATTCATTTTCCGCTATTTTATCCCAGTTTTACACATCCATTGTGGTGTCTCAACAGAAGGTTTTTTTTATATTATTGAATTCTTGCATTTTTGGTATAAGACTATCTCTTGTTAAGCCCATAGTATCCTTGCCAGTCCCTCAGCAATTTGCAAGTAAATGTTTGCAGTGGGTAGAATGCCTGAAGATCATGCTGGCCAGGGAAGCAGTGAAATACCCTCTTTATCAAGACTGGACAGGACAGTATGGACAGAAAAATAATGTCATGGAGTCATTGATGATGGGGCATAATCCCCAATCTTAACCTGTCAGAAATGTACATTTGTTGTCCAAATTTTGGACTGTGCACACCAGACATGATAGTCTTACATACCCAATGGCAACCTGTGCCATCACACCAGGTGCTGAGCTCTAATGGTAATGACAAATTCAATCTGTAAATGGTTCAATCCCCTAGTTAGCTCTATACACAGATATGTCTTTTTTGACGTGGTACACAGACCTGGGATTTGTCTGATGGACAACATGATTCCTTCCTGTGTCCAGTGCCATTGGGCACACCACTGTCAGTGGACCTCTCTCTTCTATTGCATCAGGGGACGTCACAACAATGATCACCACACTGACAGTTAATGGTGCTCCATACAAAGTCACCCTGTCTGTGTGGATATTTCGCTTACTGCAAACAAGCCCATCTTTGGGCTTTGATAAATATTTCTCTTTTTTCAGTGATGAGTATCACCATCTTCTTATAAACAACCAACATTCAAATGCGGTTTCTGGATGAGAAATCTTTGGCAGGATGATCGTTCAAACCCACATCCAGAAATCCTGATTTAGGTTTTCCGTGATTTCCTTAAACCACTTAAGGTAAATGCTGGGATAGTTCCTTCAAAAGGGCATGGCTGCTTTCTTTCTCTGACCTTCCCTAATGTGAACTTGTGCTCCATCCCTAATGACCTCATTATCAAAAGGGTGTTAAACAGTCATTTCCTCCTCCTCCTCCTCCTCCTCCTCCTGGATGAGAAATCCTTTAGGCTTGTGTAGCATTGGACGGGTTGTCAGAGGCCTGACAGTTTTATGAAGAAAAAGAAACTAAACTAAAGCATGTTTGACAGACATCTCATTTCATGAGATAAGGGAGCAGAAGGCGCAATAATGAAGGAGAAAAAACTATGTAAGAATATTAATTAGTGGCCAAAATTTAACATCACCACCAAGTACAGTCCAGACGATAGCTGAAGAGCCCTGTAGCTAGTTCACAGGAAATAGTTAAAATCTTAATCTCACAAAGACATAATTTCCACAATTCAAAGTACTTTTTATTTGTGGTTCATAACAGAGTTCCATATTCTGGTGTAAATGTCTTCAACAAACTACCATCAGTCATAAATCAAGATACTTGGAATCCACACACATTCAGAAAAGGAATCTAACCAACCATTCCTACAAATGTATATAATTTTTATTCTCTGAGAAATATCATTGTGGTCAGATAAGTATGAGGCAATGATCATAAAGAAGATAAATAGTTGCTTGTTCTAATTCCTTACTTTGTCAGATAAAAAATATATTGGTGAATGTCAGTTTTACAAAATATTTACTTTCTGATTCCACTTTTAGACTCCAAGAATTATCTCCATTTCTAGTGGAGCTGTGGAGAATCAGAAATTATGTTCTTTTGGTATGTTATGAGAAAGAAAATGTCAAGAAAAACATACATTTAAGAATAGAAATATGAGTAAAAACAAACACACAACAAATAGCTGCACAATTTTTAAAACCAGTTACAACAGTCTAGAAAGAAAGTTTGCAGAAGCCACTGTGTGATGTCAAAAAATGTGAAGAAAGTCTCCATTTACTGCCTCATAAACATAATAATTGCTAATGAATGGTCAATGAATGATGATTTGTAACTACCAGACCTTCACAACAAAAGTTTGACAAACTTAATTCTCAAAATAAATTGCTCTAACACAATTGTGCAACAGATAGAACCTTAAAAGCCTTTACAATTAAAACATTTCTTCGCTGATAAAAAACCAGAACACTTGGAAGTAAGGCAATATTTAAATATTTTAAGGCTGAAATGCGAAAGTGACTTTTTTGTGATGTAACAGTAAGGAAGTTAACATTTAGTTGTTTCCAGCACCAGTTCACCTTCATTGCCCATTCACCGATGATTATTAGGAAATGGCTGTGGTAATAACCACCTTGAATTCCACACAGAGCACCCCTCAGGAACTCAGCATTCGTTTGCTGAGTATGGGCTTGGCGACCCTGGGGTTCCTGAGCTGGGAACTGGTAAGTGCCACGAGCCCTCTGTCACTGTAAGCTCTGTGCTTGCTTGAGTGACCTTCATATGGCGCAGCAGTGGAATGTTGAGCGTTTCGGAGAAGGGGGATCTGGGCTTCCCCCCTTGGTCCCAAAGGTACACACACTGTAAAAAAAAACCTCAACCTCAAGTTGTGCTACATGCTGATGAGGTGAAGGGCTCTTGAGGCAAAACAGTCTCTAGTGGGCAACCTATGGGCCACCTGCCGCCCCCCAGTTGTATAAGACTTGTTCAGGCACACAGGGCTCTGCCTGGGTGATAATTGTTTCCTTAGTGTCTCATGGGATCCCTATGGAATGGTCTCATCAAACTAATACTACTGATGGGACAGGTGTACCATCTGTACTGTCAGGTAATACCTACACCCACTACTCAAAGAGAGCTTGGTTGGTCAGTCCTCCCAAATAGCAGTCTCCAAATCATAGTAACAGGGCATTAGTGTGCCATAAAACTTTCATTGAAATCAAGCAAATAGGGGGAACTTTTGAGAAGATCTCTCCTCTCTATATTCATAAGGCATTGGAAGGTATTGCTGGGTCTCTAAAAAAATGTCAAATGACTTCGTAATGGAATACTTCTAGTTGAAACTGCTAACTCAAACCACATATCTCAGCTCCTGGGATGTAAAACTTTAGTTGACTGCCCAGTCAAGGTTGAGTTGCATAACTCCCTTAACTTTAGTAAGGGCGTGGTTATCTGCTCAGATATAATGGAGGTGGAACCCACGGAGTTACATGAAGAATGGGAAAATATGGGTATCATGGAAGTGCAGAACTATAGGAGGAGAGTCAATGGCAAATTGGAAAAATTGGCAACATTTCTACTCATGTTTAGTGCTCTGAAATTACCTGAACATATCCTTGCAGGCTATATCCATCATAAGGTTTGTCCATTTTATTCTTAACCCAATGTGATGCTGCAAATGTCAACAATTTGGCCATACCACTATGAGATGTAATGGGAAGGCTGCGTGTGGCAGTTGTGGTGGCTCAGCTCACAAATCAGGCAATTCTTGCACACTTCCTCCAAAATGTGTAAACTGCTATGGGGTTCACATAGTGTGGAACAGAAATGTGAGATTTACAATGAGGAAAGGAAAAATCAGGAGTTGAACATAAAGAGATGCACACACTATGGTGAAGCTAAAAAAGCTTTCAAAGCTATGCAATCACCAGTTTTTGCTACTTCTTTTGCATCAGCCCTTAAGATGCCAATCACTAAGTGTGTTGCCTCCACACAAACTGAGACCACAGATTCACGTATGAGCACATGCACTTGTTGATGTACCTGTGGGGGAAATGCTCCACTTGAAAATGAAGTTGTTCAAAAGCCATCAGCAACAGGCTTATCAACTAAGCCACATACCACTACCCAATACCAGAAGCCAGCGGAGCCATCCTCTGAACCCAGGAAACCCCCTCCTTTGCATCCTTTGAAAAGTAGTTCCAAGTCCAAGAAAGTGAAAGATAAACCTTTGGATTGGCAAGCTCTCTCCCTTTCTGATGGGGACTATGCTCTTGAGGATATGGACTTACAGTTGGAGGAACCGGAGAGCAAGGAATTGGCTAACATTTCCCCTGACCCCTCTGGTAAATCACTGCTTCCGAGGGAGAAACACAAGAACAACCATCACTAACCAATGGCTTCCACAGGGACTTCTGTGTTGCCGTGGAATTTGAATGGATATCACTCACATTTGGAAGAATCACCGCTACTGGTCCAGGAGAAACCGTTCTGCATCTGCTCACTAGAAGTGCATCTTAAAGTACCGACACACCTGCATTACGGGGCTCCCACACATACAGGAAGGACTATACTTCTGGAGACAGGGCTAAAGATGGAGTGGCTGTTTTCATTGATGATAGATGCCACTCCCTTCCTGTCCCTCTTACCACGGCAATGCAAGCAGTTGCTGTGAAAGTTCTCACACCCTTTAATAACGCAGTGTGTTCTTTGTACCTTCTCCCCAATGATGCTTTGGATGCAGACACACTGGCAGAACTCTTCTAGGGGTGATTTCGATGTGCTATGGGGATTGGCTACCACTTGCTCCGGGGATTGAATGATTGAGCGACTCATCCATTCTGAGAATATCAGCCTTCTGAATGTGTATCAGATGACACACTTTTCCACAGATAAAGGGTCTTTTTCAGCCATTTACCTTTGTTTTTGTTCTCCTGCTATTGCAGACTCAGTGCAGTGGAAGGTAGCTCCAGATTTACATTCTAGTGACCGCTTCTCAGTGTGGATCCGTCTGCTGACTAGGACGGTGGCTGACAGGGGACTGAACAGATGGATGACACAGAGGACAAACTGGTTACAGTACAGTCGACAGGTTACTTTAAAAGGAATTGTGCACAGGAGGTGATGGCCCGTATGACATGAGAAATCAAACAGGCTGCCACAGAGCCCATCCCCAGGTCTAGTAACCAACTCAGATGACAGCCTGTACCTGGGTGGAATGACGAGTGTCAACTGGCAATTAGGGCTAGACCAACAGCTCTGTGGAACTTCTAACACTGTCTAACTACAGACAATATCCATACCTTCAGATCTGTGAGAGCACATGCGAGGTGAGTGATAAAAGAATGGAAGGGGGTTTCCTCGAGGGAATTCAAGACTTCCATTATTCGGTCCACTTCCACTGTACAAGTTTTGAAATCAATAAGACAGATTTCAGGCAAGGATAGTACATGTCCCCTTACGGCCTTGTCAAGTAATGGGGTCATGGTAGATATGCCAAGAGACATGCTCAGGTTTTAGCTGAACACTTCTTTACTGTTACTACCTCATCCAGACAAGCTCCTGCTTTCCAGGTGTTCTGTAGGACTGCAGAGATGAGGGAGCTCAATTTCTTCTTACATAATGAAGAAGTCCACAACCTTCTGTTCTCCATGTGGGAACTGGAATCAGCATTGTCTGCAGCCAGAGACACTGCTCCATGACCTGATGAAATCCATTATGCCATGCTTCATCATCTGTGCCCTGAAGCGAAGGACAGCTCCTCTCTTGTTTCAATCAGATCTGGTTTTAATGGACAGTACCCCACGACTTGGAAGGAGACAATATTAATTCCATTCTGGGAACCAGGCGAAGACAATAGCAACCTAATAGTTACCAGAGTGTCACCCTTACGAGTTGTATGGGTAAGATTCTTGAACACATGGTCATCTGCCACCTCGTCTGGCTGCTCGAATCCCGAGGTCACCTGAGCTGCTCCCAGTGTGGTTTCAGGCACTACCATTTTTGATGAGAAAAGAAAAATTATTATGTAAAAAGAATGGATGAAAATGGGGAAGAAATGGCCTTAAATATTTTTGTTATTTACTCTTTCAGTACGAACTTTGTTGTAGAACCCCTTTTTTATGTGTGGTAAAAATAATTCATTTAGACAGAACTAAGCACATTTAAAATTACGTGAACTTTAGCAACCCTCTCATGCTGATAAATTCAAACTAACTGATTAATAACACTTATTACTTTGAAAATTATTTAAATTAATTTTTTTACATATTTCGGCCTTGGCACACGTTTTCTAGATGCAGTGGGTTTTTAAATATTTACTGAATTATTTCCCGGCGTTAGCTATGAAACACAAGACTGTCTCTGTTAGCATAAAATTGTTAAATATTGCCAAGCCGACCTGAATGTTTAATCATAATTGACAAAACACACTTCACTATTCGTTTAAGTTATTTGCTTTGGAAATTGAAAGAACCCACAGATTAACAACTTCAACGGTAATTATCTGCCTATGAATGCACAAATGTAAAACCAGTAATAAATTCAGTCAGCCTCAGGATCAGTGTAAAAGAAAAACATTTCGTAATTCACTGCTAATTTTACCTGCTCCCGATTTACGGGTTTGGTTAATTTTATAGCGGAACAATTTTTTAAATGTGCTGCCGCTGCAAATCGTTCGGTCGCGGCACAGCCCAGCAACACCAACGATAATCGCCAAAAATGCCGAAAATTCTTTAAAGAAATATTATAGATGACATGGGCAACCTAATTTACATTAGCAATACACAACTTTGATAAATTATAATGTATTTAGACCATAACAATAATTAACCCTCCAGCAGGCACGTCAACTTTCATGACGCCACTAGTTGCATTGTATCTCGTGGATACATGCAACAATTTTTGTGGTTTTTTGTTTGTTTACAAGTTCTTTTTCTTTTGTTTTTGTTTTAAATTGCAGTTACCTTTATTGTTACAGATTTTACAAATACAGAAGTGAACATCAGGCTTATTACACTTTCAAATTAACAGAAATATTTGACATTTTGTAATGTAGAAGTACATGAAATTCTTTTAAAACTTGGTTTTATTATAGATACAAATAAATTATTGAACTAATCAAAGCATGTCTCTTTTGACTGATTGCCCTCTACAGAAAGACATTGTTCACAAATTGTTTTTGCATGCTTTTGCAAACAAAGATGTGTACCACATTTTTCACATGTATACTTGCTGAGACAAGTCTTTTTTGTCTTCCTGTAGCATGACTGGCACCTTTTTCTTTTCTTGTTTTCTGATTCCAAGGATTGTTCGTTTTCTTGCTCTTTTCCTTTAGGTTTGTACTTTACTAGCATTGACTTTATATCATCAGGTAGAGTCATAATAAGAGCTCTTCTTTTGAGATGATCTTGCAGTAGAGTCAGAGCCAAAGGTTTTAGGTACTCGCGCTGATTTGAGTATTTATTCTTGTTGCCCAAGAAAATTACTCTTGAGTTGATGCCTGCAATGTTCAACAGGTGGAAAAAAAATCACCATAGGCCATCTTCTTGTTGACCTAGCTACATTGTAGGTTGCACAGAGTTTGTCAACTACACCAGCTCCAGATTTGGTGTCATTATAGTGTAGAATAATTGCTGGTTTTTGCTCTAAATCTTCCGAAACCTCACTTGACGATACATGCATACTCAAAAGAAGGGCTACAGTTTTCCCTTTTTTCGGGACATACGACACAAGGGTTTCATTCTTGCTGTAGCCAAATATGCTATCATATTGCTGTCTACTTTTTGGTACTACGAAATTCGATGGCAGTTCCTTCTTGTTTTTTCTAATTGTGCCTACAAATGACAGTCTCCTTTTATGCAGTTCTCTTACTAACTCCAAACTAGTGAACCAGTTATCTGCTGTAATGTTTCTACCCGTCCCATATATTGGTTCGGCAAGTCTCAGAACTACTACTTCGGCGGAGTTGTTATTCTGAAAGGGTCCTTCTGGTTGTAATCCACAATATATTTCCATGTTGTAAGTATAATAAAGCTTGGCATCACATAAGCAGAAAATTTTGATGCCATATTTATATGGTTTGGATGGTACAAACTGGCGAAATCCACGGCGGCCTCGAAATGCTGGTAGCTGCTCATCAACTGTGATGTTCTGACTGAGGGAGTAATGTGTCTCGCCGTTATTCAAACACATGGTAAACATTTCCCTCACGGCCGCTAATTTGTCTGTCTTGCGCCGTTCTTGTCTTGTGGCTCCATCATCAAACCAAACTCATCTTCATAGGAACAGGAAACGTCTTTCGGACATTGTCATTCTAAAAATATTCAGACCAAGGTCATCTGCTGTCCAGAAGTTGTGAACATTCTGTCACCCACCACGGAACACACCAGGAAGGTATAATAAGCCAAGACAGGCTTTTATTTCGATTGCATCTGTGTCCTTGCAGTCACTCTTGCGAGCAAAGTTTCCTTTTAGATCAGCTATACGCCTCTTAGTGTTGACCACAATTAGGTCTAGGATATCATTACTGATGAATAGGCTTCAGCAGTCAATTTCAGTTACCATTTTCTTTGCGTCTCCAGCTACCCCAGGCAGTTTGGTTAGTATATTATGAGGCCGTGTCTGTGTTGCTTTCCAAGGCACTTTCCTACATTTAGTTCTATCCTTACCTAAAATAAAAAAATAAGTACATTACACCATTATTAGATATTGTTATTATTACATCTGAAAGCATATATATTGTCTTTTCTACTCACCAAAATAGTAATGTTCATCAGTTTCCTGTGCTTCATAATTTTCCTCTTCATCAAATTCATGATCTGTGTCTGAGTCTACAGATCATGTTTCGAGTATATCTTCAGTTTCTGAAGAAGTTTCTGCAAGATCATCTTCATCTTCAATGGATACCTCGTCGCCAAGAAGAAGGTGATGTACTTCTTCCAAATCCTTAGGATTTTCTAGATCATATCGTTTACTCATTTTGAAAGAGAGTACACGTAGTACACATAGCTTCATTTAGAAGAAAACAAAGGCAACTGCTGACTTGCATATACTGCAAACAATGCAACAGCTGCAGTCATTAGCGGCGACAAAGCGTTACCCGAGTAGGCGCGCTGTATTGAGAGATACAGGCAGTACACGTTCCCACACCTGACCCCCCTGCGGGTTCGGGGGTAAGAATAGGCCCGCGGTATTCCTGCCTGTCGTAAGAGGCGACTAAAAGGAGTCTCCCAAGTTTCGGCCTTATGTGATGGTCCCCACTTGGGTTTGACCTGCCATTTTCAAAATTTCCGTTGTTAGTGCGTGCCATTTGGGGAAGGACGCCTTTCGTGGTGTTTTTCTATTGGTCCATCGTACACCTCCATCTTGCATGCTATCTATTGTCGTGTGGAGGGATTTACACCCCATGTCTTCTGGGTTGCCATCTCGTCTTGTGCGCAATCCCCTTCTTAGCGCCCACAACAACTGTGGACCCTTTCAACACCTAAAATCCAGCACGGTAGCCAGTCCGTTGTGGTGGGGTCGTCATGTACCCTCTTGGTGGTAGCCCCCTGACCACGCAGGGATCGCACTACAGATGCCAGAGCTGTTTCCTCCCCATGCATGCCAAGGAGTATGTGCCCATCTTGTCTGGGGCATGGGGACTCCGGGCAATGGGATATCGGCCAGGTACCCGTTGCTTTGGCTGGGTGGCGCCCTTGGGGAGAGCCCTCGTTCAGAGTAGGTGGCATCTGGGCGGATGTGGCGCAATGAAGCGCAATAAATCTCACCAAGCTGGTGGTCGCACTGCCACCAGCGTCTCTAAGCGAGGCAGAATTGAATTCGATGCTGCACAATATGATCCTCAGTCGTTCCCCTCGTTGGCTGCACCATGGGAGGGACGCAGATCTAGTGCCAAGCAGGAGCCTTATGTACCACAATACCTTGTCTGCAGCAGGACTGATGGTGACTTCTTTCTTTCGACAAAGCCTATGTTTTTTGTGGAACACCTGGAGGATAAGTTTGGGGAAGTGGCGGGGTTGTCTAAAATGAGGAATGGGTCCATCCTCCTCAAGACGTCCTCCCCAGCCCAGTCCGATGACGAGCTGAGAGCTGACTTGGAACGACGTGGTGTGCATTTTGTCCGTCGTGTGCACAGAGGACCCAAGACCAACAGGGTGGCCACCGGTGCCTTTATCTTGGCCTTCGAGGTTGCTGTATTGCCTGAGAAGGTCAAGGTAATGGTTTACCGTTGTGATGTCAAGCCATACGTCCCTCCCCCGATGCGGTGCTTCCAGTGCTGGAAGTTTGGGCATATGTCCTCCCGTTGCCCATCCAGCGCCACATGTCGGGATTGCGGACGCCCCTCTCATCCCGATTCTCCATGTGCGCCTCCGCCTGTCTGTGTCAACTGTGGGGAACACCACTCTCTATGCTTGCCGGACTGCCCCGTTCTTCATAAGGAGCGGAATATTATGGAATTTAAGACCCTGGACCGGCTTACTTATCGCGAGGCAAAACTGAAATTTGAAAGGTGCATCCTGTCCCTCTTCAAACTTCTTATGCTGCAGCCACGTTATTGTCGCCCTTGCGGGCGGCAGTTGTCGCCTTCAGTGGGCCCTCAGGGCTGTACACCTCTGTCTGCCCCCCTTGTGTCTGGGGGCAAGCGTTCCTCTGTTGCCCCCTTAGCAGTTGGGGGCAAACCCCCTTCTGTCACTCCCCCCGCACATGCTTCGGGAGTGACATCTGCTCCAAAACCAGAGGGCTCAATCCCTCCCCCTCCCCCTCCTTCTCCGCCGGCGTCGTCTCTGCCGGCTCCTCTCTCGCGGAAGGGGTCCCTCGGGGCCCTCCCTTCTTCCGTTTCTTCTGCTACCCCGCCGGATGTCAGCCAGTGGCTGAAGGTTCCTCCACCTGCTGGTCGTAGGGCTTCTGCGTCGTCATCAGCCTCCGACGCTCCTTCAGAGAAACTCTCCCAGCCCTCTAAGCCAAAGGACAGACGCGAGAAGAAAGAATGGAACGTGTCCAAGAAGAAGGATGCTCCGGCAGTTTCAGTACCGCCTGCTGTCAATAGTTCTGGCTCTGGGGATGCGGTGGAGATCCTCGCCTCTGCCACGGATCTCGCCCTCACGGAACCCTCGGGGGCCTCTCCTATGCTCACAGCTGACTCTCGCCCAGTGGCGGCCGTTGACTCTGCGGTACTGTCTGCCTCTTAGTCGCCTTCACGCCCTCCCAGTCCCTTCCTGTTTCCATTCTCCAGTGGAATTGCGGCGGTTATTTCCGCCACCTGCCTGAGCTCCGGATGCTTCTGAGTGTTTCCCCTGTTCTCTGCATCGCTCTTCAGGAAGCTTGGTTTCCAGCAATGCAGACCCCTGCCCTTCGCGGTTATCAGGGATACTATAAGAACCGCGCTGACTGTCAACGAGCTTCAGGTGGAGTTTGCCTCTTTGTTCACCACTCTGTCTGTAGCTCACCAGTACCCCTTCTGACGCCTTTAGAGTCAGTCGCTGTCAGGCTTGAGCTCTCACCGGCTATTACTGTTTGCTCTGTTTACGTTCTTCCGTATGGGCAGCTCCCCCGACATGTCTTGGCTGCGCTGCTGGCTCAACTCCCGCCGCCATTGCTGCTTCTGGGCGATTTCAATGCCCACAACCCTCTATGGGGTGGGACTGTCTCCGATGACCGCGGTCGCACTGTGGAGCATGTGTTGGCTCAGCTCGACCTTAGCCTCTTGAACACCGGTGCTCCCACGCACTTCAGTGTGGCCCATGGCTCGTTCTCGGCCATCGATCTCTCTCTTTGCAGCCCCGGACTTGTCCCATCTCTTCACTGGAGAGTGCATCCTGACCTGTGTGGTAGTGACCATTTTCCCATCTATTTGTCACTGCCCCAAAGTCATTCTTCTGGGCGCCTGCCCCGCTGGGCTCTCAACAGGACTGACTGGCCGGCTTTTACTTCCGCTACCACCATTGCTTCTCCCCCACAGGGTGACATTGACGAGGTGGTCCGTGTCTTGACCTCGTCAATTATTTCTGCGGCCGAGACTGCCATCCCCCGCTCTTCTGGACTCCCGCAGAGGAAGGCTGTCCCCTGGTGGTCGCCGGAGATTGCTGAGGCTATTCGCGACCGTAGGCGGTCTCTCCAGCGTCATAAGCGGCACCCGTCTCTGGAGACCCTCATCGCCTTTAAGAAGCTCCGTGCCTTGGCCCGTCGTCTTATTGCACGGCGTAAGCAGGAGTGCTGGGAGAGGTACATTTCATCCTTGGGCTCCCGTGTCTCCCAGTCGCTCGTGAGGTCCCGCATCCGGCGGATTTATGGATACCAGACCCCTATGGGTGTCCCTGGAATCTCCCTGGACAGTGCTGTCTGCACGGACGCTGCCACCATTGCTGACCACCTTGCCACGCACTTTGCTACGAGCTCTGGGACTACAACTTACCCTCCTGCCTTTCGCTCTCTAAAGGAGCACGCCGAGCGGACGCCGTTATCATTCCACACATGTCGTTCTGAAAAATACAATGCTCCTTTCAGCGAGAGGGAATTCCTCGCTGCCCTCGCCGATTGCCCTGATACAGCGCCAGGACCGGACTGCATCCATGCGCAGATGCTGAAGCATCTCTCCGGGGACTGCCAGAGACACATCCTCACCATCTTTAACCGCATTTGGAGTGAGGGCGTGTTCCCGTCGCAATGACGAGAGGGTGTTATCGTCCCCATCTTGAAGCCCGGTGCGGACCCTCTGGCGGTGGACAGCTATCATCCCATTACCCTCACCAACGTTTTGTGCAAATTGCTCGAACGTATGGTGGGGCGGCGTTTGTGTTGGGTCCTTGAGTTGCGCGGTCTCCTCGCTCCATCCCAGGGTGGCTTCCATCAGGGCCGGTCTGCTGCAGACAATTTGGTGCGGCTGGAATCTGCTATCTGTACAGCCTTTTCCCGCCAACAGCATCTCGTTGCTGTATTTTTTGATCTGCGGAAGGCATATGACACAACATGGAGGCATCACATCCTTGCTACGTTGCGCGAGTGGGGTCTTCGTGGTCAGCTCCCAGCTTTTCTTCAAAACTTTTTATTGCGCCGCTCTTTCTGGGTGCAAGTCGGTGCCGCCTCTAGTTCATCTTATATACAGGAAAATGGGGTCCCGCAGGGCTGGGTGTTGAGCGTTTCCTAATGCCCATTAATGGTCTGGCTGCAGCCGTGGGGTCGTCGGTGTCTCCTTCTTTGTATGCCGACGACTTCTGCGTCTCATTCAGCTCAACGACTACAGGAGTCGCCGAACGCAGGCTGCAAGCAGCCATTTGCAAGGCGGCATCATGGGCTCTGACACATGGATTTCAGTTCTCTGCGGCCAAGACTCGAGTTATGCATTTCTGCAGGCATCGGACGGTCCACCCTCACCCGGAACTTTACCTCGACGGTCACCTACTTGAAGTGGTGGACACTAGCCGCTTCTTAGGACTCGTCTTTGATGCCCGGCTCTCATGGGTTCCTCATATTACTCAGCTGAAGCAAAAGTGCTGGCGGCACCTCAACGCCCTCCGCTGCCTGAGCCATGCGTCTTGGGGTGCAGATCGCAGCACACTGTTGCGATTGTACAGAGCCCTTGTGCAGTCCAGATTTGATTATGGGAGCCTGGCCTATGGGTCTGCATCACCCTCAGTGTTGACGTTGTTGGACCCCATACACCACTGTGGGGTTCGGCTTGCAACTGGCGCTTTCCATACAAGCCCCGTGGATAGTCAGCTGGTGGAGGCCGGGGTTCCCCCGCTGCGGATTCGCCGCCACCAACTGCTCGCCGACTATGCTGTCCACATGCATTGCTCACTGGGCCATCCCAATCATCGCCTGCTTTTCCCTGCCAGGGTCCTCCCTCTGCCCGACCGGCGACCTACCTCTGGGCCTTCCATTGCTGTCCGCATCCAGACCCTTCTGTCGGAACTGGGGTCGTTCCCTCTTCTGCCGCCCTTCCGGGCCTGTGCACCCACGCCTCGCTGGTGTATGACCCGTCCGTCCGTCCGCCTGTACTTGGCATGGGAACCCAAGGACTCGGTTCCGCATGTGGCCCTCCGTCACCGTTTTCTTGCGCTCATCGCCTCATTTTCAGGCTGTGAGCCTGTCTACACTGATGCTTCCCTGGTGGATGGTCGTCCTGCCTACGCTTTTGCTCACGCTGCCCATGTTGAACAGCGCTCCTTGCCGGCTGGCTGCAGTATTTTTACTGCAGAGCTGGTGGCCATATTGCGCGCTGTTGAGCATATGTGTTACTGCTCAGGTACGTCCATCGTCATCTGCAGTGACTCCCTGAGCAGCCTCCAGGCTATCGACTGCTGCTATACCTCTTCTCCTCTGGTATCCTTTATTCAGGAGTCTGTTTTTCCCATTACCTGCTCTGGTCGTTCGGTGGTCTTTGTTTGGACGCCAGGTCACGTTGGCATCCCGGGAATGAACGTGTCGACAGGCTGGCCAAAGGGGCGGTCGACGCCCCCCACTTTGGCGATCGGCCTCCCGGCTCGTGATTTGCAGCTGGCGTTGCGCCGTAAGGTGCTTCAGATATGGCATGACGAGTGGCGTAGCCTGACTTCTCCGAATAAACTGCGGGCTGTTAAGGAGACGACCGATGTGTGGCGGTCCTCCCTGCAGGCTTCTCGCAGGGACTCTGTCATCCTGTGTCGGCTCCGCATCGGCCATACCTACCTGACGCACGGACATCTTTTGCGTCAGGAGGATCCCCCCCTGTGTCAGTGTGGGTCCCGGTTCACAGTCGCCCACATTTTGTTGGAGTGTCCCCGCCTGCGCATCCTCCGGTAGACTTTTAATCTCTCGGGCACGTTGCCTTTGGTTTTATGCGACGATGCCTCCATGGCTGACGACGTTTTAAATTTTATCCGTGGTAGTCCTTTTTATGGTTCCATTTAGGGGGGACCTGTCCCTTTCCCTTTCTGTGTATCTTGTCCTCGAGTGTCTCATTGGTTGCAGATTTTAATGTGTGTATTCGGATGGTTGACTCTTTCCCAGTTTTTGTTCCCATGGTCAGTCAACCAGTCTCCGGCCCTCTTCTTTTCTTCCGTTTCTTTCTGTCCAGTGTTCGTCTGTACTCTTCTTGTCTCTAGTGTTCGCTGCCACAGTGGTGTTCTTTCAGTGACTGGGGGGAGGGGCGTCTCCTCCCCCCTTGTGGTTTTACTTGTTCGGTAAATTTTGTTTCGCCTGTTTTTGGAATGGGGGACTGATGACCTTAGCTGTTTAGTCCCCCTTAAACATCCCAACAACAACAACAACCCACACCTGACTCATTTATGACCATGTCAGTATCAGGATAAGACTGAAATTTCTGTGAAGCAATAAGAAAGGTATGACACAAGATGTCGTGTGCCAGAAAACCATTACCACTGTTCATTGTGGTAATATTGGAGAAAAAGTAGATCATGTATCTCACAGATACATGCGCGACTGTCGGAGGGTTAAAATTACACACCTTTACAATTTCTCCTCTAATTGCAGCTAAAGATAGATACAGACAAAAGAAGTCTACTCTCTCTCTCTCTCTCTCTCAGCTCTCGAGGAAGATGACAGAGAATGCACATTATGTAGCGCTATTTATATTATTGCTGATTGTGAATGTCTCTTTGTAATCTTACAACATTATTTTCCTCTGTGGCTATATTTTACATTTTTTCATCGCAGATATTAACATATTTCGTAATTAAATTATGAGTATAGAAATATTACAATTGTAAATACATCGAGAATATTATTACAGAAAATATTACAATAATAACCAATGTCCTTTACACAAAATTAAATAATATTTTTTGTTAAACAATTACAGTACATACGAATTTTTTTTTGTTGGTATGAACTGTACGTAGTGTTCTCATTACAGGCGTGCCACAGTTGTTGTTAAGCATTTGCAAATGTGCACGCTCGAGTTCAGCAATTCTGTGTGTCATTTCATTTTGTTAATAGTGTGTGTGCTACCAGGGAACGTTACACATTCCATCCTTGACTACTTAGTTCTACTGGAGATGGCAATACAGGAGTCCTCCTTATGCTGAAACCATTTGATTTGTATGTTTTTTGACCTCAAAAAAGCATATGACACTACTTGGAGATAAAACATCCTTTGCCAACCTCATAAATGCGGACTATGTGGGTGCCTGCCACTTTTTATCCAATCCTTTCTTGAGGAATGGCATTTTCGATATCACGTTGGAGATACCATGTCTGACTGCTATGTGCAGGAGAATGGGATCCCCCAGAACAATGTCCTCAATGTTACATTGTTTGCCACTGCTGTCAGTGGCATTTCCTATGCAGTCAGGAACCCTGTCAAATGCTCTTTGTTTGTAGATGACTTTGCAATCTTCTGGTCTTCCTCCAATCTTACGACAATCGAGGCAGCTACAGCTGATCGTTGGGAGACTGTAAACCTGGACCAGGACAACTAGTTTTCGGTTCTCACCCAAGAAGACCACATGTGTTACTTTTAACCATGTTCAGCAAAGTTTTAACCAACTGGTGCTCACTAAGGGAGACAATATTTTAAGTTTTCAAGACGCTGTGTGCTTTTTGTTTTTATTATTTGACTCAAAACTGACTTGGATCCCTCACCTGAAGGACCTACAAACAAAGGGCTTACAGTCATTGAATATTTTGAAATACCTTAGCAAAAAAGCATGGGGGCCTGACAGGTCCTGCCTCCTGCAGTTTTATAGGGCATTTGTTCGATCACACTTAGATTATGGCAGCATGGTCTATGGATTGGCTCATCCTTCCTAACTCAAGATGTTAGAAGCTATCCACCATGAGAGCATTCAGATATTGACTGGAGCCTTTCAGACCAGCCCATTTCAGAGCCTGTGTGCAGAGGCTGGTGAACCACCACTCTGGATTCGGCGATGTATCCTTTTGGCTGGATAGGCACAGAAAATCTCAGTGCCACCTCAGTCATTGACATTTATTTCAGTGGTCCAACCAATTTTTGAATGGCTGTTCAGGAATCAGTTTCATGTGACCAAGCCATTTGGCATACATGCTACGGATTGTCTCAAGGATGTGGATCTATCAGGCATCAAAATACACAGCTAGGAATATAATACATTGACACCTTGGCATCTCCAGAGACCTGGAGTGATTTAAGCTTGACACAGTACATGAAAACTTGTACTCCAGAATTTATTTTTACAACTTTGTTTTCATCCACATTAAGTACTTGCCACAGTTTTATCATTGTATATACAGATGGAGACCAGCAATAGAATGCTCTCAGTTGTTCTGCTGTTTTCCTGATAGGGTTTTTAAAGTGCATCTTCCAGAGCAATTTACAATTATGATGTGGATTTATATGGCATTCTGATGGCCCTAGAGAGGGTTCACAGACATCACTGTACAAGGTTTCTTATCTGTTCAGACTTGCTTAGTGCACTGCAAGCACTTCACAACTGTGTCCAGTAGATCTGCTGATTCAACTCATCCATGACTCTTTGCAGTGGCTGCAACACCATGGGAAGGAGGTGATCTTTTGCTGGAAACCAGGCCACATTGGGATACAGGGTAATGACATGGCTGACATAGCCACCGAGGAAGCATGTTGGGATGGTGCTGTCCATCAGTGTCACATCCCATCGCACGCCTTCATCTCATTTTGTGACAGATGCATCATGCGCCAGTGGGAACTGAATGGTTTCAGGTGACAGACAACAAACTGTGGTTGCTCAAATCAACAACAAAGGTGTGGCGGACTTCGTGTCAGCCTTGCCGCTGGAAGGAGGTTCTGCCTACCGGACTACATATTGGACAAATCCCTTTAAAACATGGCTTCCTCCTCTGGTGGGAAGATCCACCAGTCTGTGAAGTTTGTGGCATGCCGCTTTCAGTTCAGCATATTGTGCCTGTGTTTATGCTGTATACTGATATTAGGGAAGCCTTCAGTCTCGCTGGAGATCTGCCCACCATCCTCACAGATACCAATTCCAGTGTTACAAGGGTGGTGGAATTTTGTGCACTATTAGGCCTCATCCCTAAATTGGTGGGGAAGGGCAGCAGCCTTCAATACATTATAAACTACTCTGCATGTGGGGACAGCCTTTGTCCCCACCCTTGAGATTTGCATGCTGACTTTTCATTAGGGTGCTGATGACCATGATGTTGAGTGCCCCCTCAACCCAAATAATAATGATAATAATAATAATAATAATAATAATCATACACAGCAGCACAAACTTTGATGCAGCTTCAGCAACCTTCAAAAGCAATAGACAGACACCCTACAGTGCAAGTGTTCAAATCTTCACGTAACAGGCCACGAGACAGATACAATGCCCCAGTTCACAATTATCATGAGTTGGCTTCAGAAAGAACTCCCTTTCCCATTGGCCACACACACACACACACACACACACACACACACACACACACACACACACACACACACACACACACCATTCAGCAAAGACAACAAATCCTCTGTCCACACTCTGGCCAGGCAAAGACCTTCCGCCAACTTTGTAGTGTTGATCTTCAAGCATTGTACTACACCTGGCACAGAATAAAGTATACATACTGAAGATGACTCATTGAATGATACATATTCAGGGCATAAAAAATTAAAACAGACATAATTGTGTTTTTTCATAAGTTTATCTCCAAGAGCTTATTATTCTGTAATTATTACCTAACAAGTTGCAGGTTCTCAGTTTACAACAATAACACCTCATTTCCAAAGTTTTCCTTCCCAGGGTAATATTACTATTTTCATTTCAGTCTGAATAAGCAAAGCAATCTACAACAATTTAGTGATAGTTGTTAACTTGTCGATTCTGCAGAAGAACATGTTCCATTTTTAAACACGTAGGCTGATGACAGATGTTCATGGAAATTGGAAACATTGTTTAAAGATGCTCATGGAAATTGGAAACATTGTTTAGTAGTTGTTAAATGTGGAATGTCGTGCTGTGTGCACTCTGACTTGCCATACATACAGATTTGGTGCAACCGATATCGGCTCAAAACATCAAGACTCAACAGCAAGTGTAATTCTTCACCTGCTGCAGAGGCCTGTGTGTTGTTGGCCTGGCAGCTTGCTGTTGCCTTGAAAACCACAGAGACAAGGGCACAGGCAATAATGTCATTCCCAGAACAGTTGTAGATGATAGAGGAGAACAGTCATTCTGAAATGTCAAATCAGTACAGCAGTACATATTATTATCTCTTGTGCACTGCAAGTAATGAGACATCTCTATCGCCCACTGTTGTGAATGATATTGTACTAAGGAAACATTGTGAGCATATTGCAGAAAGGCTATCACAAAACTGATTATGTTATTTTAGCATCTTAAATAGATCAGAGCTCTCTTTCAGCACCCACTTACAGAAAAAGGTGATGAAGTCTAGTGGCACTGCATAGCAGGTCCTTTACATCAAATAATTTCAGGAATGGTGACTGCAAAATACCTGTAAGATAAAAGTTCGCATACCGGTACATATTAGCAGAATGACAGATCATGTATGGAATGGAACACAACATATTAAAAACATTCATACATAACACTCCAACAGCGTGACTTATTCCACATAGCCAAAGGTACTTCTTGATGACAAGGTTGTGAAGTATGTATGACTGAATGTATGGCTAATTGTATCAAAAAGGAAAGAGAGAGAGAGAGAGGGAGAGGGAGAGAGAGAGAGAGAGAGAGAGAGAGAGAGAGAGAGAGAGAGAGAGAGAGACAAAACTACGTACACTATCCCAACTGTTGAAACTATTAGTTCATTCATTAAGAAGGAGAGAACAATAGGAGGAGAGGAAGGTAAAATAGAGGACAATGATCTTACTAATATTTTTCTCCTCTTCTCCTCACAACAGGTTCTCCCCCCCCCCCCCTCCCCCCTTGAACTGGGTCTCAGTGATCTGCCCTCCTTTCTGACCTTTCCCAACTTAATTCTCTCTCCTATCTGACAAAGGGACTATTATTTCTGACAATTAGAATAGTGCTTGTACATTTACACAAGTCTCTCGGTAGTACTGCTGAAGGTAAGGCACAGCCAAAGATTCTGTTTCAGTTTTATATTGTTTTGTATGGATAACTGCTTCGTTAGAAACACACTGGGCTTGTGGAGAACATTTATAAATAGGTGATTTTACACCTGTTAGGACCTCTACCTTTCAGTTTATTGTGGCTTTTGTTTTAGGGGAAGATTTGTCACACATACCAATTATAGAGGCAGACCTGCAGAATTTTGACTCACTACTTCATATGGCCTCAAGAGCTCGTGTTGTTGTGAACTGTGTTGGTCCCTATAGATTTTATGGTGAGCCAGTAGTAAAAGCATGTATAGAGAGTGGTGCTCATCAAGTTGATGTTACTGGTGAAATTCAGGCAAGTAACTTTTGCATTACTTCTAAATATTATAATCTTGGGAACTTAGTTTTCAAGGAAAATCCTGTTTTCTTTTTGGTACAGTATATCCAAAAACTTATGCTCAGCTACAACACATTGGCAGAAGAGAAAGGTGTTTTCATTATTAATGCCTGTGGTTTCGACTGCATTCCAACAGACATGGGAGTAGTGTTCCTGCAAAATAAGTTTGAAGGTACGTGATGACTTGTTATAATTTAAATATTAAGTAAAATATAAGTTACTTATTGCCCCATATGTAAAAGCACAAAGAGACTTTTACTATGTTTCATTCAAATTATTTATTACTTAAAAGACTACAAGTGAATTTCAAATGGGTGGTGGTGGTGGTGGTGGTGGTGGTGGTGGTGGTGATGACAATGACATTATTAAAGCATGCTTTAAAATGATATTGCTTAATCTGTAGCTAGGTATCAGTAAGCAATTTGCAAAAAATAAAGTCTGTGTACGTTGCTTGCACGCTGACTGTTTCTACAATATTACTTTAGAAACTGCACAAATGATATCTAACATGAAGTTAACTAAGTATCCAACTATTTATAAAACCATGGAGTCTCATTTTACTGTGTTAACACTAGAACCAGACAAACTGACCATTCTGAAATTTTGTCTACCTGTAATCACAATATTTTTATGTTATACTTCAAATGTTTGTGGCTATTGTTTCCTTCCCCCCCCCCCCCCAGTAACCCCACTGTAAAAATTATAAACCTGTATGTGTACTCATTGCTTTTATCTCTCACTGTATACTTACAAATACAGCAGCAAGCATTTTTATTGGTTAATATTTCTTTATGCAGTTATCTCACTTGAGACCTGCATCGAGTTTCAGAACAATAGTTCAGAGGTAGAGACATTGAAAGATAATTAAGAGCTATTACTATGACTATATTCCAGACAGCTCAGAACTAAGTGAAAGTTGTTGTGATGTGTCCATAGAAGTTACATCAGTGACTGCTACAGTAGCAAAATAATCTTCCCCATCAAAACCAGGATGTCAATTAGGAAGAGATAGTATTTCATTCAACAGACGATGGCAGGGAGGAAGAGGTAATTGTTAGTTACCTTCACCATTTTTTTGCGAACTGTTCAGAATTCAGGAAAGAATGAACAGAATGGAATGTTTCTGGCCATATCTTGAATGCATCTGGGAGACTACAAAAGCAAAATGTAGTACACTGTACAGCAGGACCAAAGACACTTTCAGACAGAAACATCAGAATTCACAGCAGTACTAGTTGTTAGTGGCAGTTCATAAATGACGCAGTGCTAGAACATATAACACTGTGCACAAGCACAGAAACCCATAAAATTTGGAGTATGCACTCACTACATTTTCGTATGGTTCTGACTTTCTTGTGCTATAGGTTCAAAATTGATAACTTGTCAACTGAAAACTGGCAACCCACAGTTCTTTTGTGATACAGTGTCAAGAATTAAATTTAGAGACATATTGAATTTTTATGCTCTGATATCAAGGTAGAAAGGTCAAGAAGACTCAAGCAGACAGAGTTTGATTTCGTATCAAAAATTTGGAATCATTTGATTGAAAATTGTTTTGTATTTCACAGTCGCAGAAAAACTTTTCTCATTAAGGTGAGATGTTGATTTGCACTTCACTTGATTAGTAAGCCTTATTAATTCAGCAACAAATGTAATGTGAAATATCTCTTCAATGGATTTCTAAACCTTGGGAAAAGATGATCAACCAGAGAAGGATACCATTCCTTAGAAACAGAAGAAATGTAACAACAGATTTTCACCTGGCCAAAATACAGAAAGCTAAGGGTATAAGCCTAATGCCTGTTGGATATAGTAAACAATTTAAGAAGAGAGGTAACAAAATCAGGAAGAACCTCAAAGCACTACCACATGAAACTACTGTGATGTAGCATGGAGGTACAACCTCTTCTACTTATCAAGGCATGAAAACAAAAATGCTCTCATCCTCAGTACTCTAAAATCAAGTATAGAAACAGAGAACTATTAGATGTGTCTTTCAGAAACTGTAAAATTTTGTAATGAATGACATATAGAGTAGCTATATTGGACCAGCTGACTAGAAAATATTGAGTGAAAGCAGCTTTTTGGAGATGGTCAGTACAAGTGTTCAATGCATTCAGCTTCACTGGAAGAAATTCGTTGGGCCTTTAAGAACAGTTACAGGGAAAGTTAACAGCAGTAAACAGTTTCTGCAGAATCTCAGCAAATAACTAAGGTGTGAACATGTGAAGAGTAGGTGACAAATGTATTTCCTGTAATCAGCAGTGGATCAAATAATGAAGATGAATCAGTGAATAAGAAATGTAGATGGCAATGCATAGTGACAGAATGCAAGAGCAAAATGACTAACAAATGTGACACTTGTAACAAACATGTATATCAAAAACGTATGGAAGTTAACTTGAAGAAATCCATTATTTACATTTAGGTTGGGGTATATTTTCCCCTCTTCTCCTGCTGATGTATATTCTGTATGGTTTGTGGTAGGTCTTATACCAGCACTAGTGGGAGGTCCCTGGCCAATATAACTGGGCAATATTTTGCTGACCCTAATACACCACCAGATGGTAGTAGTATTACCTTTATCCTCTCTTCTCAGAGTTGTTGTTTGGTGGGCCGGATCCTTCCGTACCACCTCCCTGTCGATCCAACTGCAGTGAATATTCCTGGAATGCTTCCACAAGTGCTCTCTACTGCACTACTGGGTAAATAGCCATATTTCTCACAAGTGGGTATATTTTGCCCAACATTTTCACTATTTATTTTAACAACACAACAAACAATTGCTATGGTAATACCACTCTCTTGAGTACATTCAAAAACGTCCACACATTTGTACTTTAGGACCTGAGAGAGCAATCAAAACACAGATAAAAAAAACTACTGCTGTTCAAATGTTCTTTTTAGAGAACTTAAGTTCTTTAATATCCCACCTTCCAGGTGTGTGGACTTGTATTGCAAAGCCTTTGTGTGCAATAATGTGGAGGTGTAAATTGTCTCCACCACTGCACTCAAATCCTTTCTACTGTAAACCATTTGGAAAAACCTCTTGTTATTTATTACAAATTTTAAGAATAATCTGCATCTTAGTACAGTAATATATACGTATTTCATTCAGTGTTGTAGTGCCCCATATTAATTGCTATTCTACTATGATACAGGTCAATCCCCTTCTTGGTGCCCCTGCTCACACAGTATAGGTCAGCCTTTCATAGGTCCGCCTATCTGCCTTTTATTTGTCATTCCTAATTAGAGAGTACACTCCACATTTCAGATACATTTATATCTTCCATTACTTTTTCTTCTACTTTCTCCCGTATTACTTTGAGGTTCCCTTTTGATTTCCATGTCTGCACTCTGTTTCAGGTGTAAAGTCTCTTGCTTACTACCTTCTCCATATCTTAACTCATCTATTGACAACACTACAAGTCTAAGTATTCTTAACTGCTCTCTATTCTCTCTTTTGTTCTCTCTTCTTAAAACCCAAGCTCCAGCTAGATTACCAATTCAAAAACTTACTGTCTCTACTGTCATCTTCTATTAATACATTTTCTGTACCTGTATCCTATTTGTCATCCTATTATTATACTATTTATTACTTGGTTGCTTGTCCCCTCTCCCCTCCTAATTTATGATATGTAAGCATTATGTAAACCTTTCTCCTGAATAGTGTGGGTCAATTAAATAGTATGCTTTTGGGTGTGGACTATCCACAATCTTAAATGGTCCTGCATATTTCAGAAAAAATTCTGCATTTCTTTTTTAAGATTAGAACTATGATGTTCTTCTTTTACCATCATAAGATCGTTTATTTCATATGTGGGGCTTATTGCTGATGTATTATAATTTTGCAGTCTTTTGTTAGCTGCTACACGCAATTCATTTTCTACTATTTTGTCTAAGTTAGCACTTTCTTCCTGTTGTACCTCTGGCCATTTGAAGAATTTTAATAGTGGTTCCCCTATAAATTTTATTCGTGGTATTTCTACAGGAGACAATCCTGTAGACAAATGGGGTAGTTCATTCAAAATCAATTGAAATTCTGGCACTAATTTTGCCCGAGTTGTATGTCTCGGTGAACAATAAGTTCTGCATAAACGTACTATCTCCTTCATAACTCTTTCACACGGATTCGATTTTGGATGATATTTTGATATCATGACATGCCTTATGTTCTCCCAAGCTAAAAACTCTTTAAATGATTGACTCAAAAACTGTGAAACATTATCCATTAATAATCTCGTAGGTTTTCCTACTTCTACAAAATATTTGTGCATACAGTTTATAACTGTCTCTGTGTTAGCTTGTTTAATTGGATATAATGTAATATATTTAGACCAACACTCTAGTAGAACATAAATATATCTGACATCTCCTTGACTTGATGGTAATGGTCCATAAAAATCTGAAGCTGTTAAATCATGTAAGGCTCTAGGTAATATAGGATACATTGTGTAATGTGTTCCTTTATTATTTTCCTTCTCCTTTTGACAGACTTGACATGTCTGGAGTAATCTAACAACTTTCTTACCTAGGTGTTTAAAAAATGCTAAAACTTTATCATATGTTTTATACACTTCCTTATTGCAAAATTCTCATAACCTTTATGTATAAACCAAATTAAATCATTTTGTGCACACTCAGGTACACATAATTTCCAATATGATGTATTTTTATTCTCTCTCCAAAACAACACTTGATTGATCAGTGTCAAAATGTTGTCTTCTGTGGATGGTAACTCATTTTTCTCATACTTTAACATTTTAAGATTTAACTCTTCTTCGTCTTTCATTCCTGATTTTAGTAGCTAACACATGTACTTCATCTTTTGTATAGCTTATTTTCATAAAATTTATATTAAAAATCATTCCTGGTCCAGTATTTCACTGAGAATTACTCATTCCTAATGGCAATAGTGACAAAGCATCTGGTACACAATTTAATGTTCCCTTGATGTATACTATTTGTATCTGAAACTGTTGTAAAATCAATAGCCCCCTCATGAGCCTCCTATGTAATAAACGACTTTCCATTAAGAATATCAATGCTTGGTGATCTGTATATATAACAATATCTGAACCCCAAATCAGTGTTTCAAATTTCTTTAAACTCTGTACAGCAGTAAATAATTCTTTCTCCATTGCTGTATAATTCAGCTCATGTTTGTCTAGGCTGTGACAAGTGAAAACAGTGGTTTTATGTTCTCCCTCTTCTGGGTCCCATTTCCCTTGAAATATTTCTGCTGCTATGCCATGTTCTGATGCATCTGTTGTGATGCCAAATGGTTCATGAAGACTCAGTTTAAAATAGGAGCACTGACCATGGTATCCTTTACTTCCTGGAATGCCTTTTCTGCATTTTCATCCCATATCCATTTCACCTTTTGCTTTAATAGCGGTAGTAGATGTGGATTATTCATGACCTCTCCTTGTATATACCATCTATAAAATCCCACTAATCGTAAAAAGGGACACAACTGTTTCACATTCTGTGGATGTGGACAGTCTTTAATCGTTCTAATGCATTCTGGATCTGGCTTAATTCCTCTTATTCCTACAAGATGACCCAAGAATTTTAGTTCTTCTTGCCCAAAATGTGATTTAGCGAGCTTCATAGTTATTCCCTTGGTATAGAATTTCTCTAGTGCTCTTGCAAGTAAATCACAATGTTGCTCCCAGGTTTCTGAAACAATCAGTATATCATCTACATAAATCAATAGCTCTTGTAACAACTTTCTACCTAATGCTCGATCTAGTGCTCTTATAAACATTGATACTGATATATTTAACCCAAATGGCAAAAGTTCAAACTGGTATGATTTTCCGTCATATAGGAATGCAGTATAAGGTATAGATTTTTTAGCTAATTTCACCTGCCACTGCCCAGTCATCAGATCCACGGAACTAAAATAATTTGCTTTTTCAAAACAAGCAAGTAGTTCATCTATGCATATGGGACAGTCTCTCCCTGGTTCAATGTGATGACTCAAGGTTCTCACGTCTAGTGCTAGGAGCACACCTCCTGCTGCCTTTCTGACAATTAACAGTGGATTGTTGCATACACTTGTACTTCTTTCTATAACATTATTATCTAACATTTTATCTATTTATTCCTGTACTTCCTGTTTTATATTGATAGGTACAGGGTAAGGTATACAGAAAAATAGTTCCTTGCTTTTGATCTTAAAACTACTCATATAATCTCCTGTATTCCCTGGTTTGTCTAAAAATATGTCTCAATATTTGTGTAATATTCCACGTAGCTCTTCCTTTTGAGTAAGGGTAACAGTTCAGATTTGTAAGCCTTTGCATACTAATCAGCTTTATTTGCAGTTTGTTCTAGATTACTTACATCCTCCTCCATTGAACTCGTATTCGCTATTAACCATAAATTATTACTTCCATTTAGTTCTTGACATCACTCTGTCTTAAACAAAATCTCTTTATTATAGTTATCTAGGTTGCATTTAAAAGGGCCACTCTGAAAGTCTATTACCGCTGCATATTTTATTAGCCAATCAAGTCCTAGTAATACTTGTGTATTTATTTTAGGGACTATTAACATGGTTTGTTCAAACACCAGTTGATCATTTCAAAAGTAATCCTTGTTTCCCATTTCACTACATTGCTCTTAGCACCTGTAATACCTACAATATGTATTCCCGTAACTGTTAACTTAGGAAATTCCTTTATTTTTCCACTTCATAGCCATTCCTTCAAAATTATTGATACTTTGCTTCCTGAATCGGTGTAAATTTCCACTACTTTATTTCCTATTCTTCCGATTACAATTGGTTTGTGTTGCAATTTTGATAAATTTTGCTCTTCCGCTAATAACCAATTGTTAATAGGTAATATTTTACTATAAGCGATCATTTTCCTTATGTATGGGCCGAGTATTGTTCTGTCTATCCTGGATTCTGGCCCTTGACCCAGGATTTCAAAAATGGCTCTGAGCACTATGGGACTTAACATCTATGGTCATCAGTCCCCTAGAAACTCAGAACTACTTAAACCTAACTAACCTAAGGACATCACACAACACCCAGTCATCACGAGGCAGAGAAAATCCCTAATGACCCAGGATTGTTCTTGTTTTCCATCACTACGATCAGATACCAGTTGGAACTTACTTCAACAATATGCTGATCTGCCTCTGTGTCATTATTTCATTGCATATTTATTTGTTGGTTTTGAGGTATAAACAGCTGCGAGTCTGTGTTATCAGTCTGAATTCTTCCCCCTCTAGGGTTATTGTGACTTAGACTGTTATCCCTGCTGTGAACAGTTTCATTACTGCTCACTCTATAATAATTGGATTCCTTTGCCTACGGTAAGGAATTAGGAAAGGATTTGTTATTCCTATTCCCTGTATTTTGGTTATTCACTGAATAATTTTCATTTCTTTCAGTATTCAGTGTGTCTAAACCTTCAATAAATAACCGCCTTCTCAAAGGGATCCTCCTCCCCTCCCCCAAAACCATCCCTTGCAGACGTTTCAGGAATTCCTCACATCCAGTGTTGCCTCCCAGTCCTTCTTGAAGAACATTCCGACAACTCCCAACATCACCCCAGCTGAATCCCGTGCCATTAAACAGCTGAAAACAGACCGCTCTATTGTAATCCTTCCGGCGGATAAAGGCTCCACAACTGTGGTACTTGACCGTGTGGAGTATGTGGCAGAAGGACTGCGTCAACTCTCCGACACCTCAACCTACAAAGCTGTTACCCTGGATCCCATTCCCTCCATTCAGACTGAGCTGCAGAAAATCCTAAAAATCCAAGGTCCCTCACAAGGCCTCACAATGGCTTCCATAGACTTACTCACTCCACCTGAGCCACGTACCCCTACCTTCCACCTATTACCCAAAATCCACAAAGAGAACCATCCTGGCCGTCCCATTGTAGCAGGCTTCAAAGCCCCAACAGAACGTATCTCAGCTCTGGTAGACCAACACCTCCAACCTATCACCTGCAGGCTCCCATCCTACATCAAGGACACAAACCACTTCCTAGAACGCCTCAAATCCATTCCCACTCCTCTCCCACCTGAAACCTTTCTTGTCACCATAGATGCTACATCCCTTTACACAAACATCCCACACACCCATGGTCTCTCTGCCCTTGAGCACTACCTCTCCCAACGCCCACCCGAAGATCTTCCAAAAACCTCGTTCCTTATCACACTTACCAACTTCATCCTCACCCATAATTACTTCACTTTTGAAGGCCAGACCTACAAACAAATCAGGGGAACTGCCATGGGAACCAGGATGGCTCCATCCTATGCCAACCTCTTCATGGGCCGCATGGAGGAGGCTTTCCTGAAGACCAAAGAGCTGCTTCCCCTGGCCTGGTATAGGTTTATAGATGACATCTTTGTGGTCTGGACTCATGGTGAAGAAACACTCCTTAATTTTCTCCATAACCTCAACTCCTTTTCGAATCTGAATTTCACCTGGTCCTTCTCCAAAACCAAAGCCACCTTCCTGGATGTTGACCTTCATCTTGTTGAAGCTCACATCCACACCTCTGTCCATATCAAACCCACCAACAAACAACAGTACCTTCACTTTGATAGCTGCCATCCATTCCACATCAAACGCTCCCTTCCCTACAGCCTAGGTATTCGTGGCAAACGTATCTGCTCCAGTGACGAATCCCTCAACAATTACACCAATAACCTGACCAGTGCTTTCCTCTCCCGCAACTATCCTGCAGACCTTGTCCACAAACAGATCTCCCGAGCAATACATTCCTCCCCGTCCAACAACAATATTCCTAGCCTCAGACCACACACAAGCATCCCCCTTGTCACCCAATATTATCCTGGCCTCGAATACATCAATAAATTACTCCGCCAGGGATATGACTTTCTCAAGTCAACCCCTGAAATGAGATCATCCCTTGACAAAATTCTCCCCACACCACCCAGAGTTGCCTTTCGTCGTCCCCCTAACCTCCGTAACATCCTTGTTAAACCCTGCAATATTCCCAGACTACCTTCTCTACCCAGCGGTTCCTACCCCTGTAACCGACCCCGCTGCAAAACCTGCCCCATGCATCCCCCCACAACCACCTACTCCAGCCCCGCTACTAGGAAGACATACACAATTCAAGGAAGGGCCACGTGTGAGACTACACATGTCATTTATCAGCTGACATGCCTGCACTGCACAGCCTTTTACATCGGTATGACAACAACTAAACTGGCTGAGCGCATGAACGGACACAGACGAACTGTCCGCCTAGGAGATGTCCAATACCCAGTAGCGGAGCATGCCCTCCAGCATAATTCTAGGGACCTAGGAACCTGCTACACTGTACGTGCCATTTGGCTTCTCCCACCCAACACCAGTCCCTCTGAACTGCGGAGATGGGAACTTGCACTCCAGCACATCCTTTCATCCCGCCATCCCCCTGGACTAAACCTACGTTAAACAACCTCACTCCCATTTACTTTTCAGTCTTCTCCTCTTTCCCTTTCCTCTTTAGCCATTCATGCATCTTTCCATCCTACATCTTTATACTATACACCTCTTTACTTCTGTATGCATCCTCTTTGGCTTGAAGCTGGCACAGTACCTGCAGTAGAATATCTTTGGCTTCCCTCTGACAACCATGCCTCCATCCTTGCTACCTTCCCTGTTTTCCTTTCCCTGTTGCTTCATAACCTGGGTTGTGAGTAACTAAATCCACTTTCCCTTCTTCCCTTTCTTTCCCCTCTCTCCTCCCTGATGAAGGAACATTTATTCCGAAAGCTAGGAGCTTAAATTTTCGGTTGTTTTTTGTGTCTCTATCGGCTGTACTGAGCTGAGGTAAGTACTGGCCAGCCCCTCTATCTCTTTGTTAGTAATTGTTTCACATCTTTATATGAGATTTTCCATTAATTATATAAATGGTAATAACTCATTCACTGTTTTCCATCCTCTATGCAGTATTCCTTGTCGCGCGTGGTATGGTAAAAGTCTAATGAGTACTTTTATTAAGTGTATTTCATCTGTTGGGTCATCTAAGTATTTCAGTTTTTGTCAAATGCCTTTCTATGTACTTCTTATATGTACCCCATGAATTGTTTTATGGAGTTGGGTCTAATAACTTTAAGATTAATTTTTGAGTTCTTGAAGACCATTACTTCCTCCTAAAGCTTTCCTCAAAATCTTTCCACGACAAATTCTTCTGCATTCCACCACATCTCCCATTAAATAGCCTAATGTGAAATCTACTTTCTTGAAGTCATCCCAATTTCTAGGTAAAGATCTGGCAGATATTCGTAAAAAATAAATTGGGTGTACATCACCGTCTGGTTTATACTTTGGAAATTTCTTTGCTAAATTAAACCCATTATCTATCGATAAACCGTCTATTTCATCTTTAGTTACTCCTGTCATAGTTTCAGGTTTACTATTTTTTTATTTCTTTTTATTATCACCAGTTGCTTTCCGTATTCTATTAAGTTCTTGTTTACTGTTACTTTTACATTCTCCAGAAGTAATTTTGTCATTATTTATTTCAGTTTCGTCTTTTACTTCTTTTTCTGGAAATAACTGTAAACGTTTTTCCAAATATTGTTTAGCATCAGTTGTCCCTGTTACAACATTTTCCTGTATGGACGTGATTATTTGTGTCTGAAATACTAGCTCGTACTGCTTGTAATCGGGAATTCAATTTATCTACATAGCCCGTCCACTGTCGAGTTGTTAATTTATGTACACTTTCCTGTAAATGAGCTGTTAACACTTGTTTAGCTACTTGTTGCACCTCTATTGGCACTGATTCTTGTAATTCATTTACACAAGTATCTATTTCCATTATTTTAATGTTTTGATCATTAATTTGTGCATTAAAGTTAGATTCTAAGTTAGCTTTTTATGGTTGAGTATGACATCAATTGATTCAGTAACTTGTTCCTTAATGGACTCAACTTATTCTATCCTACTCTGCTTATTCTTTAATTATATCTTCTAGTATCGATCTTAACTCCTCATTTTGCATTGCCATCTTTCTTGTGTCGGCATACACTATTTATTACCACTCGACAATATTAATATTGAATTCTATACTCACAGAAATCTCTCTACTTTTTTTTAAATGTTCACAGTTCACCCTTCTGTGGAACTGTGAACTGCTGCTGGTTGTAGAACAACCGAAGCCGATGCTGAAGTTGAAGCTGACGTTGGCTCTCGTGCTGTGCGCTGCCACTGGCTGGACAATACAGTACCCTGTACTTGCGTAACTGCTTGCCACTTTGCATTGATAACTCCTTCCAGATCGCTGTATGCGTTATCCCGTCGAAACAATTTTGTTAAGTTCTGAACTAATTCTGTGCACTCCAGATATCCAACAGTAAATTATAGTTTCCATTCATTATGTGTTTACTAATCTTTCTCAGACAATTTGTTCAAAAGAAACTCTGAATTAGTTTTGATTTCTTGTTACATGCATTATAAGGCACTGTTGTTGATTGCTGATTGCCAGGGGCAACTTCTCTGTCTTCTATTCTTTGGAGTCATAAATCTGACTTGAATTAATTTTCTGCACTTCCTTGCTGGTGCATTCTCTGTCTGCTTTTTCCAGGGTCACCACATGGGGTGTATTTTCTCCTCTTCTCCTGCTGATGTATATTTGGTAGGGTTTGTGATGGGTCTTATACCAGCACTAGCGGGAAGTTGCATCTCTGGCCGATATACTGGCAAATATTTTGCTGACCCTAATACACCACCTAGTGAAAATAGTATTACCTTTATCCTCTCTTCTCAGAATTGTTCTTTGGTGGTCCAGATGCTTCTGTACCACCCCCCTGTCAATCTAACTGCGGTGAAGATTCCTGGAATGCTTCGGCAAGTTCTTTCTACTGCACTCCTAGGTAAACAGCCACACTTCTCACAAACAGGGGTATATTTTGCCCGAAATTTTCACTAATTCTTTTAACAACACAACAAACAATAGCTATGGTAATACCACTCTCTTGAGTACATTCAAAGAGTGTGTACTTTAGGACCTGAGAGGGCAATCGAAACACACATAAAAAACTACTGCTGTTCAAATGTTTGTTACGCCCTTTTTGGTGCATCATTTACTCTATGGCTCTCGTATTCAGGCACTTGCTGCACATGATCCAAATGACTTCCAGGCGACCAGTGGTTGCAATACTCTTTTTACTGGTCCCCTTCTTGCCAGCTCCACCACTGGTCCACATTCAGTGCATACAAGAAAGGAAAACACACAGTTTCTCTTTCCCACTACATTTATCCTTATTCAACTTACTCACAAGAATCTCTTGTTGACTGCTTCCCAATGAT